>NC_138205.1:127922769-127947769 GCF_964194415.1 Vipera berus | reverse complement strand
GGGTGTGTGTGAAAGCCCTAATAAGCAGGCATATACATAGAATGAAGGCTACTGCTAAGTTTGTAAAGCCGCCCTGAGTCTTCGGAGAAGGGCGGGATATAAATGGAATTAAAAAAAAAATTAAAAAAAAATGTCTGCTGCTAAGTGAGACAGCTGTTAGATTTTGCCCCAGTTTACAACCACAGTTGTACTTAAGTGAATCACTGCAGTTGTTAAGTTAATAACAGGGTTGTTAAATGAATCTGGCTTCCCCATTGAGTTTGCTTGTCAGAAGGTCGCAAAATGGGATCACATGATCCTGGGACACTGCAACCATCATACATATGAGTCAGTGGCCCAGTGTCTGAATTTTGATCACACAGCCATCGGGATGCTGCAGTGACTGTAAGTGTGAAAACAAAACATAGGAAACTTTTTCCAGTGCCATTATAACTTTGAATGTCATTAAACAAACTGTTGTAAATCGAGGTCCTTCGCAGAATGCTCATTGCAATCAGAAAGCTAGTGGTCATAAGCCAGGTACCTTGAAAAACTAATTTTCCATACCCACACATGTTTCTGATGTTTTTCAGCGGGGCAGGTACAAATATCTTCATAATTACTGGAAGCCAAACAAGATCCAGTAATGAGATCAATTAACCCACAGCATTGTCAACTTTAATAATTATAATTATATGTTTGTTAGATACACAGCCTGCTGGAACTAATATCACGCTGAAAAAAGAGTAATTCATTTTTAAAAATCTGTCCATGGGGGGGGGGAAGATATCTCTAGAGCAGGGGTCTCCAACCCCCAGGCCGTGGACCAGTACCGGGCCATGGCATGCCAACAACTGGTCTGCACAAACAAGCAAAGCCCCATTGGTGGGATGCAGGCAGCATACAAAACCACACACCCTCCAGTCCACGGAAAAACCTCTTTCCACGGAACCGGTCCCTGGTGCCCAAACGTTTGGGGACCTCTGCTCTAGGGAATGCAGGTGGAACACTGTTCATCCATTTACCTTTCCACACCAGAGGTAACACACTTGGTTGGTCTTGAGAACGAAGACATCGTTCGAATTAAGAGAAGATGCTCGGGCCGGGACTTCCACCGTTTTGGTGTTGAATTCATCGGTACCCCTCACTTGGAAGAGCTGAATGGCTGGTTCAGGTCCCGTCTTCTGACCATGACTGATGCCTCCCTAGAAACGTCAGCCAGATGGTGAAACAGGGTCACCCAGAACCAAACATAACTCAGGACCAAAGAGATGGATGCTGTATGGATTCTTTCCAGATGCCTTTTCCCAAGAAATGGGATTGTAGTAGATCAGAGGTGGGGAACTATGGCCCCTTTATGACTTGTGGACTTGAATTCCCAGAATTCCCATGCAGGCTCAGGTATTCTGGGAGTTGAAGCCCATAAGTCATAAAAGGGCCATAGTTCCCCACCTCTGTGATGAATTCCACCCTGCAGGGCAAATGAGATCCACAACAGAGAACATTCTGATCAACATCTGCACAACTTCAAGCCAGAATTTTGAGGAATACTGGTATCACCAATATTAATAAACTGTTTCTTCCTATCCAATAAAGCAAACAAGGTTAGTCACTCTTTTCACAACAACAAAACAGCATCTGTGTAATGCCAGGATAAACCATCCAGATGTTCTGGGCAACACAGTCCACCTGAGATGAAAAGAGAAGCGGATGTGAGGGCGATCTGGCTGCGACATCTGTCACCCCATTGATCGCCAGGGTTGATTCGGCTGATCTGGCTGGCTAGGCGGGTGTCCCCTTCCTCCCTCACCGCTCCATGTGCGTCCCTCCCGAAGCTGCGCGCTCGGTGGAAGAGGACGACCATCCCAGATAGAAGGAGTGTACCGATCTTCGGTCAAGGGTATACGAAAAGAGAAGCAAAGAAAAATCTTCTATAACATGAAGGTCTTGCAAAGACCATTTGTACCTCATAAATGATCAAATTTCCCTTGAAGATAGCGAGGAAATGTCGGGGTTCCTTCCCCATTGTCACTCGAACCTGGACTGGCTCATCCCCATATTTTTTGTCCAGCTCCACAGCATTGAAAGCACAAGCCGTAATTTCGTCCACTGAAGCGTGGCGCCCCTAGGGAGGAAGAGATGAAATTGGTGTGCTCTTTTCCAAGATCCAAAGTGAGTAGCAAAAATGGTCAGTTGTCCGAAGGAACACATAGAAGAGAGAAGAATAGCTCTGCTGAATCAGGCCATTATTGACCAGCATTTAATTTCTCCATCTAGATATTACTTGGTTGCTCCTATAGAGAAGACCTTTGGTCCTTCAAACCAAGGAAGACCTACCTCTTTCCCCCTATTGGTCCTTTTTAACAGGCTGCCCCAAACTGGAGATAAGAAAACTCTTCGAAATTCATAAACCTGACTTCTCCAAATACAGTATACCTGATTGTCCTTTAAAGTCATCACTTTAGAGAACATCAACATATCGTAAGGTCTACAAATTAATTATGTGCTGCATGAAGAAAAACAGCTTGTCCTCAACTTAGGGTCATTTACTTAATGACTATTTGGAGTTACAACATCATTGAAAAGTGATTTACAACCAATCTTCATAGTTATGACTGTTATACTACCTCTGTGGTCCTGTGCTATAGGAGGAGTGGCAAAGCATTGGGGAAGGAGTCAAAAGAGGAATCAGCCTAGCATCTCTATGTTGCCACAAATGGACCAAACCTTTTGAATTCTGTTAACCCTTTTTAGTGCTAAAATAGTGCTCATTATTATTTGACTATATTCCGGTGCATAGGCTTGAGCAATCTATCAGTTTAATTGGAACTTAACGTGTGGCCCTGGTCTTTTGCACCTGACATATGATCATGATTTGGGCAGTTGGCAATCGACTCACATTTATGCTGTGATCATGGTTTGTGACCTGCACCGCTGGCTTCCAACGAGCAAAGTCAATGGGGGGAGCCAGATTTGCTTAACGACTGTGCAATTTGCTCAATGACTGCAGTGATTTGCTTAACAACCACAGTAATAATTGAGTTTGGTCATGTGATGGTATGGGTAACAACCACATCACTTAACAGTTGAAAATCTAGTCCCAATTGTGGTGTAAAATGAGGATTGCTTTGTATTTATTTGCCTCTTCTAAATCTCTTTTCAACAAGAACTTGAGGATAGCCTTGCTGGTTCAGACCAAGTCATTCCTACTCCAACGTGTCTATGGAGATTCTCAATCAACCAGGTCATGAGTATCCCAAAGGTGTTTTTCCTGGGATACATTTCACTTCTCATCCAAGTTCAGAAGCAGCTTCTTGGACGAGAAGAGAAACATTTTCAAGGAAAAACAAAGCCCAGTTGTCTTTCTTTGGGGCAATATGAGAATATTTTGTTTCTCATAGTGGCTATCCAGATGCCTCTGAGATGCTGGGAGATAGGAAATGAAAATAGACATCTCCTCCCTACACACCAGTGCTATACATCTGGCATCTGAAGGCAGATTACCCTTGACTTGGAGGTATTATGGAGTCTTCAACACTTGTAGACCTCAACAGACCTGTCTGTCATGAATGTATCAATTCTCATCTGATCGTTAGCCATATCTTGAGATCATGGACTCCCTGGATAGATTTTGAATTTTCTTTTGTCTATTCTCAATCTCTCCCCAAAGTCAATGTATATCACACACACACACACACACACACTTGTGGGGTTTCAAAAGAGAAAGGAAAGCTTCACTTTGTACTGTTCATTCAAGCCATGCATGTCTGAGCAAAGAAAGAAGCATGGATTTATTTCGGCAAGGAGAAGATAATTATGGTATCTTCTTGGTATCAAGAATTAGCCAATTTGATTCTACCTGTGCCTTGGGTCCTTTGATCTCAGGCTTAAGCTGTTCCTAAGATTGGTAACCATCTAAAAAAATAGGAGACTAACAAATCACTGGGCTAGCCTAGAACCCTTCTACCACTGAGGTTACCCAACAATCAAAACTGTTGAATGATATTTTGCACTCACCTGCCACATGTAGATAATATAATGAGGTCGGCCCGACTTTGTGTAAGTGTACAAGACAAGGTAACAGTCACCACTATAAAACTGGCCATAGGTTTTGGGATTAACTGGAACCATCTCCCGATTCTCAATCCGCCATACCTGAAAAGAACCCCAGATGAAGCATTTACAAAACATGAGCCAGTTTGGTTTGGTGGTTAGGACACCAGTTTAGGAACTAAGAGACTGAGTTCTAGTGCCATCTTAGCCATGAAAGCTGGCTGGGTGACTTTGGGACTGGTGACTGGAATTAAGGAGAACCTGCCTAACAGTGAGAATAATTAACCAGTGGAACAGCTTGCCACCAGAAATCATGGGCGCTCCATCACTGGAGGTTTTTAAGAAGAGACTGGACAGTCACTTGTCTGAAATGGTATACAGCCTCCTGCTTGAGGAGGGGGGTTGAGAAGACCGCCAAGGTCCCTTCTAGCCCTGTTCTGATACTGATTCTGATTCAGGGCCAATTACCAGGATATTATATGTTCTAGTCCCGCTTTAGGCATGAAAACCAGCTGGGTGACTTTGAACCAATCACCAGGAGACGGTATATTCTAGTCCTGCCTCAGGCATGAAAGCCAGCTCAGTGACTTTGAACCAATCACCAGGAGACAGTATAGTCTGGTCCCGCCTTAGGCATGAAAGCCTAAGTGACTTTGAACCAATCACCAGGAGAGGGTATGTTCTAGTCCCGCCTTAGGCATGAAAGCCAGCTGGGTGACTTTGAACCAATCACCAGGAGAGGGTATGTTCTAGTCCCGCCTTAGGCATGAAAGCCAGCTGGGCAACTTTGGACTAGTTTCTGTTTTTCAGGCCAACCTGGGGGTGGGGAACCTTGGCCCTTTTATGACTCGTGGACTTCAACTCCCAGAATTCCTGAGCCAGCCATGCTGAGGGAAAAGGGAGAGGTTTCCAAGCTGAGTCGTGCTGGCTCAGGAATTCTGGGAGTTGAAGTCCATGAGTCATAAAAGAGCCAAGGCTGCCTACTCCTGGCCCAACCCATTGGAAGTCAAAGACTAGGTGTAATACGTCCGAATTTGTAATGGTATGTGCGAATGTCATTGGGAGAACCACAGATGAACAACCAGCATGTAAAATTGTCTCACCGAAGGAGCGGAGCCATGGGAAACATTCCTCCCTAGTTTTCCAAAGAATAAAAGGAAAGGAAGGGGGAACCAGCATAATTACCAAGTATAGGTAATCCTCGACATACAACCACAATATGGAACCTTGCTAAGCAAAATGGTCATTAACTGAGCTTTGTCCATTTCATCTTTCTTGCCGCAGTTGTTAAGTGAATCACTGCTGTTGTTAAGTTAGTAAGGTGGTTGTTAAGTGAATCTGGCTTCCTCATTGACTTTGCTTGTCAGAAGGTCGCAAAAGAGGATCACGTGACCCCGGGACACTGCGACCGTCATAAATATCAGTCACTTGCCAGGCGCCTGAATTTTGATCATGTGACCATGTGGATGCTGCAAGTGTGAAAAACGGTCATGAGCCACTTTTTCCAGTGCTGTTATAACTTGAAACAGTCATTGAACAAATGGTTGTAACAGAATAACGCAATTACAGAATAACAGAGTTGGAGGGGATCTTGGAGGTCATCTAGTCCAACCCCCTGCTTAGGCAGAAGATCCTAGTGGCTGTCCAGTCTCTTCTTAAAAACCTCCAGTGTTGGAGCATTCACCGCTTCTGGAGGCAGGTTGTTCCACTAGTTAATTGTTCTAACAGTCAGGAAGTTTCTCCTTAGTTCCAGGTTGCTTCTCTCCTTGATTAGTTTCCATCCGTTGCTTCTTGTCCTGCCTTGTAAGAAGGACTTCCTGTACATGGGAAAGCAAAAAAGCTCTTACCCCACTCCCGACTGCACTAGCCCTGGTAAATCTCCCTGAGGGAGGCATTCTGGTGTTGACCTCTTGCAAGCAAAAACACTTTCTAGATGCTCAGAAGATGAGTGTTCCCAGAAGACCATCTTGGATGAAGGCCAAGTGGAAGGATGTTGAAGGTGGAAAGAACCAGGAGAGCAGCTGCTAGGCTGATTATATTTGACCTGTGCAGAACATGCCAGAGGTTAGACTTCCCAGACTCAGGGAAGATATCCTGTGGGCCAGCCTGTCTAGCAAACTCCCTTCCATGTAGTCCTCAACTTACAACAGCCTGTTTAGTAACTGTTCATTTAGTGCCTGTTGCACATTGAAAAATGGGATTTATAACCACTCATAAACCATGCGGCATCTCTATGGTCGTATGCTCAAATTTTGGTTGCTTGGCATCTTGCATGAATGTGTACTATGTTTCCTGCGGTCATGTGATTGCCATTTATGACCATTCCAGCTGGTTTCCGGCAAGCAAACATAGCAAGGAAAGCCACTTAAGGACAACTGCAGTGGTTCGCTTAGCAAAGGTGGCAAACAGGTCGTAAAACCGGGCGCAACTCATTTAAGTTGCTTAACAACAGAAATTCTGGACGTAAGTTGAGGACGGCCTGTATTTAAATGTCTCACCTCAACTTTTCCAGAGGCATCATCTGGCATCCTTGCCTCAGCTGCCACTTCTGGTGTCACGTACAATTGGGTGATGTCAAATTTTGCTTGATCCACTTTGGCTGCAGGTAATACAAGAATATGCAACTCAGCAAAACAGGGCCTTGGAAAATTTTCAGCCCCTCAGAGTTTCTGCGTAGTTTTGAGGGAAGCCGAATTGTGCACGCAGATCTAGTTATGGCATCGAGTGTTACTCCATAGCCCCACTATGGAGACCAAATCAAGAAGTCAACTCTACAAGAATTTGATTTATCATTTTATTAATGTTGGCGGTGCAAATGTTTCTCAACCTTAGAGGCTTGAAGGCATGTGGACTTCAACTCCCAGAATTCCCCAGCCAGCATGTGAACGTCAGCTCCAAAAGTTCCTCAGCCAGGATGTGGACTTCAGTCTCCATAATTCCTCAGCCAGCAATGCTAGCTGCGGAATTCTGGGAGTTGAAGTCCACGTATCTTCAAGCCACAAGATGGAGGAAAACTGACCTTTACTGTAATAACAGACTCCTGCCCATCCCCCATACTCATGCGAATTAGGATGGTCTGTGCCTGAGTTGCTTGTACAGGTAGTCCTCAACTTACAACAGTTCATTTAGTGACTGTTCATAGTTACAATGGCACATTGACAAGCAAAGTCAAAACAGACTCACTTAAAAACTAGGTGACTAACGTTGCAACTGTAAGGATGCACTTTAACGATTGTGGTGAGGAAGGTGGTAAAATGGAGCAAAACTCACTTAACAAATGTCTCGCTTAGCTACATAAATTTTGAGCTCAATGTTGGTTGTAAGTCAAGGACTATCTCTACATAACTTTTCTTAGTTTTGGACTTAGCACGTTTCCCCCCTCATCACTATGGTAACATCTCTTTTCATGGTCCTCTTCCTTCATCTCTATAGCCTCTATAAATGCCTTCTTTGGTGTTCACCTTCCTGAGTTGACTCTTTAAAAATTGGGGAACTGGCCTCCTCCTTTTTTTGTTTTTTTTTTCCAACTTCCCAGCCTAGTCTATACTTGTGGTATTTCCTGGCCATCCCATCCCAAGATTAGTTAGTCCTGGCCCTGATTAGCTTTATCCAAGATCAGTCCAGATCGGTTAGAAGATGCTATCATTTGTTTGAGCAAAATCATTGCACTGGGAGAAAGTCCCCTTCTTTCCCCCCTGGGGATTAAAATAAATTTGGGGTGTGGAGAGAGTTAGGACTTCCCCCCCAGAAACTCACCAATTTTGCCAAGAGTATAGGCTTTGCCAAGGCCTTGGGTTGTGTATTTTTCTGTCCACTTCTGGAAGAGCTGTTTAAACATGGCGGATTCTGCTCCATCATTTACAACTTCTACGTTCGTAGACGCAGGGTAACCCTTGGCTTGGATGAAACCCTAGGAGGATTCCAATACACACACACACACGAAGAGAGAGAGAGAGAGAGAGAGAGAGAGAGAGAGAGAGAGAGAGAGAGAGAGAGAGAGAGAGAGAGAGAGAGAGAGAGAGAGAGAGAGAGAGAGAGAGAGAGAGAGAGAGAGAAAGTGAGTTTTACCAATCCAAGTTATAGATATAGATGTAGATATAGAGATTAATATAGAGAGAGATAGAGATGGAGATGGACATAGATAGATAGATAGATAGATAGATAGATAGATAGATAGATAGACAGATAGATAGATAGATAGATAGGATAGATAGGATAGATACAGTAATGATAGATAGACATGATAGAAAATAGAGATAGATAGATAGATAGATAGATAGATAGATAGATAGATAGATAGATAGATAGATAGATATGAATGGATGGATGGATGGATAGATAGATAGATAGATAGATAGATAGATAGATAGATAGATAGATGATAGATAGATAGATAGATAGATAGATAGATAGAGTAATGATAGATAGACAGATATGATATAAAATAGATAGATAGATAGATGATAGATAGATAGATAGATAGATAGATAGATAGAGTAATGATAGATAAACAGATATGATATAAAATAGATAGATAGATAGATAGATAGATAGATAGATAGATAGATAGATAGATAGGATAGGATAGGATAGATACAGTAATAACAGACAGATATGACAGAAGATAGATAGATAGATAGAGTAATGATAGATAAACAGATATGATATAAAATAGATAGATAGATAGATAGATAGATAGATAGATAGATAGATAGGATAGGATAGATACAGTAATAACAGACAGATATGACAGAAGATAGATAGATATATAGAGAGATGACAGATGCATACACATACACACATATATATATGTGTGTGTGTAGAGAGAGAGATACAGTATATGGATGGAGAGAGAGAGAGAGAGAGAGAGGGAGGGAGGGAGGGAGGGAGGGAGGGAGGGAGAGAGAGAGAGAGAGAGAGAGAGAGAGAGAGAGAGAGAGAGAGAGAGAGAGAGAATATCCGTTCAGTTGTGTCCGATTCTTGGACCAAGTTTTTTTCTATATTCTGGCTGGTGTCAGCCATTATGTTGTTTAACGGCCTGGTTTCCTTTTACCACTGACTCTTCTGAACAAAATTACTTACTCCAGTAAAAACAAATATATAAAATAAGTAAACAAATAACAAACAAACTACACCAGGCACCAAAGGAAAAGTGAAATCCCACTGCAAAAAGGAACAGGGTGGGTAAAGAGGCAAAGAACAGTGTTTGCTTCTGCAATGCAATCTTTGTGGTCCTGTTTTTGGAATTGATTGATTGCATTTACAGGTAGTCCTCGACTTACGACAGTTCGTTTAGTGACCGTTCAAAGTTACAACGGCACTGAGAAAAGTCACTTACGACCGTTTTTCACTCTTACGACCTTTCCAGCATCCCCATGCTCTTGTGGTGAAAATTCAGATGCCTGGCAACTGGTTCATACTTGTTGTGTCCCAGGGTCGTGGGATCCCTTTTCGTGACCTTCTGACCAGCAAAGTCAGTGGGTAAGCCAGATTTATTTAACAACTGGGTTACTAACTTATCAACTTCAGTGATTCATCTAACAACTGAGGCAAAAAATGCCGTAAAATAGAGCAAATTCACTTAACGAATCTCTTAACAACAAAAAATTTGTGCTCACTGGTGGGACAATATTGGAAGAAGGATAGTTTGCCCACTATAGAAGAATGGGTGTTTAAAGTTTCGAATCTTGCAGAAATGTCTAAGATTTCTGCTTACTTGAAAGATCATTCACAGGAAAGATATATTTCAGTTTGGAGGAGATGGATAGATTATATTCAGAACAGATATGGGACTAAAAAGTTCCATTTAGCTTATGAGTAGATTTTAGTGGGATATTGTTATTGGTACTTTGTATGTAGTTATGTTAAAGGGGAGTTAAAGCACATTATGAATTTGGTTAATTGCATATTATGCATAATTTTTATTTAGAATATGATTATTGTAACTATAATCCTGTATTTAGCTCTGGGGAGTGGGGGGGGGAAGTGGGTGGGTTTGGGGTGTGAGGGATTTGGGGATATATGGTAAAATCTTGTTTTTGTAAAACTCTTTAATAAAAAAAATTGTGCTCAATTGTGGTCATAAATCGAGGACTATCTGTATTTTCTATGCTACTTTCCACCTAACCGTCCTGCTAGGTAGGCCCCCTGGAGAGAATCATTATTTTCATCTGCAGAAATTCAAATTCAGCACTCCATGTTACAAGCATAAAATTCTTTCCATCGCCTGCCAAACAAATCTCCACTAATTTTACATGTCTGATTTCTACCCGTGCATTTCTGCTGATTCACACGCTATTTTTTTTTTTACATAGAATGTATATGAAGATATTTCTTAAGAGTATTTCAGCATATAACTTACCACTGCCCGAGTAAAAGCAGCTTTTCTTTCTTCCTTGCTGGACTCTTTTCCTCTCCAGACATAAATTTTGAAACCTCCCTGGTCTATAATGTGACAATCCTGGAGAAGGGGAAGGGGAAGAAGGAAGAGACAAAGAGAAGATGGACAAAGAGAAAGAGAAGATAAACAAGGAGGAGGAGAAGTAGACAGAGAAGGAGAAGAAAGAGAAGGACCAGATAAACAATGAGGAGCAGGAGAAGAAGAAGATTGACAAGGAGGACAATGAGAAGCATATAGACAATGAGGAGAACATGGACAAGGAGAAGGAGAAGATAAACAAGGAAGAGGAGAAGTAGACAGAGAAGGGGAAGAGAGAGGAGAGGGACCAGATAAACAATGAGGAGAAGAAGAAGATTGACAAGGAGGACAATAAGAACCATATAGACAATGAGAAGAACATGGACAAGGAGAAGGAGAAGATAAACAAGGAGGAGGAGGAGATAGACAAGGAGAAGAAAGAGGAGAAGATAGATGAAGAGGAGAAGGAGAAGATAGACAAGGAAGACAAGAAGAAGATAGACAAGAGGGAGAAGAAGAAGATTGATCAGGAGGACAAGAGAAGGAGGTACACAATGAGGAGAAGAAGAAGAAGATAGACAAGGAGAAGGAGAAGAAGATTGACGAGAAGGAGATAGACAAGGAGAAGGAGAAGATAGACATGGAGGAAGAGAAGATTGAGATGGAGGACAAGGAGGACAGTTGATAGACAATAAGGAGAAGGAGAAGA
The DNA here is from genome assembly GCF_964194415.1 of Vipera berus. Taxonomy (NCBI): domain Eukaryota; kingdom Metazoa; phylum Chordata; class Lepidosauria; order Squamata; family Viperidae; genus Vipera; species Vipera berus. Next base: position 127,936,610 of record NC_138205.1, on the reverse strand, counting down.
AGATAGACGAGGAAGAGAAGGAGAAGAAGGAGAAGAAGAAGATAGACAAGGAGAACAAGGAGAAGGAGATAGACAAGCAGAAGAAGATAGACATGGAGGAGGAGAAGATTAAGATGGAGGACAAGGAGGACAGTTGATAGACAATAAGGAGGAGAAGAAGATAGACAAGGAAGAGAAGGAGAAGAAGGAGAAGAAGAAGATAGACAAGGAGAACAAGGAGAAGGAGATAGACAAGCAGAAGAAGATAGACATGGAGGAGGAGAAGATTAAGATGGAGGACAAGGAGGACAGTTGATAGACAATAAGGAGGAGAAGAAGATAGACAAGGAAGAGAAGGAGAAGAAGGAGAAGAAGATAGACAGGGGGAAAGAGTAGGAGAAGGGGAAGGGGAAGGGAAGAAAAATAACACAGGATTTCAACCAAAGATTACCAGATCAGAATGGATCTATTTTACATTGAGATGTCTCTGTTGTGGGGCACCCAAACCAAACAATATCACCTCAGGGGGTGCATATCTTACCTCATGACTCAGGAGGTCCTGGGTGAGGGGCCGGGTTGCAATTTCTTGAACCACAAGATCTTTGCCATTTTCATATACACTGTAGGCAGAAGTGGGTAATGTAATTTTTTTAAAAAAGAATATCTTTTCTGAGTTTATGTCTACCTCACCATGGGCTTTTGCCATTTTAAGGAGCAATCAATCAATCAGAATAGAGCTGGGAGGGACCTTGGAGGTCTTCTAGTCCAACACCCCCCCCCCTTCTCAAGCAGCAGATCCTATAAAATTTGAGACAAGTGGCTGTAAGTCTCTTCTTACAAACCTCCAGTGATGAAGCACCCATAATTTCTAGAGGTGTTCCACTCACAGAAAGTAGAGGAGGTCAAGCTTTTCTCCAAGGCACCAGAAGGAGGACAAGAAGAAATGGATGGAAACTGACCAAAGAGAGAAGCAACCTTGAACTAAGGAGAAACTTCCTAACAGTGAGGACAATTAACCAGTGGAACAGCTTGCCTCCAGAAGTTGTGGGTTCTTCATCACTGGAAGCTTTTAAGAAGAGACTGGACAATCACCTGTCTGAAATGGTAGGGTCTCCTGCTTGAGCAGGGGGTTGGACTAGAAGACCTCCAAACTCCCTTCCAGCTCAATTCGGATTCACTGATTCACTGGTTAACTGTCCTCACCGTTAAGAAGTTTCTCCTTAATTCCAGGTTGCTTCTCTCCTTGATTAGTTTCCATCCGTTGCTTCTTGTCCTGCCTTCAGGTGCTTTGGAGAATAGCTTGACTCCCTCTTCTTTGGGCCAGCCCCTCAAATGCGGGAATAAAAACGAAACTTTCCCATTTGTGAACCACGTGAACTTACTGGTAAAGACGGACATTGGCTTTCTGATGTTCGTCTGCTTTTTCGTCCATTAACGGTTCTCTGATCTCCTGGGTCCTCTCCCCCAGCGTCGCCTTCATGATCTGCATAAGCTCCGGGCAATCTTTCTCATTGTCAATGATGGCAATTTGGGCACGGCCACCTCTCTCGCCATCCCGGATGCTTCGCGCCAAGATCATGCCCTGGTCAACAGTGATCAGACCAAACAATGCAAACCACAAGCCATGCAGCCTGACTGCAAGTTATAACCATTCATTTAGGGACTGTCCAAAGTTATAATGGTCCTGAAAAAAGGGACTTATGGCCGTTTTTCACATTTACAACCGTTGCAGCATTCCCGTGGTCACGTGATCAGAATTCAGATGCTGGGCAACTGCGTCGTATTTATGATGGTTGCTGTGTCCTGGGTTTCTGTGAGCTCCTTTTGCCACCTTCTGACAAGCAAAGTCGACAGGGAAGCCCAGATTTGCTTAATAACCAGGTTATTAACTTCGTAACTGCAGTGATTCACTCAACTGTGGCAAGAAAGGTCGTAAAATGGGGCAAAAACTCACTTAACGACACTATTACTTAGCAACAGAAATTTTAACTGTTGAGACAGTGCCGCCGTTATAAATATGAAGATTTCTGCTGCTATTCTTGGACAGCCATTTTTTCTGAAATGGTATAGGGTTTCCTGCCTGAGCAAGGGGTTGGACTAGATGACCTCCAAGGTCCCTTCCAACATCATCATCATCATCATCATCATCATCATTATTATTATTATTATTATTATTATTATTATTATTGTTGTTGTTGTTGTTGTTGTTGTTGTTGTTGTTGTTGTTATTGTCAGTTGCCAAACATCTGAATTTTAATCATGTAACCATGAGGATGCTACAATGGCTGGGTCTCTAAATATGGTGATAAGTCACTTTTTTCCATGCTGTTATAACTTTGAACAGTCACTAAATGAACGGTGATCAGCCGAGGATTAACCATATAGCCACCCACCTCACAAAACAATGGCTCTGGGAGTCCTACAGGTAGTCTCAATTTACGACCATGGTGGCGCCTATACTTTATAATTGTAACAGTTGTGAAACCTGACCGATCCGATTTTATTACATTTTTTTACAGTGACTGTTAAGTGAACATGGCGGTCATAAGCGTAAATCCCACAGTTGCTAAGCAAATCCATTGTTCATTATGGCGTAGTTTTTCCCAAAACTGGAAGAAGGGGCTGGTTTCCACAAAACTGTCGTAAAATGCAGTCATGTGTCCACGTGACACTGCAAACAGTGATCAGTGTGGCCAAGTTGCCAAGCACCCAAAGTGCAGTCATGTGACTGCAAGTATAGTCACGTGACTGCTGCCATCTGAACTTCAGATTTGCATTGTAAGTCCCATTTTTCAGGTCAGTCATAATTTCAAACTGTTGTTAAGTGACCAGTTGCATGTTGAGGACTGCCTCAATTAAAAGTTCACAACTTCACCTCACACACCCCCCCAATGTTCTTGACCCCAACCTGGTTCAATTTGCAGATTTCAAGCACATCAATTGAACCTTGGCGTTCATCAGTGAGGAGGAGGAGGAGGAGGAGGAGGAGGAGGAGGAGGAGGAGGAGGAGGAGGAGGAGGAGGAGGACAACGACGACGACAACGACAACGACTGTGGGGTCCTTGGTGCTTTCTGAGCTTGGTTGTTTCCTAGCAGACGTCTCATGACCCAAGTAGGTAACATCATCAGTGCTAGAAGGGAGTGGGGTTTTCTCTCAGTTTATATTCAGGACAGAGCAAGTAACTAGAATATAAATTGAGAGCATATTCCTTACTAGCACTGATGTTACTTAGTTTGGGTAACGAAAGGTCTGCAAGAAAACAACCAAGCATCAAGGACTCCTCATTTCAACTCTGAACTGTAAATATTCTCCTTTAAAGAGCTACCGTCTATAATCCTCCATCAATGAAGGTCTGCAATCATTCTCAAGAGCAGGGGTGGGCAAATATTCCGTTTCATGATCTGTGGACTTCAATTCCCAGAATTCCTCAGCCAGCCACCCCCTTCTCACCCCTTTCATGGAGCCTTCCGGCATTTTCTAAATTCATGGCCATCGTCAACTGCACAAATGTTTTTTTTACACAGTGCAGCATTCAGTACCATGAGATATAATGCTGTCTACTAGCTTTGTTGGCTTCAAAAAAAAAAAAAGGTTGGACCCATTCAGAGAGGTCCTGAGAAGGACCCATGGTTCTTAGCCTTGATGGTAGTGGAACCCCTCTGAAGACCATTTTCTGGGAGACTTGTTGGCTTTTACGGGCAGTTGGTGGTCCATCATAACAACAGATGGCTGGACTAGTTTCCTGCTTATGTTCTTATAAGTTTGGTTAGTATTTTAAGTCTCCAAAACTACATCAAAATATTATTTTCCATGACTGACCTTCGATTTTTCAGCAACGTTACAGAAAGGTCCGTTCCACTGGATCAAGACTTTACCAAGATCCATCAGAAAGACGTCACCTTTGTTGAAACTGTCCCAAGAAAGATCAACCTGTTTGGAGACAAAAGAAAAACACTTATCAATCCACCAGGGAAGAGTTCGGCACAGGTAGTCCTCGACTTACAACCACAACTGAGTCCAAAATTTATGAGGCAGACGTTAAGTGAGTTTTGCCCCATTTATTTATTTATTTATTTTATTATTTAAACTTATATACCGCCCTTCTCCCGTAGGACCCAGGGCGGTTCACACGGGAATTAAAACAATATAACAATACAAAAGTTAATAACAAATTAAAATAAATTAAATTATCCTTAGTTAAAATCTAAAACCCTTAACTTTAATTAAAAACCCAATTGCAATAAGTTAAAAATTAAAAGTTCTATTTTCAGTCTTGGCCGGAAAGCTCAAAGAGCAAGGTCTTCAGGTCCTGGCGGAACAAACGAAAATCTGGGGCAGTCCTGAGCTCTATGGGTAGCTGGTTCCAAAGGGCAGGCGCGCCCACAGAGAAGGCCCTCCCCCTGGGTGTCGCCCTCCGGCAATCCTTTGCCGGCAGCACCCTGAGAAGGCCCTCCCTGTGGGAGTGCACAGGACGAAGGGAACTTGATGCCAGCAGCAGGTGTTCCCTCAGATATCCCGGACCCAAGCCATTTAGGCCTTTATAGGTCATCACCAGCACCTTGAATCTCACCCGGAGGGCAACCGGAAGCCAATGCAGCTCACGACCTTTTAACGACCTTTCTTGCCCCAGTTCTTAAGTGAATCACTGCAGTTGTTAAGTTAGTAACAGGGTTGTTAAGTGAATCTGGCTTCCCGCATTGACTTTGCTTCTCAGAAAGTCGCAAAAGGGGATCACGTGATCCCGGGACACTGCAACTGTCATTAGTAGGAGTCAGTTGCCAACTATCTGAATTTGGATCGTGTGAATTGCTGTAGAAAATAAGGAAGATGACTTTGGTATAGAGAAGCCAGTTCTGTTACCAAAGTGGCAAGAATAAAAACAGGGTGTCGAGAATGAAACTTCAGCAGCTACGTGCCTCTTCGTTTCAACTTGCCATTAGAGAAAGGGAGGAGGGAAGGTAATGCTTTAGAATGGATTAGATGGAGAAACGAAACTTCTACAATTCTGCTGAGGATGGTGAGAGCCTGGAACCTTTCCAAGGACACCACAGCAGGTGTGGAGAGGAAGCAGATGGTTCCCATAACAAAGTGAAATTGTTTACATGGAGTACGTGGGAGGTTGGGGGTTTGGCTGGAAAAATTATTGTTTATGTCAAGGTATTGATTTAACAGCTTATGTAATGTAAGATGTAATGATGGGAATGACTCAGCAGGGTCTGTGCCTCTTTAAGAGCCTTTGTATAAAGGGAAGGCTCCGCTGATATGTTCTCTCTCTTCCATCTCCTGCTGTAACTCTGGTTTGTTGGATCCTGCTGTATTAGCACGTGTATATATATATTGTTCCTGGTGTATGATATTGTAGATAGTGTAAGATAAACCACCATTTACTATAGACCACTGTTTACTGTGTTTACTCCTGGGTTATCTCACACAATAAGACTGTGCACACTCTGACAGTTTAATACTATGAACTGGTGTCTGGGAACCTCAGAGTTAGTTTTGCTTCGACATTACTATGCCGTGTATTCAATAAACAGTAAGATTTTCAGAAACGAAATGAACCTTGAGTTTGGTTGAATTCTCGAGCTGGATGTTGACACATGGGTTATGTCCAAGCAAGCAGAAAGTATGTGTACATAGATCAGACAGATACCTTCCTCATTCACAAGAGTACAGGTAGTCCTCAGGTTACAATCCCAATTGAGCCCATAATTTATGTTGCTAAGTGAGACATTTGTTAAGTGAACCTTGCCCCATTTTATGACCTGTCTCAGCAGAGATGTTAAGTGAATCATTGCAGTTGTTAAGTTAGGAACACAGTTGTTAAGTGAATCTGGCTTCCCCCATTGACTTTGCTTGTCAGAAGGTCACAAAAGGTGATCCGGGACACTGTGACCGTCATAAATATGAGCCAATTGCCAAGCGGTTGGATTTTGGTCATCTGAGTATGGAGATGCTGCGAGGGTTGAAAGGGTGAAAAACTGTCATAAGCCACTTTTTTTCAGCGCTGATGTAACTTCAAATGGTCACTAAACGAATTGTTGTAAGTCGAGGACTGTATAGGAAGGAGAGGAGGCAATACAGCAAAATCAGACTTGATTCTGTAACAGGTAGTTCTCAACTTACAACCATTCATTTAGTGACCATTCAAAACGACAATAACACTCAGAAACGTGACTTATGACCGTCACTGCATGGTCATATGATCGAAGTTCAGATGCTGGCCTGTGGTTACAACAGTTATAGCAAGCTGGGATCACATGATCACCATTTGTATCCTTCCCAGACCAGTTCCAATAAGCAAAGTCAACGGGAGAAGCCAGATTCTTTTAGTAACTGTGTGATTCGCTTAACAACACAGGCAAAAAAAGGTTGCAAAATCAGGTATGACTCCCTTGACAAGCTTTTCGCTTGGCAATGGACGTTCTGCTCCCAGTTACGGTCGTAAGTTGAGGACTCCCTGTGCTGTTAGAGCAAGTAGTATTTTATCGGTTAAAAGCTGTCTCCTTAAGAGATGGCCTTCTGGGAAATGTAGTTTAGTTGTTGGTCAGATCTCTGTCTTAACTCAGGGCTTTTCAACCTTTTCACCCATTGTACCACTTTTAGGATATGGCAACATCCGAGGACCACCAGTCGCCTAGCAAGGTGTCAAAAACTTGATGAACAAAAAAAAAGAGGAAAAAAGTGATGAAGTACAGGTAGTCCTCGACTTACAACAGTTCACTTAGTGGCTGTTCAAAGTTACAATGGCACTGAAAAAAGTGCCCCCCAAGCCACAGCCGAGCAAGACACCTGCCTGCCCGCCCGGCGGTGCTCTTCGTCCTGTCCGAGGTTTTTATTGTTGTGGGCATTCCTGTTGGGGATTGGCAGCGGGGGTGGGGGTGGTTGGTTTTTATTCCCCTCCCTCTGCTGGGTGGTTGCAGCAGGTTTTGGTCACCTCACATGACCCTGGGACACTGTGACAGTCATAAATATGAATCAGGTGCCAAGCATCTGAATGTAAATCACAAGACCCTGGAGATGCTGCAACATTCCAGCTGATCGGCGCTTCTTCTGGGCTCAGCAGAAGCAACGGGATCAGCACCAAGCCCCAGCTGGATCCTGGTGCTGATCCTGGCGCTTCCGCTGAGCCCTAACAGCCCCGAAGAAGTGCTGATCCTGGGACTTCCGCTGAGCCCTGACAGCCCTGCAGCTCCAGCCGTCTCTCGCTCAGGCTTGTGCGGTGCTGCCACCGGTTCAGCTCATTCCCCTCCCCCACTACCACTTTTCTAGGATGGTTGCGCACCACCTGCCAGGTGCCAATATACCACAGGTGGTACCCATACCACTGGTTGAAAAGCCCTGTCTTAACTGGCCACTGGGAGGGACTTGTATTTTTATTATGGGATATCCTGTTTACGTGCCCAGTCTTCTATCTCTCCATGAATCCTAGCCACGAGGGTTGGGAGCTCCATTAGAATGGAGAAATCTATTATCCTTTTACCTACGCGATGGGTCCCAATTACAATCTGCATTCCAGAAGAACCTCTGCTGTAACTATACGTTATTGACTTGATTATGCCTGTTGAATAAAGTAATTTTATGATTCATCCGTGGAGTTAATTCGGCCTGTTTCAAGTGAAATCCAGCAATCTCTTTGCTTTTGAGCCAGTACACTCTCTGTATTATACGACTTGCCTCCAAAAGTTGTGGGTGCTCCATCACTGGAGGTTTTTAAGAAGAGACTGGACAAGCATTTGTCTGGAATAGTATAAAGTTCCCTGCCTGAGCCGGGGGTTGGGCTAGATGACCTCCGAGGTCCCTTTCAACTCTGTTATTCTGTTAATCTGTTACAGTACTGAAAAATTAGTTTTAGTTTTTCTGTCAGTTTACCTCCTGGCCTGGACAGTTGAATCTACTGAAGTTTAGTTTTGAGAATGCAAATATATTAAATACAGTATACATCGGGGAAGGGCTACCGTTACCTCTGTGGCTGTCACATGCTTCTTGCCCTTAACATGAAGGAGTCGTTTGATGTTGTACATGTTGGTCTCGACATGCTTGAACCCTGAAGCCAATCCTCCCTTCTTGTAGCTGTCGAAAACAAGACTTCATAGTTAATCACAAATGGGGAGAGTTTTAGAAAAACAACTGGGTACGCTAAAGAACTTGGTCCCAGAGCTAGTTAGAATCTTACTTTAGTTTTTTTTAAAAAAGAATAGGTTACTAGACCTCATTGTTACAGATAGTCCTCAACTTACAGTACAACCATCACGCAACTTTCCAATTATGGTTGTGATGGTCACATTGCGACCAACTTGATTTTACAATCTTTTTTCTTCGCAGCGTTTTTGCCGAATCCCAGAAGCAAGTGCTAGTTTTCGGCAAAAACGTAAATCACAAGGATGTGACGGTAGGATGCTGCAAATGGCTATAATTGTAGGTGGGTTGCTGAGTACTTGAAACGTGGTCCCATGACTGCAGAGGGAAGGGGCAGCTGTGGAAACTTTGGAACTGAGTCATAAGTACACACACACACACACACACACACACACACACACACACTGGGAAGGTCTGTTGTATTTTTGAACAGTTGCTAAGCAACCGGTCAAAGGTTGAGGACTGCTCAAATTAGCGCCTTGTTGAACAAGTGAGCAAAACTAAAATAAAAGACAGGGGAGATTGGTAGAGTTGCACAGACGAGTTTTCTGGTTTCCGTCGCTCACATGATGCCTTTCTTAAAATAACTTTTGAAAGCAGCTGATTCGTGTCCTTGAACCTCCCGGTGTTGTATGGCTCTGCCTCCCAAGGAATCGTCCATTTGAGTGACATAAAAAGCAGCAGCTCCTTGTTCATCCTGAGTGGCAGTGCGCCCGATCCAGTAGTGGAGATCAGTGGCAAAACTATGTTGCCTCTTTGTGTTCTGGAAGGGAACAAGCAATGGCGTTGAACTACTTTCCAGTTGGCGTGAGAAGGTTGGGAAAAGAAAGAATCTTATTACTTTTTTTTTAAACCATGGTAAAATAATGCCAAAACACAGTATAGATCACTGATGGCGAAACTTTTGGAGACCGAGTGCCCAAACTGCAACCCAAAACCCACTTATGTATCGTCGGGTGCCGGGTGGGCGTGGCCCATTGGGTGGGCGTGGCTGCGGTGGTAACGGCAGACTGGGTGGGACTAAAAAGTTCAATCAATCAATTCCAACTTTGCAGGATCTTATTTTTCCTGCAAGAAGTTGAAATTGATTGATTGATTGAACCATTTTTTTTGCACATGGCGGCAGAGGCCTAAAGCAAAAAGGTTTTATAAAAGCCAGCTGAAGGCCTGGGACTGGGGCGATGGCAAGCGTGCCCACAGAGAGGGCTCTGCGTGCCACCTGTGGCACCCTTGCCATAGGTTCACCACTACGAGTATAGATAATCCTTGACTTAAAGGCCTGGGGAAGGGGTCTCCAAAATTGGCCCTTTTATGACTTGTGGACTCCCAGAATTCCTCAGCCAGGCACGGTGAGGAATTCTGGGAGTTGAAGTCCACAAGTCATAAAAGGGCCAAGTTTGGAGACCCCTGGCCTGGAGACTAAAACATATGAAGAACAGTGGCAGGATTTGGAAATGGCCAGTCTAGAGAAAAGAAGGACTGGGGTGGGGGGACATGATAGCAGTCTTCCAGTACAAAGAGGGAGGGGCTGGCACAAAGAGGAGGGGGTCAACCTGTTCTCCAAAGCACCAGATAGCAGGACAAGAAACAATGGTTGGAAACTGATCAAAAAGAGAAGCAACCTGGAATTAAGGAGAAACTTCCTGACAGTGAGAACAATCAACCAGTGGGACAGCTTGCCACCAGAAATGATGGGTGCTCCATCACTGGAGGTTTTTTTTTTAAAAAAAAACAAAACAAAACTGGACAGCCACTTGTCTGAAATGGAATAGGGTCTCCTGCTTGGGAAGGGGGCTGGACTAGAAGACCTCCAAGGTCCCTTCCAGCTCAATTCTGATTCACTGGTTAATTGTCCTCACGGTTAGGAAGTTTGTATGCTTATGGTTATGTTACTATGCAGAATGGTATTTTTTTGAGAGCTGAATGTAATGAAATTTCATTTTTAATGTATGTTGATTAGCATACATTTAAAGTGACAATAAAGTTTCTATCCTATCCTAACATATCCTACCCTACCCTACCCTACCCTACCCTACCCTACCCTACCCTACCCTACTCTACTCTACTCTACTCTACTCTACTCTACTCTACTCTACTCTACTCTACTCTACTCTACTCTACTCTACTCTACTCTATTCTATTCTATTCTATTCTATTCTATTCTATTCTATTCTATTCTATTCTATTCTTGTTCCGTTCCATTCTATTCTATTCTATTCTATTCTATTCTATTCTATTCTATTCTATTCTATTCTATTCTATTCTATTCTATTCTATTCTATTCTATTCCATTCCATTCCATTCCATTCCATTCCATTCCATTCCATTCCATTCCATTCCATTCTTTATGAATCTGGCTTCCCCACTGATTTTGCTTCTCAGAAGGAATTTGGAAATTTGCAAGAAAGTTCCACACCCATTTGCACTCTGATTCAGGTGGCTCTGAGGGCACGGATAAACCTCCAAATGGCCTCAAAAACTCTCAGAGGGAGTACTAATGGCCAGGTGACTGCAAGGAATATAAATCCTTCCATCCTGCACCATTCAGTCAGAAATGAAGAAGTTTCTTGGATGAGAAGTGAAACATTTTCAAGGAAAAACAAAGTCCAGTTGCCTTTTTGAAAGAAAAAAAAAACACCTTTGGGATTTGGTTTATTTTTTAAACAATTGTAGAATAATGCCAAAGCACAGTATGAAATGTTAGGAAGTTGTATAGAAGAGTAACCTTAATTATATTTCTAGTGGAATGTCACACATCCTCTTTTTCCCCCCTGGGATTAGTTTTAAAACAATAAGGAACAGGCTTCGACTCAACCCTGACAAGACTGAGTGGCTGTGCGTACCGGCATCTCGGGATATTCAGAATATTCCATCTCTTCCTATGGGGGGTGAGTTATTACCCCCCGTAGATAGGGCTCGCAACTTGGGAGTCCTCCTAGATTCACAGCTTTCTTTAGAAGACCATATAGCAAATGTGACTAGGGGGGTCTTCGCCCAGGTCCGCCTGGTGCGCCAGTTGCGGCCCTATCTAGACCGGGAGGCCTTGTGCACGGTCACTCATGCGCTCGTGACCTCTCGTTTGGACTACTGCAACGCTCTCTACATGGGGCTGCCCTTGAGGACCACTCGGAGGCTCCAACTGGTACAGAATGCAGCCGCGAGAATTGTGCTGGGAGTTTCCTGATACTCCCATGTTACACCTCTGCTCCGTGAGCTGCATTGGCTACCAGTTGTCTTCCGGGTGAGATTCAAGGTGCTGGTAATGGTCTTTAAAGCCCTACATGGCATGGGTCCGGAGTACCTTAGGGATCACCTGCTGCCGGCATCAACTTCCCTCCGCCCTGTGCGCTCCCACAGGGACGGCCTCCTCAGGGTGCCTCCGATCAAAGAATGCCGATTGGTGGCCCCCAGGGGGAGGGCGTTCTCTGTGGGCGCGCCAGACCTGTGGAACCGCTTGCCGGTTGAGCTCCGGATGGCCCCCGACCTTCGCTCCTTCCAGCGGGATCTAAAAACTTATTTATTTGAGCAATCCGGCCTGGTCTGATGGGGTTGGGGTTGGGTTTTTAATGTGGTTTTAACTATTGTATAGATCGGGCATAAATTATTTGTTTTTTAACTTTTGTACTTTGCTTTTTAATATTTATTGCCCTGTACACCGCCCTGAGTCCTTCGGGAGAAGGGCAGTATAAAAATTTAATAAATAAATAAAATAAATAAATAATATGATGAGACAGAAGAGACTCAGTGGCTAACGTTGGTTTCTTGCTACAGAAAATAATTCTAACTATAGTTATTACTTGATTTACGAGTACAGTTGTGACCAAAATTTCCCTTGCTTTGGTGAAGTGAATTGTGCCCAGTTTTATATCCTTTCTTTGCCATGGTGGTTAAGCAAAATCACTATAGTTGTTAAGTGAATCACTGCAAACATTACATAAATCTCGCTTCCCCCACTGACTTTGCTTGTGGGAAGCTTGGTGGGAAGATTACAAAAAGGGATCACATGACCCAAGGACACCGCAACCATTGTATAGACATGCTGGTATCTTTGTGCCTGAATTTTAATCATGTGACCGTCATAAGTGTGAGGATCCATTGTAAGTCACTGTTCAGTGCTGTTGTTACTTTGAACGGTCACTAAACAAATGGCTATAACTCTACTGGTAAATTATACCCAGGCTCCCCCATTTCATGGCATGGGTCCGGAGTACCTCGGGGACCACCTGCTGCCGGCGTCAACTTCCCTCCGCCCTGTGCGTTCCCACAGAGAGGGCCTCCTCAGGGTGCCTCCGGTCAGAGAATGTCGGCTGGTGGCCCCCAGGGGGAGGGCCTTCTCTGTGGGCGCTCCGGCTTTATGGAACCAGCTGCCGGTCGAGCTCCGGACGGCACCGGACCTTCGCTCCTTCTGACGCGGTCTGAAGACCCATTTATTCGAACAAGCTGGCCTGGCCTGATGGGGGACGTTAGGGTTTTTAATGGGTTTTTATACTGTTACTGTTTTTATCTGGGCAATTGTTTAATTCTCTTTTAATTTTTGTATTTTCTATTTATATATGCCCTGTTCACCGCCCTGAGTCCTTCGGGAGAAGGGCGGTATACAAATTTAATAAAATATATTAATATTAAAATATTTCCTGTCTCCAGTAAAATATGCAATAGAATGGAATAGAGCAACAGAGTCGGAAGGGACCTTCTAGGTCATCTAGTCCAACCCCCCAATATTTTAAATATTTTAAAACATGAAATAGTTGAAAAAATCAGGGGAAAAACCCTCGTGCCTAAAAATCTTGCTGAAATGGCAGTCTCTGAAGTGGCCAGGCACAAAAATGGCAATGGTAATAACAAAAACCCGACTTACACGAATGTCTGAATCTGATTTAATACTGGTTTCAGTTAGTTTCATCTTAATTTCACCAAGATAGAATGGCTGAAACTTCATTAAGAGGACCGTGTTAAGGTTGACATTAGAAGGATAAGGAAGTTGATCCAGAATTTTAAAAATTAGCTGACTGAATTTCATTTGAAGGCAAAATAGTGAGAGCAATCTGCAAGCATGGTTAATGTTATTTTAAATCACTAGAAATCTTTGCATCTAAATCTCTACTTTATAAATAGAAGATGCTAAATCCAACCACTTTGGGTTCACTTTAGAGGATTTTTTTTCCCTTCAATGTTTCTCGGTAACTTTAAGACTTGTGGACTTCAACTTCCAGAATTCCTCAGCCAGCCATACTGTGGTAGGGAAATTCTGGGAGTGGAAGTCTACAAGTCTTAAAATTGCAAAGTTTGGAGACCCCCCTGCTCTAGTGCATAACATATTTAGTTCAATTATCCTTTCTCCATGGTAGCTTACATTTAATATGATGTAGCAGTCTCCTTCAAAGAAACTCCCATAAGCCTTTGCGGGAATAGGATCCATCTTCATATTCTGAAACAGAAGAGAAGAGATAATTTGCTGGATGGAAACTCATCAAGGAGAGAAGCAACTTGGCGTTAAGGAGAAACTTCCTAACAGTGAGGACAATTAAGCAGTGGAACAGTTTGCCACCAGAAGTGGTGGGTGCTTCCTCACTGGAGGTTTTTAAGAAGAGACTGAAGAGGCACTTGTATGAAATGATGTAGGTTCTCCTCCTTCCAGCCCTATTCTGCTTAATTGAATTCCTTGTAAAATGCTTTGGAAAGTGGCAGAGAAATCCTGTAAATAAATAAAAAAATAAACGTT
>NC_138205.1:127502769-127920269 GCF_964194415.1 Vipera berus | reverse complement strand
TCTGTATCTGTATCCATTATCTACATCTCTCTCTCTAACATCTATCTCTATCTCTATACCTATCATCTCTCTCTCTCTCTCTCTCTCTCTCTCTCTCTCTCTCTAGCTATATCTATCTATCTATCATCTATCTATCTATCTATCTATCTATCTATCTATCTATCTATCTATCTATCTATCCATCTATCTATCTATCACTGTCCATTTTGAATACACAGTGGAAAGAGGAAATTTGAGAATTAACAAGGTTGATAGATACTATACGGTGCAAAGCTATTATAGATTCTGGATGTTCTGCTTCGGATACCACAGAGCCCCCTCCTCCCAGAAGGTAACAGGGAAAACAGGTCATAAAGAGGATGTGTAGCATCCCAGACAATCTGGCAGAGCCTGATAAATCAGATCAAGATCGCAACTCAGCAATAATACACCGCAGCATGAAGTGCTCTGCTCAGTAATTTGATGGAGAAAGAATCTGGAAAAAATTTGGGACTTCGTGATTATATATGCGGACAGAAGCAAGAATCTTACATGCACAAAGATGGAAAAACACTGATTTCCATAATGGAAGAATGGATGCCAAAGGTGCTGCATTGACAGAGATGGGAAAACTTTTTTTTAATTAAAGAAGGTAATTGATTAGTTTGGTTTCTACTTGAAAACCGCTTCTGGACGTTTTCCTTGAAACTGAAAAAAAAATGTAACTTTGATTTTGGTGATTAGAAATATTTTGTAATTATAGAAATGTCTTGAAACGTTGCGAAACATAAAAGGAAATGTTGACGTTGGATTGCTCTGCACCAAAGAAAGTTTTCTACAGGTTGTCCTCAAACTTACAACAGTTCATTTAGTGACCATTCAAAATTACAACAGCACTGAAAAAAGTTACTTAGGACCATTGTGACTTATAACTTGACAACTGCAGGGATTCACTTAGCAACTGTGGCAAGAACGGTTGTAAACTGGGGCACATTTATTTAACAAATGTCTCACTTAGCAATATAAAGTTCAGGCTCATTTGTAAGTCAAGGACTACCTGTACTCTTTTTTTCTTTACATCTTTCTCTTTCCTTTTCCTGTTTTTCTAACTATTATGTCTTCTATATTTTTAACATAATCAAACTTAATAAAAGTTACACAGATACGTATTCCACAGCAAAGCTTTTTCCTGCTTTTTCTTTTGTGCTACAAACTGTTGTACTTCAGCCCACATTAACATGATTCCTTCTGAATTTAGAACAGAATAGAACAGAATAGAACAGAACAGAACAGAATAGAATGGAATGGAATAGAATAAGGAATAGAATAGAATAGAATAGAATAGAATTAATGGAATGGGAACAGAACAGAACAGAACAGAACAGAACAGAACAGAACAGAACAGAATAGAATGGAATGGAATAGAATAGAACAGAATAGAACAGAACAGAACAGAATAGAATGGAATGGAATAGAATAGAATAGAATTAATGGAATGGGAACAGAACAGAACAGAACAGAACAGAACAGAACAGAACAGAACAGAATAGAATGGAATGGAATAGAATAGAACAGAATAGAACAGAACAGAACAGAATAGAATGGAATGGAATAGAATAAGGAATAGAATAGAATAGAATAGAATAGAATTAATGGAATGGGAACAGAACAGAACAGAACAGAACAGAACAGAACAGAACAGAACAGAATAGAATGGAATGGAATAGAATAGAACAGAATAGAACAGAACAGAACAGAATAGAATGGAATGGAATAGAATAGAATAGAATTAATGGAATGGGAACAGAACAGAACAGAACAGAACAGAATAGAATAGAATAGAATAGAATTAATGGAATGGGAACAGAACAGAACAGAACAGAACAGAACAGAATAGAATAGAATAGAATAGAATAGAATAGAATAGAATAGAATAGAATAGAATAGAATAGAATAGAATAGAAAACATGGAGTGGAGTGGAGTGGAGTGGAGTGGAGTGGAGTGGAATAGAATAGAATAGAATAGAATAGAATAGAATAGAATAGAATAGAATAGAAAACATGGAGTGGAGTGGAGTGGAGTGGAGTGGAGTGGAGTGGAATAGAATAGAATAGAATAGAATAGAATAGAATAGAATAGAATAGAATAGAATAGAATAGAATAGAATAGAATAGAATAGAATAGAAAACATGGAGTGGAGTGGAGTGGAGTGGAGTGGAGTGGAGTGGAATAGAATAGAATAGAATAGAATAGAATAGAATAGAATAGAATAGAATAGAATAGAATAGAATAGAATAGAATAGAATAGAATAGAATAGAATAGAAAACATGGAGTGGAGTGGAGTGGAGTGGAGTGGAGTGGAATAGAATAGAATAGAATAGAATAGAATAGAATAGAATAGAATAGAATAGAATAGAATAGAATAGAATAGAATAGAATAGAATAGAATAGAATAGAATAGAATAGAATTAATGGAATGGGAACAGAACAGAACAGAACAGAACAGAACAGAACAGAATAGAATAGAATAGAATAGAATAGAATAGAATAGAATAGAATAGAAAACATGGAGTGGAGTGGAGTGGAGTGGAGTGGAGTGGAGTGGAATAGAATAGAATAGAATAGAATAGAATAGAATAGAATAGAATAGAATAGAATAGAATAGAATAGAATAGAATAGAATAGAAAACATGGAGTGGAGTGGAGTGGAGTGGAGTGGAGTGGAGTGGAGTGGAGTGGAATAGAATAGAATAGAATAGAATAGAATAGAATAGAATAGAATAGAATAGAATAGAATAGAATAGAATAGAATAGAATAGAATTAATGGAATGGGAACAGAACAGAACAGAACAGAACAGAACAGAACAGAACAGAACAGAACAGAATAGAATAGAATAGAATAGAATAGAATAGAATAGAATAGAATAGAATAGAATAGAATAGAATAGAATAATAAAGTTGGAAGGGACCTTAATAGAATAGAATAGAATAGAATAGAATAGAATAGAATAGAATAGAATAGAATAGAATAGAATAGAATAAAATAGAATAGAATAGAATAGAATAGAATAGAATAGAATAGAATAGAATAGAATAGAATAGAATAGAATAGAATAGAATAGAATAGAATAGAATAGAATAGAATAGAATAGAATAGAAGGGATCTTGGAGGTCTTCTAGTCCAGCCCCCTGCTCAAGCAGGAGAAGCTACACCATCTCAGACAAGTGACTGTGTAGTCTCTTCTTAAAATTTGTGAGTATGGTCTGTATCTTAAGATCAGGCTTCCTTTACTTTGAGTTCTGAGGTCCAAAGTATGATTGCAGGAATTGGGTATGTCTAGTCCAGGGGTAGGGAACCTTGGCTCTTTTATGATTTGTGGACTTCAATACCCAGAATTCCTGAACCAGCCATGCTGACTCAGGAATTCTGGAAGTTGAAGTCCACAAGTCATAAAAGAGCCAAGGTTCCCTACCCCTGGTTTAGTCTTAATGAAAAGAAGGACTAGGGGGGATATGATAGCAGTGTTCCAATATTTAAGGGGCTGCCACAAAGAATAAGGGGGTCAACCTATTCTCCAAAGAACTTGAAGGCCAGACATGAAGTAATGCATAGAAACTAAACAAGGGGAGAATCAACCTAGAACTAAGGAGAAATTTCCTGACAGTTAGAACAATTAATCAGTGGAAAGGCTTGCCTCCAAGGCGCCTTCCAACTCTGTTACTCTTTTATTGCAAGAAGCAGTAGATTATTTGATCTCCATAGCTACAAAAGAGACAGGACCTTGTTTTCTTCTGATCCAGCACTTGAAGCCAAGCATTGCAAATAAAGAATACAAATCTATTCATGTTCCAAGGTAGAGTTAAACCATTAGACCTTATTGAGAATGCAAAACATAAGCGATCAGTCAGAGGAGGAGACCCAAACTCACACTACAGTGAACAAGGACCTACATTCAATTTTGCAGTTACTAAGATTGTTGGACGAGCAGGTACAGAAACAGCCAGGGAAGTGATTGAAGCCTGGGAAAGAGGCCCCTCGTCAGTCAACAGGAATGCTGATTTACCATCAGCTTATCAAATACTTAGGAGGCAAGGGCTTGGCAGTACAAGGAAACAACAGCCAAAACTTAATAGCCGGCCGACAACACCCCAATCAACATCTTTAAAAAACTATACACACCAGGCACCATACACAGATTAGCCCAAAGCACACATTCCAGTGAGAAAGAAGTTCCATGAGGATGGGCTTCAGCACAAGTCCAAAATCTCGGAAAATTAAATCTCTGGTTCTGGTGACTGACCCAGATTGGATCCTGCAACATTATCTTGAGACACAGCCTTCCTTCTTGCTGAGAATTCCTCAGTTCACCCCCATTTTTCCCCATGAAAACCTCTGGAACTTCTAAATATCCCTGGAGCTTCCGTGCCTGGCTGGCACAGTCTTATTTCAAAATTCACTGAAACCTTTTTTTTTTTTGGCTTCATTCATTAACCAGGTGAGGTTTTCTGCTTCACCTCACACAAAAGTTGTTGAACTGGATAAGCTTGTTGGTCAGAACAGCATTACATCAACTGCTTCTAGTAGGCTACAGCTTGATGGCTAAAGGTTGACAGTATCTATAATCTTTGTCTCAGAGGGTTGCTAATACTGATTTATTTTTTTATCTGCCAAGGTCAGTCTTGACCAGTTGAGGCAAGCAGCAGGCAGGCCAATCTTAATCAAGCCTAACCCTCTCTTCCATGTTTGGTTCACAACCCAACTATGCAAAGAAGAGCAACTAAGATGATTAAAGGCCTGGAGAGAGAAAATACATGAAGAACATTTGCAGGAACTGGGTACGTCTAGTCTTGAGAAAAGAAGGACCAGGGGTGACGTGATAGCAGAGTTCCAATATCTCAGGGGCTATTCTCCAAAGCGCCCGAAGGCAGGACAAGAAGCAATGGATGGAAACTCATCAAGGAGAGAAGCAACCTAGAACTGAGGAGAAACTTCCCAACAGTAAAGACAATTAACCAGTAGAAAGATTTGCTGTCAGAAATTATAGGTGTTGAAGAAGAGACTGGAGACCCATTTGTCTGAAATGGTATAGAGCAGGGGTAGGCAACCTTAGCTCTTGTATGACTCATGGACTTCAGCTCCCAGAATTCCTGAGCCAGCCATGCTGAGGGGAAAGGGAGAGTTTCCAAGCTGAGGCGTGCTGGCTCAGGAATTCTGGGAGTTGAAGTCCACGAGTCATAAAAGAGCCAAGGTTGCCTACCCCTGGACTAGACATATCCAGTTCCTGAAACCGTTTTTTATAGCTTCCAGTCTTCTAATTATCTTTGTGGGTGGTCTGTCAGATTGATCGATCATGATTTGTGAAGTACAGCTGGATGGATGCAAACACAGCAACTAATAATTTTTTTAAAATGTATTATTTATTATGAAATGTATTTGCTGCCCATTTTGTGTCAAACCACTCTGGGTGACTTACAGCATAAAAGCATTACAAAAAACATTGCAATCATCAATTGTAAACCAGCAAACAGGTGAAATAAAGCCACCATATCCTTCAGGTCTGACCTGTGCATGAACAATGAGTGTCCACTAGGAACATAGTCCCTATGGTTTATTTGGCGGAGAGCAATTTGTAAACACAGCTAATTTTAATTTATTTTTAAAAATTAAGTTTAAACCAAACCTTGGATGAAACAGGCACTGACTTTGGATCAGCAAGACTTTGGATCTGAGTCTAAAAAAAGTAGGTGCTTCGAAGTTCTTGCTGTTGTTCATTCACTAAGTTGTGTCTGACTCTTCACAACACCATGGACCACAGCATGCCAGGAACCCCCGTGCCCCACTATCTCTCTGAGTCTGTTCAGATTTGTTGTGTTGATGACACCATCTAACCATCATTTTATCCTCTGCCGTCCTCTTCTCCTTTTGCCTTCCGTCTTTCCCAATGCCATAATTAATTAAATTAAATTAAGTTACAATTAAACCTAACCACAGTGTGATGTGCAGCATGACATTTGCTAGCTGACGGCATTGTATAAAAACCAGTTGCTTTTGTTAACTACTGAAAAACTAACTTCAATGCAAGCTACAATTTTTTGTCGTTTATCTCTGCACAAATGCAATCCCCATGCCTGCTATAGTTAATCCCTTCCATACAGGTAATCCTTGACATACGACCTCAATGGAGACTGCTTATTATGGTGATATGTTGTCACGGTCATAAAGGTTCAGTTATATGACCTTTTTGTAGTGGTCATTAAGAGGGAAGCAACCTGGAACTAGGGAGAAACTTCCTTACAGTTAAAACAATTAACCAGAGGAACAACCTGCCTCCAGAAGCTGTGAATGCTCCAACACCAGAAGTTTTTAAGAAGAGATTGGACAGCCATTTCACTTGAATGGTGAGCAGGGAGTTGGACTGAGCAGGTGGTTGGACTAGATGACCTCCAAGGTACCTTACAATTCTATTATTATTATTAAGTGAATGTCCTGGTCATTAAATGAATGCTGCAGTTGATAAGCGAAAAAGTAACTTCCAGTTTTCAGCAAAACCTTCATTTAGCACAGTCATGTAACTGTTGGATACTACAAATGATCATAAATATAGCTGTCCAAAGCGAGGTCACATGACTGGGGGAGCAGATGACCACTGGAATTTTGCAACCCGGTCATAATTTCATTTTTCTGAGTAACTTGTAACTTAACCCCACTTTCTAAAAAGACCAGTTGTATGTTGGGGATTACAAGCTAAGCAATGCACTGCTGTGTCAATCAATGCAGAAGGGTTTTAAATGAAATGATAGTCCCTAAGCACGTAAAAATGCAAGTAGAAAAATAGGGACCACTACGGTGGGAAGGTAACAGCGTTCCGTGCGCCTTTGGCGTCTAGTCATGCCCGCCACATGACCACGGAGACGTCCTCGGACAAGTGCTTGCTCTTCGGCTTTGAAACGGTGATGAGCACCGGCCCCTAGAAACGACTAGCCTTTACCTTTACCTTAATGGAATAAATTTAATTTTGTGGAAAACGTCAATGATATTCTTACATTGATGGTCCATATTTGGAGACCCAGTTTCTGTTCAATCGGCGGAAGCCCCATTTCTCTTTCAAGATCTGTCATCTTTGATCAGGTTAAGCTGCAAAAACAAACAAGGGGTTAACATAAAAAAATAATCCTGTAAACTTTTTATTTTTTATGTTTTTCCCCCTTTAACTGTGGAAAGTACAACACCTCTGGCGGGAAGATCCCTGGAGGCCTAATTAATTTAGCATCTTAATTTATATCCCTCCTTTGTGTGCTCACTCAAGGCAGGTACCACTCAGAAATAGAACAAAATATAAAATAACTCCTTCTAAAATGGTGACCAATCCTATTCAAAGAGACTGGATGAAAAAGGAAATTCCTTTTTTTGTCACAGAAAAATTTGTGTGTTCAGCACAACTGCTGGACAAACGCGTTTCCTGGTACAGGAATGAAACAGGAGACAGAGAGAGAGAGAGAGAGAGAGAGAGAGAGAGAGAGAGAGAGAGAGAGAGAGAGAGAGAGAGAGAGAGAGAGAGAGAGAGAGAAATTTCCTCTTTATTTAACAAAACACAACAGGAAGATATATAAATGGGAAGCAGAAGCAGTGGTCAAATAAACATCGCCTCTAGAAGTGTTTCTCGTTCAATTTACACATGTGTGTATGTATTACATTTAAAAAATAACAGTTGATGTTTAAATTGCATCCACTGGCAGCCTACCAAAGCTGACTCATCAGCACCCTCTCCCATCATGCGTAACCTTAATGAGGACTAGCGATCTGCCTCTTTGGATCTAAATCCCTCAGGATATAAGAAACTGTCAACTTCCTATCTTTGCCCTTGACTGACCTTGTAATTGAAACTGCACAGTGTAAACCTTGGCTGTATTGGCCAGTCATCAATTGCCCCATTCCTGCCATCTTTAAAATGGAAGTTCAGATTAAAAAGTTAGGCCCTATATCAATTGTTTTTCCTGAAGTAGAACTGCATTGGGGGAAAAAAAACATTTTGATTTTCTGTCATCTATTCTTTTCTTCCGCTCCACCGTGGGAACTTTTTATTGTACATAGCAAACCTCAAAACTAAACAATTCCTACGTTTTCTCTCCGTCTTCCTGAAAATTGACATTTGCAATAAATCCTTCCAATTATACCCTTTTCTGATGTTTCAATTCAAGGGTTTCAAATATCAGGAAAGGATGCTGATGAAATTCATCTGGACATCATCACAAGATGTGCCCTCCCGTTATAGGTGTGAAAACACAGGTGGATCTCTAGCACGTAGCCTAAATCTAGAACGCTAAAGTCCTTGCATGCTGTGGGGTTTGCAAGGGGGCAGGGTGGGAAAGAGATTAAAATACAGGTACAGGTCATCCTCAACCTACGAACAAAATTGAGCCCAAAATTTCTGTGTCATAGTTCCGACAGATGAAACTCTTCAAAGAACTTCGAGGTATTGTGTACCTTAAAGAATCTTTATTAGAGAAGCATCGGCACTAACACAATTGAAGCCAAAATCTGAATTCCCCTCCCTTGAACACATAGTATCAAAGCACAATTCCCTCCTCCAATTAACAGTCATAAATCACATTCCCCAATTAGTTTGAAATGCAGGCTTCCCCTCCAGCTCTCCAGCCCACCAATTCTTTATCATCTCTTATTTCAATAACCTTTGTTCTCACACTAGGTTCAGTATTGTTATGTCTAGCTAAACTCTCATGCACATGCCTCCCCCCAGCATCATCTAACTCTAACTCTAAAAGCAAAAGCAAAAGAAGAAAATGGCTGCATCTCCATCTGTTGTCAATGCAAAAACATCCGATGTTAGCAGCGTTGACATTCTGTTGTTAAGTGAGAAATTAGAGTAAGTTGTTGTTGTTAAGTGAATCCTTGCAGTTGTTAAGTTAGTATCATGGTTGTCAAGTGAACCTGGATTCCCCATTGACTTCGCTTGTCAGAAGGTTGAAAAAGTGGATCACGTGACTTTGGGACACTGCAACCGTCATAAATACGAACCAGTTTGCCCAGTGTCTGAATTTTGATCACATGACCATGGGGATGCTGCAAAGGTCATAACTGTGAAAAGCGGCCCTAAGACACGTTTTTCAGTGCCGTTGTAACTCTGAATGGTCACTAAACAAACTGTTGTAAGCCGAGGACTAGCTGTAGTCCTCAACTTGCTAAAAAATAATGTAATATAGAAAATAAGGCAATTGCCTGTCTATTTCCAAAGCTGGAGGAGAAGATAAAAAACTGCCAACAACATTATACATATTCTGTTTTTCTGAGAAAAATGTTGCTTTTCCCTAAGCACCACGAAAAAGAAATGTTAAGTCAAGGCAGCTGGTTTTGGGAGAGGTACATTGAAAACAGGCAATTACTACCAAACAAAGGGCTAAAATAGGAACTTATTTGATGTCCCACCTCATGATTCCATTTGGCACCCAGTCTGCTCAAATAACTAACTTCTAATTATTTTTAGACAAAACTATATTTTTACAGAGACACACAGTCGTTTTCGGAATTAAAGTTCTTGGCCAAAGTGACCAAGAGTAATAATCATGTCCAGTTGAATGACTTCAGAACTTTTGTGCATCTGGGGATGAGGCCACTTGGTCTTTTCTTGATATCAAAACTATCCAGCATCCCTCACGGATCAGAACTGGTCATCTGGACAAGATCAGAAAATAGATGATCAAGAACCAGTTTGGTCTACTGGTTAAGGCAGCAGGTTGGAAAAGCAAGTGACGGTGGGTTCAAGTTGCACCTTAGACATGAAAGCCAGCTGGGTGACTTTGGGCCAATCACCAGGAGACGGTGAGTTCTAGTTCCGCCTTAGGCATGAAAGTCAGCTAGGTGACTTTGGGCCAGTCATCAGGAGGCAGTGAGTTCTAGTCCTGCCATAGGCATGAAAAAAATCAGCTAGGTGACCTTGGGCCAGTCCCTCTCTCTCAGCCCAAATCCACCTCACAGGGTTGTTGTGAGGAAAATAGAGGAAGGAAGGCTCAAAGTGTATATTCGCATGAAAGCCAGCTGGGTGACTTTGGCCCCATCACCAGGAGACAGAGAGTTCTAGTTCTGCCTTAAGCAGGAAAGCCAGCTGGGTGACTTTGGGCCACTCACCAGGAAATGGTGAGTTCTAGTCCTGCCTTAAAAAGGGACGTGGTGGCTCAGTGGGTTAGGACGCTGAGCTTGTCGACCAGAAGATCGGCAGTTTGGTGGGTCGAATCCCGAGTGCCGCGTAGCAGAGTGAGCGCCTGTTACTCGTCCCAGCTTCTGCCAACCTAGCAGTTCGAAAGCACGTAAAAATGCAAGTAGAAAAATAGAGACCACTACGGTGGGAAGGTAACAGCGTTCCGTGCGCCTTTGGCGTCTAGTCATGCCGGCCACATGACCACGGAGACGTCCTCGGACAAGCGCTGGCTCTTCGGCTTTGAAACGGAGATGAGCACCGGCCCCTAGAGTCGGAAATGACTAGCATGCATGTGCGGGGGAAACTTTACCTTTACCTTTAGTCCTGCCTTAGACATAAAAGCCACCTGGGCCAATCACTCTGTCTGAGTCCAACCTACCTCACAGGGATGTTGTGGGGAAAATAGGAGAAAGGAGGTTTATTGGATGTGTTTGCCACCTTGAGTTATTTGTAAAAATAACAATGGTGGGATATAAATTAACACATGAAGAAAACAAATAAAAAGTGCATCAGAAGAGCACCTTAGAAAGGAAATCTGATTTGGATTCTTGCAGAAAGGAGGCAAGAAGGGATAAGCTGAACCACGAGTTGACCAGATTAATTTAGAGGAAGAGGCAATAAAATTTGGTTCTGAGGCTAATCTTCAACAACCAGAGAAAAATTAAGGCTGAGCGGTTTAGGCATCAGCAGGCCCCTTCACTTATTTATCACCGATGCTTCTATTTCTCCTAACTTATTTATTTTCTCGATTTACACCCACGTCAGAAGCCATTATGATGTCAGCCTTCATTCACAAAAATAACGTTCAGTTTCCCAAACGGAGAAGACTTATTTATCTGTTAATTTACTATTCCAATGTATATAACTGCCCATCTTTTACATAAGACTCCGGGCAGCTTATCAACAATTAAAACAATTATTAAACAACCACAAACTCCCCCCTCCCACTATTTCACCACAATTTTAAAAACAAGAAAAAACTAATATCAAAAGCATGTCAAAAACCAGCAGAAAAAAGTCATAAAACTGATAGCTGAGGTAATCCGGTCTAATAGTACAGCCACTGTGCTGGTTTTGCTACGTTTCCTGGCTACTCACTGACAAAAGCAGGTTTTCAGGGTCTTAAGATATTCCTTGTCTCAAGGAGAATCATCAATTCTGTCTGGAGGAATTCATCCACACATGCTGGCTGGGGAATTCTGGGAATTCAGATCCATTCATGCTGGCTAGGCAATTCTGGGAGTTGAACTCCACGCGTACTGGGGAATTCTGGGAGTTGAAGTC
Source organism: Vipera berus (assembly GCF_964194415.1). Taxonomy (NCBI): domain Eukaryota; kingdom Metazoa; phylum Chordata; class Lepidosauria; order Squamata; family Viperidae; genus Vipera; species Vipera berus. The sequence continues at coordinate 127,908,789 of NC_138205.1, read as the reverse complement.
CACGCATGCAGGAGAATTCTGGGAATTGAAGTCGACACATACTGGGGAATTCTGGGAGCTGAAGTTCACGCGTACTGGGGAATTCTGGGAGTTGAAGTCCACGCGTACTGGGGAATTCTGGGAGTTGAAGTCCACGCGTACTGGAGAATTCTGGGAGTTGAAGTCCATGCGTACTGGAGAATTCTGGGAGTTAAAGTCCACATGTACTGGGGAATTCTGGGAATTGAAGTCCACGCATACTGGAGAATTCTGGGAGTTGAAGTCCACCCATACTGGGGAATTCTGGGAGTTGAAGTTCACACATACTGGGGAATTCTGGGAATTGAAGTTCATGCATACTGGGGAATTCTGGGAGTTGAAGTTCATGCATACTGAGGAATTGTGGAAGTTGAAGTCCACCCATGCTGGATGGGAAATTCTGGAAATTCATGTCCACTCCTGCTGGCTCAGGAATTCTAAACGTTAAAGTCCACACATCTCTTAAATTTGTCATAAAACAAAACATCAGTCCTTCTCTTTTCTGGATAGGAAAACACTGGATTCTCTTAAAAAGGCCAAAGAGGTTGGTTTGGCAAAGTTGAAAGCTATGCTTTTCCCAATAGCTTGGAATTATCCCAGGGATGTGGAAGGACCAGCTCAAACAACAGCGCACTAATTTTGATACTGACAGGTGCTGGTTCTTACCTATAAAGCCCTACATGGCTTTGTTGTTGTTGTTGTTAGTTACGAAGTCGTGTCCGACCCATCGCGACCCTATGGACAATGTTCCTCCAGGCCTTCCTGTCCTCTACCATCTTCTGGAGTCCATTTAAGCTCACGCCTACTGCTTCAGTGACTCCATCCAGCCACCTCATTCTCTGTCGTCCCCTTCTTCTATTGCCCTCAACCTTTCCCAGCATTAGGCTCTTCTCCAGTGAGTCCTTCCTTCTCATTAGGTGGCCAAAGTATTTGAGTTTTAGCTTCAGGATCTGGCCTTCTAAAGAGCAGTCAGGGTTGATCTCCTCTAGGACTGACCGGTTTGATCGCCTTGCAGTTCAAGGGACTCGCAGGAGTCTTCTCCAGCACCATAGTTCAAAGGCTTCAATTCTTTGGCGCTCAGCCTTTCTTATGGTCCAGCTTTCACTGCCATACATTGCAACTGGGAAGACCATAGCCTTGACTATACGCACTTTTGTTGACAGGGTGATGTCTCTGCTTTTTAGTGTGCTGTCTAGATTTGCCATGGCTTTCCTCCCAAGGAGCAAGCGTCTTTTAATTTCTTGGCTGCAGTCCCCATCTGCAGTGATCTTGGAGCCTAGGAAAATAAAATCTGTCACTACCTCCATTTCTTCCCCATCTATTTGCCAGGAATTGAGAGGGCCGGATGCCATGATCTTGGTTTTCTTAATGTTTAGTTTCAACCCAAGTTTTGCACTCTCCTTCTTCACTCGCAACAAGAGGCTCTTTAGTTCCTCTACATGGCTTAGGTCCGGGATATTTGCAGGCCCGTCTGCTCCCAGGAATGACTGCCCATCGCCCAGTGCGCTCACACAGGGAGGGCCTCCTCAGGGTGCCGTCGGCCAGACAATGTCGACTGGCAACCCCCAGGGGGAGGGCCTTCTCTGTGGGAGCACCAGCCCTGTGGAATCAACTCCCCTTGGAGCTCCGGATGGCCCCGGATCTCCGTTCCTTTCGTCGTGACCTTAAAACATGGCTTTTTCAACAGGCCGACCTGGACTGATGGAAGGGAGGTTTTCTTAATTTTGTTTTATTGTGTTTTTAATTGGACTATTTATGGGATAATTTGATTTAATACCTTTTAATGTTTGGATTTTGTGTTTTTATCGTTGTTAGCCGCCCTGAGTCCTTTGGGAGATAGGGCGGCATACAAATCCCATAAATAATAAATAAATAAATAAATAAATAAATAAATAAATAAATAAATAAATAAATAAATAAATAAATAAATAAATAAATAAATAAATAAATAAATAAATAAATAAATAAATCAATCAATCAATCTCCAAGCTGGGGAATTCTGGGAATTGATCCACACCTCTTCGAGGTGCTTCAAGGAAACACTGGTCTACAAGGTCAAAATTCAAACCAACAATGATTTTCAGAATAGGATTGCAGCTTTTGTATCAGAGGTCTGGGTGTGCCTTTTTTAATTTAACTGTAACATTAACAATAACAGAGTTGGAAGGGAGCCTGGAGGTCATCTAGTCCACTCTGCTGCTTTCAGAAAAATGGTTGTCCAATCACCTCTTAAAAACCTCCAATGAGGTTTAGCAAGGAAGAGGGGGTCAAGCTATTCTCCAAAGCACCGGATGGGAATTCTTTCAGAGAGAAACAATCTAGAACTAAGGAGAAATTTCATGACTGTTAGAACAATTAACCAGTGGAACTCCTTGCCTCCAGAAGCTGTGAATGCTCCAACACTGGAGGTTTTTAAGAAGAGACTGGGTCCTCGTCTCCTCCCTAAATGAGAAGTTTAAACAGAAAAACACAATCTACCTTTTTTGGGGGGGAAATTTTGTGTGAAAATTCTTTTTTTTTAATGTTTAATGTTTTTTTCCTGCTATTGTATTCTAAGTCTGCATGGATCTGTTTTAACTGTCAGCTCTTTTGATAGGCAACTGCATAGGAAGTGGCAGCTATAAATACCACATTGGGATAATAATATCAAGAGTAATAATAGTTAAACACTGGCACCACATCCGCGTATCGAGGCAGGAAATAAATAGGAATCCAAGTGGAGGGCCTACAATATGTTCGCCATAATTAAAAGCTCTCCAAAATTCACCCCCCCAAAAAAACAAACACACACCTCTACAAGAAATGTAAGGCACGGGGTGTGGCTGAAAGGAAAAGAAAAGGTGATTATTGTGGCTTTGCTGGAATGCCAACCTCTTGAGGAAAACTTCGCCTTGAGACACAAAACTGGTTTTTTGCTTCATTGGTTCCAGACATTCACCTTTCTCTCTTTTTCAGGCAGGAACCAGAAAACTCCAAATCAGGGGAGGGACAGAAATAGTCAAAATGGCAGGCGAGTTTAATGAAAAGAAGGACCAGGAGAGATATGATGGAAATATTCCAGTATTTGGGGGGCTGCCACAAAGAAGGGGGGGGTCAACCTATTCAGCACCAGGAGAAGAAGCAACGGATGGAAACTAATCAAGGAGAGAAGCAACCTAGAACTAAGGAGAAACTTCCTGACAGTGAGGACAATTAACCAATGGAACAACCTGCCTCCAGAAGCGGTGAATGCTCCAACACTGGAAGTTTTTAAGAAGAGACTGGCCAGCCATTTGTCTAAAATGGTATAGGGTTTCCTGACTGAGCAGGGGGTTGGACTAGAAGGCCTCTAAGGTCCCTTCCAACTCTGTTATTCTGTTACTCGTGTTATTTGGTTTTTTTATGCACATCACACATGATGTGCATCACGTATCAAAAATGTGAAGAGCATTGATCACTTCGGTGTGGCTGCTAACTTGCCTTTTTTAACCACTTCCTATGATCATAGCGAAACCGTGCCCACCCCATTGCCGGCAATGGCAAAAAGGTCACGATACGTCATGAGTCATGACATGTCACGTGACGTTGCGAGTTTGACACCCGTGGTGTAGAGGTCTCTTAAGAAAGTTTGTTGTAGGAAGCCAGTTTGGTATAGTGGTTAAAGGGCTGGTCTAGAAACCAGGAGATAGTGAGTTCTAGTCCTGCCTCTGGCATGAAAATTGGCTAGGTGACTTTGGGCCAATCACCAAGAGATTCTGAGTTCTAGTCCCGCCTTCGGCATGAAAGCCAGCTGGGTGATTTTGGGCCAATCATCAGGTGACAGTGAGTTCTAGTCCCGCCTTAAGCACAAAGGTTGGGCCAGTCTCTTAGCCCAACCCACCTCACAGGGTTGTTGTTGTGTGGAAAATAAGAAGAGGAAGGAGCATTAGATATGTTCACCATCTTGAGTTATTTCTTAAAAAAAAAGGCAGGATAAAACAAACAAACCCAGGTCTATATCATTTCCCCAAATGTAATCTTTAGGGACGAAGGGATATCACAAATTGGAGCTGCAACGATATGATTTATTCTCTGCTTTTATTTGGCCTCTCTGTTTAGCATTTGCAACTTTTAAAAAAATAATATAACAGTGCTGGCAAATAAGTGGCTGAATACCTTTTCTTTTATGCTGAATCACTTGATCTCTCACTGCAAAAATAAATACTGCAGAGGTTACCACACTGCAGTGATTGAAAGGCCCTCCATTAATAAATAACTTGTCTATGTAACTCCAAATGTTCTCAGAATTCATCAAGGGCCTGTCAAGTTTTTGGATGAGGAACAATCCTTCAAAATTATGAATTCAAAGTACAAATAAGGAAAAGGGAGATATACACCTTGGTGGAGCAGTGGGCTAATGCCTCCTTAAGTAACACCAGCTGCCTGCAATTAGTGCAGGTTTGAGTCCCACCAGGCTCAAGGTTGACTCAGCCTTCCATCCTTCCGAGGTAGGTAAAATGAGGACCCAGATTGTTGGGGGCAATTAAGCTGACTTTGTAATAATGCCGCTTGGGGTGTGTGTGAAAGCCCTAATAAGCAGGCATATACATAGAATGAAGGCTACTGCTAAGCTTGTAAGCCGCCCTGAGTCTTCGGAGAAGGGCGGGATATAAATGGAATTAAAAAAAATAAAAATACACCTTTGACCGACACACGTGATGGAAAATCTGTGATGTAGGGTTAGAAAGCCTTAGTAGTTAAAGATCAGAAGCAAAATTTGAATCAGGAATGGGACTATAGACTTTTCTTTACCCAGAAGTGTTGGACTACAGAACCTATAAGCTCTTGCCCACATGACGTGATGTAAACTGTAGTTGAAGTCATCTGAAGAAGGATAGTTTAGAAAGAAGATACGTAATTTTAAATGCTGTGTTTCTCAGCTCTGGAAAGTTTTAAGATGGGTGGACTTCAACTCCCAGAATCCTCCAGCCAGCCATGTTGAGATCTGTCCTGAGCTTTCTCAGCTTTGGCAGGTTTAAGATGAGTGGCTGGCTGAGGAATTCTGGGAGTTGAAGTCCACCCATGTTAAGCCTGCCAAAGTAGAGAAACACTGGATTAAAGGATCCTTCCTGGTGGGCATCTTTCAGTTCTTGAGGACCCGTAACTAGGAAACTTTACTGAAAGTTTCTAGCAAGGCCTGTTCCTGGAGTTAAGACCAGGAAACCGGGAGCAATCTTTTTTGACCAAGCAAGAAAAATTCAGCTGGGTCTGGCCAGCACCAGCCAAAAAGGGCCAGATCAGCCACTGCAAATAATTTCCCTCTGGCAGAATAATACCAAAGCCAGATTTCACTCCTGAGAATCTGGGCCTCTGCTTGTTAGATGTGATGGAAATGCTGGTTAAGAGTTGTCACAAGCTAATTCCATAAAAATGGTGCACCACAACAGCCCCTCATTTCATCCCTATTCCTGCTTCAACGTCGGTCAGAAACAAAAACAATCCTGTGGGATTTTAGCATTACAAAAAAAAAGATGTTGAGACTTTGAGAAAAGTGCAGAGAAGAGCAACTAAGGTGATTAAAGGCCTGGAGACTAAAACAAATGAAGAACAGCTGCAGGACTTGGGTTTGGCTAGTCTGGAGCAAAGAAGGACTTAGGGTGACACGATAGTGGTCTTCCAGTATTTCAGAGGCTGCCACAAAGAGGAGGGGTCAATTTATTTTCCAAAACACCAAATGGCATAACAAGAAACTAAATTGGATGGAAACGAATCAAGTAGAGAAGCAACTAGGAAAGAAGGATAAACTTCCTAACAGTGGGGACAATTAACCAGTGGAACTGCATGCCATCAGAAGTGGTGGGTGTGCTCCATCACTGGAGGTTTTTAAGAAGAGACTGGACAACCATTTGTCTGGAATGGTATAGTTTCTCTTGCTTGAACGGAGGGGTGGACTAGAAGACCTCCAAGGTCCCTTCAAGCTCTATTCTGATTTATTGGACCAGAAAAGGTGGTGTCTTTGGTGTGAGGCATTGCTTACAAAGACGTGAAGAACCAGAGAGAGAGAGAGAAAGAGAAGGAGAAGGCTGCAGTGAGCAGTTTCATTCACCAAGGATGAAAGTCGGGGACTATCGGAGGGCTGCAGAGAAAGACTTCTGCAGGAAGACCACAAAGATTGTAGAAGACTCTGCCGGGAAAATGGCGACCTTAGAGATGGTTACATCGCTGAAATATTGACATACGCTACAAGAGCCTGATGGAGGATCAGATTAGAAGCAAGATATATGAAACAGGAGACGTCCCAAAAGAAAAAGATACTATAAGGCCTAATACACTTTGGATATTCCCACTGTAGGAAGCAGAGGATTTGAGGTATTGGGAATACTGTGCGATAGATAGCTGGGGCCCCTGAGTTATTTTACAACAAGCAAAGATGGGACAGGAATGAAAAATTAAGGTCCTTCCTTCTGGAGGGCAACTCTTAGGCTGCTGATCAGCTGAATCTCAGGAGTGGAGCAAGATGTGAAGACGAAACAATGGAAGCCACCATAGAAGACCATCTGGTTTGCAGGGCCAGAGTTTTCCCAGGCTTGATTTACGGCTCCTTCTAAATTGTGGGACGACAGAGAACGAGGTGGCTGGATGGAGTCCCTGAAGCAGGAGGCGTGAGCTTAAATGGAGTCCAGAAGATGGTAGAGGACAGGAAGGCCTGGAGGAACGTTGTCCATGGGGTCGCGATGGGTCGGACATGACTTCGCAGCTAACAACAACAAAGTGTGGGAAGTCAGGCCCTCCCCCAAGAGAAAGAAATATTTTTGGGAATATTAAAAGGCAGAATATATTTCCCCAAAGGAATAATGGAGAAGATTTTTTAAAAGGCAGAAACCTCTCCCACCCACCCACCCCCGCTGGTCCTCAGTCAGACAACTCAACAGAAACCAGCTTTAGAAATGCAGATGTAATAATCCATTCAGGAAGGTTGTAGCCTTCCAGCTAAAAACTGAAGAGATTAGGAAGACAAAGACCCTTAAAATCTACATACTCCACCCAAACTCTGACATAATAGGATTAACCCACGAATGCCAAAGGGGCACACTCACTCAGGTCAAGTACATGACACAGGAAATACAAAGCCTCAAACAGGAACAGGAAACAACCTCAAGAGCCCCCGGAGGTAAAAAAACAAAACCCCACCACTCTGCTCCATTGTGGTCCGTTTTTTCCAGAACCGTCTGGCTCTCCTCTCCAATAAACTACAACCTTCTTTCTAAAGCAGTCTCCATGTTGTTTATTCCCGGCTTGGACTGTACCCTGATGAAGATTTTTCTTTCAACAAAACACATGCAAAAATATTCAACTAACCAAAAATATACCCTGGATCCTGATATGAGTCACACAAAGTTTCATCAGGGAATTTTCTGGTGATCAAAAAAAAAAAAGCAGAAGGCTTAGTTTACCAAGAGGTGCTCAGCTCAGCTCTGCCCCAAAGACATGATGGGAAAAATCAGCTCCATTTGCCTTCAGTCAATATTATCTTTAACAAAAAGAGCTTTCCCTTTGTTAACAATAAATACACCTGACTTCCTTTTTTTTTAGCATAAAGCAGCTGTAGATCTCAGCTAGTGCTAGCTTAAATAGCAGTCTTCCAATATTTGAGGGGCTGCCACAAAAACAAGAGGGCCAACCTCTTCGCCAAAGCCCCTGAAGGCAGGACAAGAAGCAATGAATGGAAACTAATCAAGGAGAGAAGCAACCTGGAATTAAGGAGAAATTTCCTGACAGTTAGGACAATTAACCAGTGGAACTGCTTGTCATCAGAATTTGTTTGTGGGTGCTCCATCACTGGAGTTTTTTAAGAAGAGACTGGACAGATGTTTGTCTGAAATGGTATAGGGTTTCCTGCCTGAGCAGGGGTTTGGACTAGATGACCTCCAAGGTCCCTTCCAAGTCTGTTATGATGATGATGATGATGATAAAGTTGGATGGGACCTTGGAGGCCATCCAGTCCAACCCCCTGCTCAGGCAGGAAACCCTGTACCATTTCAGACAAATGGCTGTCCAGTTTCTTCTTCAAAGCTTCCACTGTTGGAGCATTCACCGCTTCTGGAGGCAGGTTGTTCCACTGGTTAATTGTCCTCACCGTCAGGAAGTTTCTCCTTAGTTCTAGGTTGCTTCTCTCCTTGATTTTTGATTCTGTTTAATCAAGTACAGCTGTTCTGATGCTTTCCATATTTCCCAGCCACTGCTTACAATTTTCAATAATTTTGGGATCTCAGTGCCCCTTGGGGGTGCTGGACTGGGGAAAACTGATTCAGGAAATCACAAAGGTAAACTTGAGACTTTTCCTTATGAGGCTGATTTGCCTCTCAAGTGTTAATGTGATTTGTAAGGGAGAAACAGCTGCATCAAAAAAGCTGGTTGTAGATCTGCTAGAATTGCAGTTCTGCACTTAAACGATTTTCTGTGATTGGAAGATCCAAGAAAACTCAGCTGTAATACCCCGTTGGTCAATTAAGGAATAACAACAAAATTGAAACGAAGAACCATTCCTTCTCCTTTACATCTGAGATAAATAATCTTGCAGAACCTAAATCAAACTGAGCTCCTGCCACAAGTCAAAATGAGTCATTTGCATTGAATGAGACAAGAATAAGGTGAAAGTCAGAGAAATTTTTACTGTATTCACCAGCAAAAAGCCCAATCTAGATTGTATCTATGCTGGGTTGGAAAAGCACCCCACCTCAAACCTTGTAAAAAACATTCCCCAAATACCAAAAAAGAAAAGCAAAAAGAAAGAAAAAGGAAGGAAGGAGGGAGGGAAGAAAGAAAGAAAGAAAGAAAGAAAGAAAGAAAGAAAGAAAGAAAGAAAGAAAGAAAGAAAGAAAGAAAGAAAGAAAGAAAGAAAGAAAGAAAGAAAGAAAGAAAGAAAGAAAGAAAGAAAAGAGAAAGAAAAATTTTAAATTTAGGTTTGCATATCATGATTAAATGAAACATACTCAGTTATTCAGTTAATCCAGCTGTCTGGGTTTGACAATAGGCTGAACCATCAGTGGAGCTCACTTCATACCCAACAGCTAACCACAAACCAGTCAACCCAATTTTCATTTTATTGCACTGTACAAATGCTTTGGAAGGCAATTTTGTCTCCTTCAAGCAAGAGACTATTTGCAAAATTAAACGAAGCCCAACCATCCCTTCCCTTAGGAAGAGAAAAGGGGTTGATCTGCTTCCCCAATTCCAGTAGGAAACAGGAGCATTGCCTCCAGAAAACATGGCAATCCTAAATTCAACAGGAAAAGCCAGTTGTAAACAAACTCCATTTGTCCCATTTGAATTGCCTGGATAGTACAATGCATCCACCCCCTTGAGGGGGGGAGGCTGTTAAAGTCCCCTAATTCCTGAGCCGAGCTACTTTTTTAAGAGAGAGAAAAGAATGCAATTTTTCTCCCACGTAGCTGGTGATCCGGGCACTTAAGCAAAATCAACCAATCAATCCCTAAATAAAGTCAAACCAAGTTAAGCTTTCTTCCTTGTCCAAAAAAAACACCGATCTAGGAAATTCAGCTTACTTTACAATCCAGACTGTTCTGTGCTTCTGTGAGGTCCTGCCTCCAGACCGCTGGGGAAGCTGCCTTTTGAGTTTCTGGCTGGCATCAGCTGCTGTGTAATCTTTGACAAAAGGGGGCATGTCGCAGGGAAGGTGGTTGCTAACGTGGAAACCTCCCTTGACCAACCACACCCAGCTTTGCCAATGCAACTCACTGGAGAGTTAGACGAAGCAGCTGGAACGAGCTTGCCGTTGCTGGATTCGGTGCCTGTAGCAGGGGGTGAAAAGATTGAGCAACGTCTTCCCACGTATACCTGGATGACCCGACTTGTCCGAACAGGCCAACCTGGAAGTGTGTCCAAACTGGGCCAGAGGGTCTGACTACAGGTAGTCCTCAACATATGACCACAACCGAGCCCATAATTTCTGTTGCTAAGTGAGACAGTTGTTAAGTGAGGTTTGCCCCATTTTACAACCTTCCTGGCCATCCTTGTTAAGTGAGTCACTGCGGTTGTTGGTAACACGGTTGTTAAGTGAATCTGGCTTCCCCGTTGACTTTGGTTCTGAGGAGGCAAGCTATTCTCCAAAGCACCTGAAGGCAGGATAAGAAGCAACGGATGGAAACTCATCAAGGAGAGAAGCAACCTAGAACTGACAGTTAGAACAATTAACCAGTGGAACAACCTGCCTCCAGAAGTTATGGATGCTCCAACACTGGAAGTTTTTAAGAAGAGACCAGACAGCCATTTGTCTGGAATGGTATAAGGTTTCCTGCCTGAGTAGGGGGTTAGACTAGATGACCTCCACGGTCCCTTCCAACTTTATTATTATTAAATATTAAATATTCAGTTCACAAAAGGGGATCACATGATTCCAGGACGCTGCAACCACAAATAAATATGAACTAGTTGTTCAGCCTCTGAATTTTGATCACGTGACCATGGGGATGTTGCAAACGGTTGTGTGAAAAACAATAAGTAATTTTTTTCAGTGTCGTAACTGTTAATCCGTGTTTGTAAGTCAAGGACTGCTTGCAGTTGTTTCTCCCATGCATACCATATTGAGAGACAAAACAGCCTCATAAAGAAATATTTAGGTCAGTACTGTCTCACCTTGAGTTCTGTGGACTGGCTGGAGAATTCTGGGAGTTGAAGTCCACAAATCTTAAAGTTACGCTTGCTGGACACCCCTGATCTAGGACTTGGCAAGTTCAAAATATTTTTCATGTGGTGAGGGTACACATGTGTATGTTTAAATGGTGTATTTTTACCTTTTTAAGTTATTTTTTTTTCATTTATATCCCGCCTTTTTAATTTTTAGAAACAACTTAAGGCAATAAACCCATCTAATATTCCATCCCCCTCCTATTTTCCTTGATGGGAGTAAGGCAACAATTCCAAAAAAAAGTGTACTGTATCTACAATACCAATTTTCAGGAAAAACAACATACAGGTTGTATGTTTAGTGACCGTTTGAAGTTACAATAGCATAGAAAAAAGTGACTTATGACCATTTTTCACACTTTTCAACCATTGCAGTATCACCATGGTCATGTGATTCACATTCAGCTGTTTGACAACTGATTCGTATTTATGACGGTTGCAGTGTTCTTGAGTCATGTGATCTCTTTTGTGACCTTCTGACAAGCAAAGGCAATGGGGGAGCTGAATTCACTTATATATCACTAACGTATTGTTGTGATTCAGGGTCAGCCTGTGGGTTCGGCAGTTGGGTCGGACGACTCGGAGGAGGAGGGGGGTGTTGAAGACCTTGCTGAGGGGGTTGAAGATCTTGCTGATGAGAGCCCTCAGCCAGGCCCCTCCCACTTGGTCACCACGGAGACCCAGCTGTGTGAGCCTGACAGTGTGGATGAAGATGACCCACAGCTGGCCCTGTTCAAGGACACCCGACGCAGGAGGCAGTCAATTAGGAGTAAACAGAGGAAGGCAATGGGGCTTCTCAGAAGGAGGCAGAGAGAAGCCACGCCCTGAACTCTATATAAGGGGAATGTGTGGGGAGGGCTGGTTTGCTGAAGGCAACCGCTCGGATGGTTCATGTTTCTTAAAGCTCCTGTTTCTTGGTTCGTGTCTTGTTTGTTTTTGTAGCTATAAATTTGGCAGGCGTTAATTCCAGCCTCTTGCCGGTTGTAAAGGGGTTGTCCCTGCCTTTTCTGCAGGGCCGGTAGCAGGCTGGTACAGAACACGTATGAACTGCAGTGATTCACTTAACAAGTGTGGCAATAGAAGTCGTGAAGTGGGACAAAACTCACTTAAGTAATTTCTCACTTAGTGACATAAATGTGGGGGGTCCAATTGTGGTTGTAAGTCGAGGACTACCTGTATTTCTTCCTGTCAATGGTTGTAACAGAGAAAAATATTTATCTGTAATGCACAGATGCCTCCAACGTCAAACAGACACCGGAGGCATGAAATTTTGTGTTAACACACCTGGCCTATACACCAGATTGTAAGAAGTGAAGGATGGAGATCAGATTGGAAAAAGTGATCCTGTTGACATTTCAATGTAGGATTGAGTGATTGAGTGATTGATCGTATGCCATCAAATCATTTACGACTCCTAGTTAATCAGAACAGAGCTGGAAGGGACCTTGGAGGTCTTCTAGTCCAACCCCTTACCTGAGCAGGAGATCCTATACCCTTTCAGATAGATGCCTGTCCAGTCTTTCTTAAAAATCTCCAGTGATGGAGCACCTACAATTTCTGGAGGCGAGTTGTTCCGCTGGTTAATAGTTCTCACTGCTAGGAAGTTTCTCCTTAATTCCGGGTTGCTTCTCTCCTTGATTATTTCACCCCATGGATAGATTTTTTATTTTCATAGATAGGTAGGTAGGTAGGTAGGTAGGTAGGTAGGTAGATAGATAGATAGATAGATAGATAGATAGATAGATAGATAGATAGATAGATAGATAGATAGATAGATAGATAATGGATGGATGGATGGAAAGAGAGGGATAGATAGATTTTCTCCATGACAATACTGTGCAGGAGAGATATTGGAAATCAAGTTGTGTATTATTTCCTATGGGGCAGAGAGGAGAATTATAGATAGTTCATGACTTACAACTGCAATGGAGCCTGCCCGTCATAATTGTGATGGTTGTGAAACAGGTCAGTTATGTGACTGGCCTGATTTTACAACTTTTTTGGCTGTGGTCACTAAGTGGATCATTCTTAAGAGAACAGTAAGTGGCCCCAAGGAACCACTTGGTCTAAAATTACCCAGCTGGATGATTGGTTTCATGCCAAAGGCAGGACTAGAACTCACCGTCTCCTGGTGATCGGCTCAAAGTCTTGGCAAGACTGGAACTCATAGCCTAATGCTTTCTAGTTCAGCGCTTTCGTCAGAATTGTTGCTATTTTCCAGAACACACACACTCTCTCTCTATTATTCTCTCTCTCCTTCCCTCCCTCCCCATCTCTCTCTCCTTCCCCAAATATAATTCTCTGCATGGAGGTCTTCAACTCCTGGCTGCTGACACATTATAATTTAGCATCTTGAAGGATATTTCAAGGGTCTAATTTAAGGTTTGGGGTTTTAGAGTTGGGCAAGATATACAAACTGATCTCCCTTCCCCCTTTCTTCCCCTTCTCTTCCCTTTTTCACTCCTTCCCCCCCCATCTCTTCTATCTCTATCAGCCTACTGGTGGGAAAAAGACAATATTTCTCAATTTTATTTATTTATAAGATTTAGAATCCACCCAGCCAGCTCCAATAAGGACCTGGGTGGCTTACAATATTGAAAAGGCATAAAACAGGAAAGCGGTTTTTAAAATTTTATTTATTTTTCCCCCAGTTTGTTTATTTATTACAGACATGTCAAACACAAGGCCCGGGGGGCAGATCCGGCCCGCGAAGTGGTTTCATGCGGCCCGCGAAGCCATCCTGGAAACAGTGAAGGAATGGCCCCCACTGCCTTGGCCCTGGCCCAGAGACCCTCCTTCTGCCAGAGACCCCCAGATCTGTCCCACTCCTGCCCAGGTCCCCATAGGCACCCTTGATGCGAACGATGTAGAGCTGGCCACGCCCACCCAGCAGGCCATACGCACTCTAGCCACGCCCACCTAGTAGGCCACGCCCAACCTGGCCATACCCACCTGGCACCCTGAGGGCAACTGCAATGCTGATGCGACCCTCAATGAAATTGAGTTTGACACCCCTGATTTATTACCTTTATATGCTGCCTGTCTGAAAATCCATTCTGGGCAGGCTATGATTCTAGATCTCGGAGACTGCAGAAGCCCTTGCAGTTTTCTGGGCAAGGTTTTTCAGGAGGGGCTTGGCATTGCTTCCTTCCTGGGGCCGAGAGGAAGTGACTGGCCCAAGGTCACCCAGCAGTCTTCCGTGCCTAAAGCGTGGCTAGAATTCTCCATCTCCTGGTGACAGGGCCCAAAATCACCCAGCTGGCTTTCAGGCTTAAATACATGACTAAAACTCATCATCTCCTGGTGATTGGCCTAAAATTACCCAGCTGGCTTTCACACCTAAGGCAGGACTAGAACTCACTGACTCCCAGTTTTTATCCTGACGCCTAGCCACTTACACCAAGGTGGCTCTCAGCGCATGCGTGGATGTCTGTCTATAAAAAACAGGAGCTCAGGACCCAATTATATCCCTGACCTTGAGGGAACCACCAGGTTTTCAAAAACCTCTTAAGTGTGATCAAGGTGGGAGCCATCTGGATCTTGGTGAAGATGCTCTTCCAGCTATGGCAGAGAAAATGTCCTTCTTAGACATTTCAATAGATGACCTTGTTTCATTCAAGGGCTCCTGAGTGGACCCACGTTGCCTGATCATGCATGAAGAGAAGCACACAGCCCTTGCTTAAAATTACCTATCAACTTTTACCCCAACTTGAGGTCTTCCAGATAGGTGAAGGCACCTGTCACAGTTGCTCTCCTGTTCATATCTTGGTGTCATGTGCAGATGTTCAGGTAGTCCTCAACTTTCAATCGGTCGCTTAGCGACCATTCAAATTTCTGACAGACCACCCACAAAGATAATTAGAAGACTGGAAGCTATGAAGACCGGTTGCAGGAATTGGATACGTCTAGGCCAGGGTTAGGCAACCTTGGCTCTTTTATGACTCATGGACTTCAACTCCCAGAATTCCTGAGCCAGCATGGCTCAGCTTGGAAACCTCTTTCCCCTTAGCATGGCTAGCTCAGGAATTCTGGGAGTTGAAGTCCACAAGTCATAAAGCGGCCTAGGCCTAAGCTAGGGGTAGGCAACCTTGGCTCTTTTATGACTTGTGGACTTCACCTCCCAGAATTCCTGAGCCAGCCGTGTCTTGAGCTTATGTGATCGCTTTTTGCGAACTCCTGACCAGCGAAGTCAAAAGGAAAACCAGATTCACTTAACAACCGTGTTGCTAAATTAACAACTTCAGTGATTCTCTCAACAACTGTGGCAAGAAAGATCATGAAAAGAGAGCAAAACTCACTTAACAAATGTCTCGCTTAGCAACAGAAATTTTGGACTCAGTTGAGTCGTAAGTCGAGGACTATCTGCATAACCCTATTGAAAAATCTCTCAGGTTGAGATTCGTGGTGGCGCATTGGTGAGAATGCAGTATTGCGGGCTGACTCTGCCCATTGCCAGCAGTTTGATCTTGACCGGCTCAAGGTTGACTCAGCCTTCTATCCATCCAAGGTCGGTAAAATAAGGATTGTTATGGGACAACAGGCTGATTCTGTAAACCCCTCAAAGAGGGCTGCAAAGCACTGTGAAGCAGTATATGAGTCTAAGCGCTACTGTAATTACTTCACATCTGTTTCCATTCTTCATTCAGCCCACGATTGGCATCTGGAGAAGGTCAAAGGTAAAATGGATTCTCATGCCAGAGCTAATCTTTTATTGTATGATGCTGGTTGTGGCCGGCTCTCTCACAATGAAGGACAATGCACATCATTATAAACCTTGGAATTGTTCCAGTAGGCTAGAATTGCAGATTTACCTGTTTGTCCTTCTGGGGTGGTGGCTTATTAAAATCTGATAGTCTGTACAGGAAATATTTACAAATCAATGGAGGGTGGAAAGAGAAGAAGGAGGGGGAAAAAAAACCTTGGCAGGAACTTTTACAAAAATCATGCCAGGTTTTTGCTACAGATTTGCTTGGAGAACTGCTTCCTGGTATATGTATTTACAAATAGGGTGGGAAAGGAAACACGGCATTTAACAAAAGAATTATGCTCAGGAGTGAACCAGCCCTACAACTAGCTGAAAAGAGGGCAGCTAGCAAACTATTCGAGCTGCAAATACTGGGATAAAAAGAGAAAATTAAAGAAAGCCTTTTGCATTATTTTGAGAATGAGTTAAGTCAACTTCAGTTCCTAGGCTTGAGCGGTACAGCTGACACAATATTCTAATCCAGCTGATGAATCAGATGGGATTAAACATAAATTGGGTAGGTACAAACATATTCTCTCTCCAGAGCAGCGTTTCTCAAACCTGACTCTCTGAATTCCCTAAGGTAAAGGTAAAGGTTCCCCCGCACATGCGTGCTAGTCGTTTCCGACTCTAGGGGCCGGTGCTCATCTCCGTTTCAAAGCTGAAGAGCCAGCGCTTGTCCGAGGACGGCTCCGTGGTCATGTGGCCGGTATGACTAGACGCCAAAGGCGCACGGAACGCTGTTACCTTCCCACCGTAGTGGTCCCTATTTTTCTACTTGCATTTTTACGTGCTTTCGAACTGCTAGGTTGGCAGAAGCTGGGACGAGTAACAGGCGCTCACTCTGTTACACGGCACTCGGGATTCAACCCGCCAAACTGCCGACCTTCTGATCGACAAGCTCAGCGTCCTAACCCACTGAGCCACCAAGTCCCTCTGAATTCCCTAACCAGCATCTAAAACATCCTTAAACAATCCAAAAGATTGTTCAGAGATCTGTTGCAGTGGTTTCCCCCTGCAACACTCAACGGAAGTAAACTTTGGTCTTTGAAGAAGCAGGATGGAAAGACTTTTTAGACTCAGGTGTTGGAGAAGACTCTTGGGAATACCATGGACGGCCAAGAAAACAAACAAGTAGATCGACAGAATAAATCAATTCAGATTTTCTCATCCAAAGGAACTTATGACCAGTGGTTTGGACATGTTATGTAAAGTGCCAGTTTTCTGGAGAAGTCTGTAATTATGGAAAAGGTGGAAAGAAATGGAAGATGGTGAAGAGCGAGGTAGATAACCCAATCATAGTGGCATTGGGGGAACTGCTGGAGCACCTGAAAGACCAACTTTGGGGCTGATCAAATCTTAAGAGAGTTGTCACAGCAATTTAATTTAATTTAATTTAATTTAATTTATTATCATTTCTATACCGCCCTTCTCCCGAAGGACTCAGGGCGGTGTACAGGGCAAGAATAAAACACAGAAATTTACAAAAATTAAAAAATAATTAAATGCATGCCCGATTAAAATACAATTGATACATAGTAAAAACCCCAATAAGAATGATAAAAAACCCCACCAATCCCCCCTCAGGCCAGGCCGGCTTGCTCGAACAAGTATGTTTTCAGATCGCGGCGAAAGGAGCGCAGATCGGGCGCCATCCGGAGCTCAACCGGTAACTGGTTCCATAGCTCCGGGGCGCCCACAGAGAAGGATCTCCCCCTGGGGGCCACCAGACGGCATTCTCTGACCGGTGGCACCCTGAGGAGGCCCTCTCTGTGGGAACGCACAGGGCGCAGGGAGCTTGATGCCGGCAGCAGATGTTCCCTGAGGTACTCCGGCCCCATGCCATGGAGGGCTTTGAACACCATTACTAGCACCTTGAATCTCACCCGGAAGACAACTGGTAACCAATGCAGCTCACGGAGCAGAGGTGTCACGTGGGAGTATCGGGAAACTCCCAACACAACTCTCGCGGCTGCATTCTGTACCAGTTGGAGCCTCCGGGTGGTCCTCAAGGGAAGCCCCATGTAGAGGGCGTTGCAGTAGTCTAGACGAGAGGTCACGAGCGCGTGAGTGACCGTGCATAAATCATCCCGGCTTAGATAGGGCCGCAACTGGCGCACCAGGCGAACCTGGGCGAAAGCCCCCCTAGCCACGGCCACCATGTGATCTTCCAAGGTAAGCCGCGAATCTAGGAGGACTCCCAAGTTGCGAGCCCTATCTACGGGGGGTAATAATTCACCCCCCATAGAGAGAGAAAGTTGACTTGACATAATCAATGAGATTAAAAAAAAAATAAAGTTCTGATGCTCAACCAATTTAACAAGCCTTGCCAGTTTTTGATAGTTGTATGGGTTGCATATTCTACAATCAGATCTTGTAGTATAAAGACGTTATAAATCTTATAAAGGCATACATTCTGACATCGGGTGCTGTCTCGATCCTTAAAAGTGAACGAAATTACAGGTCGTCTTTGACATATGACAACCGAGCCCAAAATTTCTGTTGCTAAGCAAGATAGTTGTTAAGGGAGTTTGGTCCCATTTAACGATTTTCTTGTGGTTAAGTAAATCACTGCAGTTGTTAAATTTGTAACATAGTTGTTAAGTGAATCTGGCTCTCCCCCATTGGCTCTGCTTGTCAGAAGGTCACGAGAGGGGATCACGTGACCCTGGGACATTGCAACCGTCATAAATATGAGACAGTTGCCAATATCTGAATTTTGATCACATGACCGTGGGGATGCTGCAACAGTTGTGTGAAAAACAGTCATGTTTTTTAATTGATGTAACTTTAAACGGTCACTAATCAAATGATTGTAAGTCAAGGACTGGTTGTAAAATGGAATTAAAATCGAACTGAATTTGGAGCTATAAGAAGTGCGGCCTAGGGCAGGGGGTTGGACTAGAAGACCTCCAGGGTCCCTTCCAGCCATGATTCTATGTCTCTCAGTGCCACCTATTTCTTTTACCTGATTCTATTAAATACCCAAGGCCACTCCAAGACTAAATGTAGTACATGAAAATATTTGTACAGGAAGCCACCAAAATGTTGCAGGCAGAATATATTGCAATAAAAATAATTTTTGATTTTATTATTAAATTTATATGCAGCCCATCTCACTGATACAGGGAATACAGTGCAAAAAACAGGAAAAAGTCCCAACGCCAGGCTGTCTTTGAAACATTGCATGTTAGAATAGGCATTAATTTCATTTCTGTTAAAATTTGAAATTATGTGCCAGAGCAAGCTTTGCTATTTCCTGGTATTCCTTCTCTGTTATTAGTGCTTTCAAAATCAGAGGTTGCAGAGAGTAGGTTAAAGGCAAATACTTCGCTAGAAAACTGTAGACTCTACACAGTGATATATGTGCAGGGAGGTCATCATATAATAGGCTTAGCAATGGCTGGAAAATGGACTTAAGACGAGTGCTGATCCAGTGGGATTCATTCTGTTTTAACTCACTGATGTTGCATTTCCTGGTCAAAAATTACTTGCTCGACTCTGCCATCTTGTGGCCTCAAAAATGTGTACATTAGTGATCTCATGAATCCCCACTTGTGGACTTCAACTCCCAGAATTCCCCAGCCAGCATTGAAGTCCACAAGTCTTAAAGTTGTCAAGTTTGGAGACTCCTGCTCTAAATTAACATATTGGGATATAGTTTTCTGGATTGATTAGATAGATAAATAGATAGATAGATAAATAGATAAATAGATAGATAGATAAAGAGAGAGAGAGAGAGAGAGAGAGAGAGAGAGAGAGAGAGAGAGAGAGAGAGAGAGAGAGAGAGAGAGAGAGAGAGAGAGAGAGAGAGAGAGAGAGAGAGAGAGAACATAGGTCCATTTCATTGCAGTGCTCACTCTGGTGGATGCAAATTTTAGAGGATCCTTTTACAGGATGAAATCATATTTGAATGAAAAATTCCATGCAAATTAGGAATATACTGTATGTCTTTTTGTTTTCAATGTTTTTATTCACAATCCCTTTGGAAAGCTGACTTTTTTAGAACTTTACTTAACACATCCTAAATTAATCTAAGCACTCATTCAAAGGGCGCTACTCCAACAGAGCTTTTGTTAAGACACTGTTTTGCTTAAATAAGGGACATTTTGGACAAAATTGTTGTTCTTTTAAGGGATAATGGTTAACATTGTCTAAAAATCAGTAACTGCTGACTTGGTCTACTTCTGGGTGCCAAGTTGTTCAGGAAACTTGTAGCAGAATTTAAAACAGCCTAAGTGCTTTCTGGACGCAGGCAGATTTTATCTCCCAGAATTCTTCAGCCTATGTCCCTTTGCAGAGAATTCTGGGAATTGAAGTTCCACACATTAGGAAGTGGCCCAGTTTGGAGAAACTCTGATCTGTAATCAGTGGGAAACTGTTTTCCTCTTTTAAAGAGGAAATTGTTGGGTTTTTTCCCCCAAAATTGCATGTTTCCTTTCTATGCCCCCATGCACAACTGTCCAAATTCCATTTTAAAAAATCTTTTAATTTTCCACAGTAAAAAAACCTCAATACCCCCCACTCCCATTAACCCTGTTTATCAATGCTTTGCTTCCTTCCCCAAATCCACCCATGGTTAAATCTGTTTATTTCAAGAACTGTGGCATTGTTCAACGCAGGGAAGTGTGTAAACAGTTCCTTTATTAGATTAACAAACGGTTCAACCATTGCTGATGATCTTTTCATATTTCCCAGAAATAAAATAGGAAAAAAATAGACAGCTTTTATTTATTTTGCATAGGTAGCTGATAGGATTTCAAGCCATTTTTTTTCAATCCCAATTTGCTTTCCCAAAGTAATTGTTGCAGCACCTTTAAATCAGAGGCAAAAACATTCGATTTACAATACGACTGTGCGGTTTGGTTTTATTATTATTTTTTAAAAACAGATCTATATAGCATTTTTTTAATTTTGGAAAATATATATATAGAGAGAGACTACAGATTTTTTTTTACACTGATATTTCCAGGTTTTTTGAGATCGGATTTTGCACATTTTCATTCTAGTTCATCAATGATGCCAGGACTAGAGACTGCACACACCACAAATTAACAACTCTTGAGGTGGAGTGATTTGGCAATTAAAAGCTTTCCTTGCTGTATTTTTTTTTAAGTTACAGTACAAAAAGTTGAGCAAGAAGGAACCATGCCTTATTTTCTTGATTGTTTCCCTCCCCCCCCTTTCCAGTTTTGGTAAAATATATTTCTGGACACAGCCAATATTTGTCTATTTAACTATTGTGGATATTTGTTTATTGTTATTCTGCTTCCCAACTTGAGATCAAAATTAGAAGGTTAGGTGAATTACACTAAGTACAATGAAATACATAATGGAAGTAACAATTCTGCAGAGCTGCCAGTGCTTAGAAAAGAAGCAGTGTCAAATCTCTCATTTCTTCTTTCAACCGCTGTGTAAGTTACTCACTGTGGAAAGACCTGAGTAACTTTTTTCAAGCAAGAGGAAAGACTGAGCGGACACAATTCTCTCTTGCTACCCAATGAATCCATAGGCTGCTTATGAGTGCAAAGAAAACTGGAGGGAAGAGAAATGAAGGGAAGAAAAGGCGGTGGCGGGTAGGCAGGGCTTTTTTTCTCATAGAACGCTCAGAACGGAGTTCCGGCACCTTTTTTGGATGGAACCTTGTAGGGTAAGCAAGGCGGATTGTATGACATGTGTGAGTTCCGGCACCTTTTTCTTTTACAAAAAAAGCACTGGGGGTAGGGGTAGGGAATTTTATACTCTAGGAACTTCAAGTGCTGGTATTGCATCATGACCGTTTCTAAATCACCCCACAAACACACACACACACACCGACAAAAAAAAATCTCCCAACATACAACTGACAACAGAACTTCTCAAGAGGCAAGACTTCAAAACAAGTAATGATACAAGATTGAAATATGTACTCATCACTGCAGTTTTGGCTTGGCATATTCACTTGTGAGCATTAAAAGCAAATCAAACTTGCAGCTGAATATGAAAAGTCACCTATCCACGAGGGGGGGGGGCAGGATTTTCAGAAATATTTTATTGACGGCCATGATTCTGTTAAATTTCATTTCACGGGATGAGTAATAATAGTTTTTTTAAACAAAAAAAAGTCAAGTCAAGCAGAAGCTAGAATTCAGGGCTCTGGAACAGGGTTTGTGGATTAAAGATGGCTGCAACCGTAAGGGCTGAAGCCCCGCCCTCTTTTCCACTTGCACTATCGGCTTTTTTGACTCCGCCCCTATCTGCTCCCTGGGCTGCTTGCATTCAGATATTCAAAATGCCACCATTCAGCTACACCAGGGGTGTCAAACTCAATTTCATTGAGGGCCGCATCAGCATTGCGGTTGCCCTCAGGGGGCCGGGTGGGTGTGGCCAGGGTGGGCGTGGCCTACTGGGTGGGCGTGGCCAGAGTGCGTATGGCCTGCTGGGTGGGCGCGGCCAGCTCTACATCGTTCGCATCAAGGGTGCCTATGGGGGCCTGGGCAGGAGTGGGACAGATCTGAGGGTCTCTGGCAGAAGGAGGGTCTCTGGGCCAGGGCCAAGGCAGTGGGGGCCGTTCCCTCACTGTTTCCAGGAAGGCTTTGCGGGCCACATGAAACTACTTTGCGGGCCGGATCCGGCCCCCGGGCCTTGTGTTTGACATGTCTGAGCTACACTGAAGAACGTGGTAGATGTCGTTGACTCATTCCCTTCCAATCAGGAGCACCATCTTGGCTAACCTTTCTACAAGAAGCCAACATGGTGCATTCAACCCAGGGCAAATGCAGATGGTCAGTGTGTTTCTGAAAATTGTGCAGATGTCAACAGAATTCTAGTTTACAGCAATGCAGGATTGCACATTGCATACAAGGTATCCTCTGCCTTGTGTTAAAACTGTTTGGATATAACTGATTGGAAGTTGAATGGCTTACTACAGGGCTTTTCAACCAGTGGTACAGATACCGGGGGCAGCACCGCACAAGCTTGAGCGAGAGACGGCTGGAGCTGCAGGGCTGTCAGGGCTCAGCGGAAGCGCCAGGATCGGCACCAGGATCCAGCTGGAGCTCGGCGCTGATCCTGCCGCTTCTGCTGAGCCCAGAAGAAGCGCCAATCAGCTGGAATGTTGCAGCATCTCCAGGGTCTTGTGGTTTACATTCAGATGCTTGGCAACTGATTCATATTTATGATGGTCACAGTGTCCCAGGGTCATGTGAAGTGACCAAAACCTGATGCAACCACCCAGCAGACGGGGGGAATAAAAACCAAACACCCTCCCACACACAACCCCGCTACCAATCCTCAACAGAAATGCCCACAACAATGAAAACCTCGGACAAGAGGAAGAGCGCCGCTGGGCGGGCAGGCAGGTGTCTTGCTCGGCTGTAGCTTGGGGGGAACTTTTTTCAGTGCCATTGTAACTTTGAACAGTCACTAAGTGAACTGTTGTAAGTCGAGGACTACCTATAGTTCATCACTTTTTTCCTTTTTTGGTCATCAAGTTTTTGACCCCTTGGTAGGCGACTGGTGGTACTCGGATGTTGCCATATCCTAAAAGTGGTACAATGGGTGAAAAGGTTGAACAGCCCTGGCTTACTGAAGTGGACAATAGCTGATTTTCTTCTCCATACGTGCGACAGATCACGGATCAGGAAACGGTTCTGAGGAATTCTTAAGAACCTTGAATATGGCTGTTAAGATGCTTCATAAGATAATTCCCCAAAATGTACTGTCTCAGAAAATCCCGCACAAACAGAAGTAGCGCCTAAATTTTAAAACAGATTTTCTTCAGACTTCCACAAGTAACTTCCTGAAATTGTGTTCAAGCCAGGAAAACTGTTGTAACCGTGATTTTCCAAAAAAATAATAATGATCCATTTCCTCATCCCAGAATTTATCGGAATTTGGACCCCCCCCACCAGAAGTTCTATTGCCTGCTGGATGTGGGATTCCCACCATGATACAAAACACTTTTCGTCATCAACATTCATTCGAAGACATTTAAGGCAACCGGATAGAGGGATATAAAAAAGTGAACATCAAACAAAATGGCCTGCGTTATGCACAAAAAAGATCGCATAAAACTGTCAAAGACACACATCATATTAGAAAGGGCAAGATAGGATGGAAACTGGTTGTTGGGAAGATCAAAAGATTCAAGACAAGCCAGAAAAACCACTGCCATTTTTCTTCAACTTAACTTCAACCGTTCCCATCGTATTTGCCCCCGTTACAACCTGAATTCCTTTCCCTGCAGTCTGTATTCGTGGCTCAGAAAGCCAGAACGCACAGTGGAAAAACAAAAACAAAACACTGCTTAGAGAACACGCTTTGGCAGTATAAATGCTTCACTATTTTTCAAGTCAAAGTCCAAATTAAAGATGTGACTAAAGTTAAGTTTCATGGACGTAACCAGCATTCAAATAAAACTTCAAACAAAAGAAAGAAAGAAGGAAAGAAAAGGCAAATAAAATCACCCACACTCCAGAGGTTATTATTCTCTATAAATCAGATTCTTGGGGGACAAAATGTACGATTAAAAGAAGGACCTTCAATCAGCCAGATGAAGATATGTGCAAAGGGAATTCTTTGGGGTTCATATAGGACTATCCTGCTTATACAATACTGGTTAGAGCTCGCCAAGCACTGATTAAAAATCCCTTTGAGGGAGTCGCAAGCCTAATTTTTGGCTTTTTGTTTTACTGTGCCTCTGATCCCGTTTTCTGCCTGGGGATATTGGCCTGAATGTTCACACCGAATCAACGGGCCCATCTGCTTGTTAACGGATTCTTTTCTCTTTTTCTCTTTTTTTTGACCCTTTTAACAAATTCAACTAAAATTGGGCAAAGGCAAGGAGCAAGAACCTGCAATTTTAGCATCTGAGAGGTTTTTTTTTTTAAAAAAAACCTGGGATAAGCACCAAATTTTTTTTGAAGACAGTTCTTGTCCACTATGGCTAATTTGAGCATTTCAAAGGACTTCAGTCGGTGTAAAAAAAAAAAAAAGAATAAAAGTGAATATACAAGGAGGATGGAAAAATAGGACTGACGTGCACCCTCTTTTGGATTCAAGAGGTCCAAAAAAGAGAGAAAAACATATTTGTATGGAAGACCAACATCCTTGATGTTTATCGCAATGTTTCCCTACAAGGATTAAAAAAAGGAAAAAAAAAAGCATACATCTAAAGAACAGAGAATGATTTCACAATCTTGACCAAGAAAACAAAAAATAAAATAAAATATATAAATCAGTGTGGTGTAATTGTGCTTTCTCTCGGTCCAATGTACTTAACAGGTTTGTGGTTTTTGGAGAAAATCAAACCTTGTTCTATACCAGGGGTGTCAAACTCAATTTCATTGAGGGCCGCATCAGCATTGCGGTTGCTCTCAGGGGGCCGGGTGGGTGTGGCCAGGGTGGGCGTGGCCTACTGGGTGGGCGTGGCTAGAGTGCGTATGGCCTACTGGGTGGGCGTGGCCAGCTCTCCATTGTTCGCATCAAGGGTGCCTATGGGGGCCTGGGCAGGAGTGGGACAGATCTGGGGGTCTCTGGCAGAAGGAGGGTCTCTGGGCCAGGGCCAAGGCAGTGGGGGCCGTTCCCTCCCTGTTTCCAGGATGGTTTCGCGGGCCGCATGAAACCACTTCGCGGGCTGGATCCGGTCCCCGGGCCTTGTGTTTGACATGTCTGTTCTATACTAAGGAATAAGCACATGCCAAATAAAAATACTAAAGGCTTTTCACTCAAGACAACCCAATTTTCCCCAAATGAATGTCCAGTTCTAAGGATCTCCATGCACCAACCCTAGATCAGGTTAGAAAGTTGCTAAGAAAAATCAAAATCAAATGTTCCATCGTAGAATTAAAGCATAGAACTAAACATCCCTATTTTACTTTTCTTTCTTTTTTTAAAAAAATGGGAGAAGCATGAAGGGGGGGGGGGAAATTCCACCGTGGAAGCTCTGATGGCAACCCCAAATTAAAAAAAAAATAATTAACTGATTAACACGTGACTACATCAGGCCAGAAACTAAGTATGTAAAGGTCTTTTGAAATTCCAGTAGCACAGGCACAGCGGCAAGGAACAGTATAACAGCCAAAGTTAAAGTTCCATTTGGTGAGCCTTCCGTAGCAGCAGTCAAGAGGGGAAACAAAACACGGGGCAGAACTTTAAAAAAATAATAATAAAGGGAAGTGGTCTCGCACAAGGGCCATTGAAAGGAAGGAGGATTATGGGAAAAAAACGTCCTTCCCCCCTCCGCCCCCCCCCCCCGGGACTTTAGCCCATCGTTTGAAACGGCTCACTATAAATATCTCACACTTAATAAATACACTCATTGTCTTCTATGCTTTCTCTCTATTTCATCCCTGACATCAGAAACACCAGGCAGTTGTGCGTTAGCAAACACAATCAAAGATTCTTCTTGAAGGGAAGAAGGACTGGCAAGAGATGGGCATTTCCCATTCCATTTTGCTGAATGCCATAATTTTTTTTAAAAAAATAATAATGCAGAAATGCCCTAATCTAAGTGCAAAACCTTATCCAAATCAGCAAGGGAGCTGTATCTCCACTCTGGATATTATCCCATTTACTTCTACCGATTGGTATGCAGCTTCAAATGTGGTACAAAATATAGCCATTGGGGTCTTTTTTGTTTAAAAAGGACAGTTAACTAGGAGAGCGGAATCCACAAGCTTCCCCAAATTTCTCCTTTGATTCCATAGTTTATATGTTGCTCTATAAAAAGTCTCCCAACTCTTTTTTCTTCTTCTTCTTCAAGCATTTAAACAATACAAGACTAAAAGATTTTGGAAATACCCCTTATACAAAAAGTGATATTTTTTTTAAATCTTAAAACAACATTCAAAAAGGCACTTCATCCTGGAAGAAATTAAGTTCAGAGACAGGTCAACTGCTCTAAGAAGCAGGGTGGGGTGGGAAAAACACTCTGCATAGCAGGATGAGTTAGGAAGGGGAGGATGTCTTGACTGTTTGAAGATAACACCAAGCTTTCTTTTTTTTCTTCTTCTTCTTTTTTTGGCATGTTTTAAGAAAAAAAAAAGCAGAATTTGTAAAACGCGTCCATTTATGAAATGCGTTAAAAGTCCCATTCAAAATAGCTTCTATTTCTTTTATGTTCTCTTCCTTGATTTTTGTTTTAAAAAGTAGTCTGGTCACCTTAGGGCGTTAGGTCAACCCCCGTGATTTAGAAACGCTGAGTCGGGATTGTCTTTCCTGGCAGAGGAAGATCAGAAACATCCAGAGCAGCCTCAGTAAGATGCTTCAAGGGGGTTTGCGGTAAAGCCACAAGGACTGGCGTTGAAAAGGCTACCTGCTACACAGCTGATGGAGCATTGTGTAGACTTCCTCCTCTTGGCTTAATCCTTCGAAGAAAGGAATAAGGTCTAACAATTCTGTGTCTGTCATGTCATCAAACCAGGACTGAACAGGCACCTGAAAGAAAGAAAGAAAAAAAAACACCCCAATATCTAACATTGTTATTCATAAAATAATAATCCTGCAGTTCTAGGTTCCTTGAACCTGCAAGGAATTCCTTAGGAAAAGACCGATTGACTGATACAAGCCCATCTGAACGTGGCATGGGGAATCCTGGACTTACAGCCATTCGTCTAGTGAAGGTTGGGAGTTGCAACCGCACTGAAAAAAGTGACTCATGACTTGTTTTTCGCACTTACGACCGTTGTAGCATCCCCGTGGTTAGGTGGTCAAAATTCAGACGCTTGGCAACTGGCTCCTATTTATGACAGCTACCATGTCCTGGGGTCATGGGGTCCCCTTTTGTGACCTTATGAAAAGCAAAGTCAGTGAGGAAAGCCAGATTCACTTAACAACCGTGCTACTAATGTAACAACTGCGGTAGTTCATTCAACACCTGTGGCAAGGAAAGGTGATAAAAAGGGGTAAAACTCACTTAACGATTGTTTTATCAGTGGAAAACCTGGACTCAGTTGTGGTTGCATGTCGAGGACAAAATGTATAGGAAGGCAAGCAGAAAGTCTTTCACACACAGTAGCTCCAGTCATGAAGTTCCAGGCAAAGTCAAGGGGTCCATTTGCATTTATTCAAGCAGATCGCTTTGTGTTTTATTCATTTATATCTATCCCATCTTTATTATTTTTACAAATAATTCAAGGTGGCAAACATATCCAGTACACCTTCCTCCTCCTAGTGTTATCACAACAGCAACCCTGTGAAACTAGTCGAGGAGAGAAGCAACCTGGAACTAAGGAGAAATTTCCTGACAGTTAGAACAATTAACCAGTGGAACAACCTGCCTCCAGAAGTGGTGAATGCTCCAACACTGGAGGTTTTTAAGAGGAGACACTGGACAGCCATTTGCCTGAAATGGTATAAGGTTTCCTGCCTGAGCAGGGGGTTGGACTAGATGACCTCCAAGGTCCCTTCCAACTTTATTATTATTAAAAAGGTGGGTTGGGCTGAGAGAGAGGGCCTGGCCCACAATCACCCAGCTGGTTTCATGCCTAAGGCGGGACTACAACTCACTGTCTCCTGGTGATTGGCCCAAAGTTACCTAGCTGGTTTTCATCCCTAAGGCGGAACTAGAACTCATTGTCTCCTGGTGATTGGCCCAAAGTTACCTAGCTGGTTTTCATCCCTAAGGCGGAACTAGAACTCACTGTCTCCTGGTGATTGGCCCAAAGTTACCTAGCTGGTTTTCATCCCTAAGGCGGGACTAGAACTCATTGTCTCCTGGTGATTGGCCCAAAGTTACCTAGCTGGTTTTCATCCCTACGGCGGGACTAGAACTCACTGTCTCCTGGTGATTGGCCCAAAGTTACCTAGCTGGCTTTCATGCCTAAGGCGGGACTAGAACTCATTGTCTCCTGGTGATTGGCCCAAAGTTACCTAGCTGGTTTTCATGCCTAAGGCGGGACTAGAACTCATTGTCTCCTGGTGATTGGCCCAAAGTTACCTAGCTGGTTTTCATCCCTAAGGCGGGACTAGAACTCATTGTCTCCTGGTGATTGGCCCAAAGTTACCTAGCTGGTTTTCATCCCTAAGGCGGGACTAGAACTCATTGTCTCCTGGTGATTGGCCCAAAGTTACCTAGCTGGTTTTCATCCCTAAGGCGGGACTAGAACTCATTGTCTCCTGGTGATTGGCCCAAAGTTACCTAGCTGGCTTTCATCCCTACGGCAGGACTAGAACTCACTGTCTCCTGGTGATTGGCCCAAAGTTACCTAGCTGGCTTTCATGCCTAAGGTGGGACTAGAACTCCCTGTCTCCTGGTGATTGGCCCAGAGTCGTTCACCTGGCTTTCATGCCCGAGGCGGGACTAGAACTCACTGTCTCCTGGTGATTTGCCCAAAGTTACCTAGCCGGCTTTCATGCCTAAGGTGGGACTAGAACTCACATCTCCTGCTTTGTAACCTGATGCCTTAACCATAGACGAATCTTGTTCAGTTGGGTTGTTTGCTTGCAG
This sequence comes from Vipera berus, assembly GCF_964194415.1. Lineage (NCBI taxonomy): Eukaryota > Metazoa > Chordata > Lepidosauria > Squamata > Viperidae > Vipera > Vipera berus. The sequence goes on along the minus strand of NC_138205.1, from coordinate 127,879,933 downwards.
AGGTTTCATTACCCAACCAGGTAACATCATTATCTTATTTCTGTCCCTTTCTAGAGAGCTGCCTCTTTCAGGGTGGGAGACTCTACCAAGCCCCACTAGATTTTCTCATACATAATTTGGCATTTTAGGCTTTATTTTATTAAACACTGAAACCACCCCTCTCTGTCACAGAAGGGCTCTGTGCCGCGTACAAATAAAATATTAAAATATAAAAAGAGTGTACAAAATATAAAAAGGAAAGGATAAATTAAAAATAAATGTGTTAATTAAAAGGAAGGGGACTCCTTGGAGAAGACCCTGATGCTGGGAAAGATGGAAGGTAGAAGAAGGTATGGCAGAGGATGAGACAGCTAGCGTCATCCACGCAAGGAACACAAATTTGGGGAAATTCCAGGAGACAGAATGGAATAACAGAATCACAGACTTGGAAGGGAACTTGGAGGTCATCTAGTCCAACCCCCTGCTCAGGCAGGAAACCCTATTCCATTTCGGACAAATGGCTGTCCAGTCTCCTCTTAAAAACTTCCAGTGTTGGAGCATTCACCAGTTCTGGTGGCAAGCTGTTCCACTGATTAATTGTTCTAACTGTCAGGAAGTTTCTCCTTAGTTCCAGGTTGCTTCTCTGCTTGATTAGTTTCCATCCGTTGCTTCTTGTCCTGCCTTCAGGTGTTTTGGAGAACAGCTTGACTGCCTCTTCTTTGGGGCAGCCCCTGAGATAATGGAAGGCTGCTATCATGTCACCCCTCGTCCTTCTCTTCATTAACTAGACATACCCAATTCCAGCAACTGTTCCTTGTATGTTTTAGCCTCCAATCCTCTAATCATCTTTGTTGCTCTTCTCTGCACTCTTTCTAGAGTCTCAACATCTTTTTTACATTGTGGCAACCAAAACTGGATGCAGTATCGCAAGTGTGGCCTTACCAAGGCCTTATAAAGTGGTACTAACACTTCACAGGTTAATGTGAAGACAATGGAGAACAGGGTGGCTTGGCATGCTGTGGTCTGTGGGGTTGCGAAGACTCGGACACAACTTAGCGACTGAACAACAACAAAATTGAAAGCAAAGCTACTTACTGCATTTTCAGGATGGAAGATGTAAGATGCAGGAGAATTGTCTACAATGATGACTTTGCTCAATTCTCGCCCAAGCCGGCTAAGATCTTTCACATAATTTCCTCTGTGGAAAAGACAGGATTCCCGGAAGAGTCGCGCCTTAAACACACCCCAACGATCCAACAAATCTGCCACCGGATCTGCATACTTTGTATATATATATTTTTTTTATAAAAGAGAAGGGGTTATGGTTAAGAAATAGAGAATGTTTCTCTCCCTGTGAATACTAAATGTATTTTTAATACAAATATTAAATAAGCCCCAATGAAGAGAAGAAATAAAGATAAAATCACCATGACAATGAGGCTAAGTGCTTTCCTAGGATGTGCTATAAAACTTCCAGAAATCAAAAATGATTGCAGACATTGGGTTAAAATGTCCTTTTTTGTCTGGTGGAAATGGTTCGAGCTTAGGATCAGAGGTCTCCCTGGGACCAAGTGCCAAAAGAGACTCCAATAAATTGAGGATTAAGTAATCTCAATTTCTGCCATAAACTTGTGGCTGTTTAAGAAGACAGTGTAAAATGAAGAGTTTCAGAGGACTGCAAACAGCAAAACTGTGGTCTGTTAGCACGAAGCCACATCATTAAAATCTCTGTATCCATAGTATATTTAAGGCAGGGCTCCCAACCTTTTCTATACCCCGCACCCTAGAACACTTCTGATATATTCTCACACCCCTTACAAAAGTTCAAAATAATGGCAATGAATTATGCATATACACTATAATTTTGAAAACCCAAGTTTTTGCACCCCCTGGAATATCATCTCGCACCCCCAGGGTTGGGACCCCCTGATTTAAGGTATATTATGCAGGGCCAGCTCCATAAACTGCACGTTTGATTATGAAAAGAGATTTAAAATGTAAAAGAATGACTTTCTACTAACAGCTGTTGTTGACAAGAGAATATAGATACAGGTAGTCCTTGACGTATGACCAGAATTTCCGCAGCTAAGCAAAATGGTTGTTAAATGCCCAATTTTATGACCTTTTGTGCCACGACTGTTAAGTGAACCATTGCATTTGTTAAGTGAATCATGTGGCCATTAAGAGAATCAAACTTCTCTTCGCCATTGATCTTTATTTTTGTCAGAAGCCAGCTGGGAAAGTTGCAAATGGCGATCAGATGAATCCGGAACATTACAACTATCCTAAATACATGCTGGTTGCCAAGCACCCAAATTTTCATCAAGTGGGGATGCTACCTAAGTCACTTTTTTTTTAAGTGTCACTATAACTATGAACAGTCGTTGGAACACTTGTAAGTCAAGGACTGCCTGTGTAAATTATTAAACAGAATAAGCAGGCCTATGAGATATGGGATTAGGAAAATTTTCCACAATATTTTTTTCTGAAGAACAACTTGTGGTACGGCTAGGAATGGGCATTAAGAGATTCAGTGTTTAATCACCAGAACTGTCAATTGACAAGGAAAGACACCCCGCCCCACACACTCTGGCTTTAGAACAGGTATCTTCCAACATGGCCCTTTTATGACTTGTGTACTTCAACTCCCAGAATTCCTCAGCCAGGCACGCTTGGCTGTGGAATCCTGGGAGTTGAAGTCCACAAGTCATAGAAGGGCCAAGTTTGAAGACCCCTGCTTTAGAACAAGAAAACAACTAAGCAGTTAACTTTTGCATAAGGCATCTCACTGTATCTCACAAACCTTCTTAGATAAAATGTTTGATCATAATTATTTAGTGTTCTTTGAGCACGGAAGTCATTTCTAGATACTTTTGAAAAATGCAATTGCTGAGAGCCAAGGATTATTGAATTGGTTATAAGCGTCTGCAAGCCTGGTTATTTTTTTTGACCACCAGGCTAATGAACTTGTCTTGATTTTTTTAGTCTTCCTTCTGAAGAACTAGAAAAAGGAAGCCAATACTTTTGGCAGAGTATTAAAGCTGCTTTACTGCTGAAGTTTGGGGTTCTGTTGCCGCTTGAAATACTTGAACCTGGGTCCTCTGCCAGCACCACTCCTGGTGTGAACTGAACACACTGATATCATATCTAGACAAGAGATTTGTAAAAAAAAGGCATTCTGCAAAGTTTCTTCTAGCTGTTCAGAGAGGGATCTATCGATGCCTGCACAGGTGCTTTGCCTAGCTGGTGATCTATTCTGCAAATGGGCACAGGTATAGCATTGCTTATAATGTTTTTATCCAGAATAGCAATGATTTTGATGAAGCAGCCTTGCATGGAAGCCTCTCTTGCAAACAAGGGTCACTTGTCAACTTATTTGTGAGAACCTTCTATTCCACTGGTTAATACAGACACACCCGCACCTTCCCAATTTCTCCACTGCTATCAAGCGTGCACAATAATGATTCCATCCTCTAGAAAAGCAGACTGAACTTTACTGCTATCAGAGGTAGGGACAACACTGGACAGGCCACAAGATTAAACATTTATGGTGGAGTTCACTATAAGCACTACGACTTCTAATTCAAGGGCACAATGAAGTATTGGTTCCCTTCTTTCCTGGTTAGGAACATCCCAAGCCCACAAACACAGATAACGTCAGCAGAATTTGCATTCTTGTTGATTTTTTATTTTTTTTATTTTTGGAGTTTGCTGTGTACGTTTTGACCTGCTTGAAGACTCTACTATTAATTGCCCATAAATCGAGCCAACCATGCAGCGGGATCTGCTTAAATTGTCTCAAGTTTAAGGATAGTACATTATATAATAAGCTAGTTTTCTCTCTACCCTCACATAACCATGGTAACTAAAAAAAGCCTCCCATATTGGCATCAGGAGCAATCCAGGAAGGCTAAGTTATGAGAGAGCCCATATGTGATACGGTTACCATGGAAACACTTACCCACACATTAGCAGACAAAAGTACACGTTGCCAGATAAAGAAAGCAGAAGAAAAAAGGGGTGGGAGGGAGATGAAGATAATTATTTTCTCCTTATTTGATATGACATGCCCGCCCCCCAAAAAAAACAACAAAAAACCACTGACCCAACTTTCCTTTGTAGGAGATTTGGGTAAAGGAAGAAAACTGAATTGTTATTGTTCACCAAATGCCCGTTTCTCTTCAGGGATGCTGGACAGCCCGGCCAATATTACAAAATTAACCCTAGCGACAGGGTGCTGTGTCCAACTTTGGAAGTCCTGAAATGAAGCAAAATTGTGAGAATAAGAGGCACGCCAACTGCGCAACTTACTTTTGCTAGGCTGGCTGTGAATAGCACACATTCATAGAGGGCTCCCATTCTTTGAAGAAATTTGTCCACGTGTGGCCGTTTTAACACATAAACCTGAAGGGTAAAGAAAGAAAGGCAGCCGCTGAGATTCAAGGATGTGCGCAGGCAGCTGAAGCTCACCATCCTTGCAGGATCAATTTGTATTTCGATAAATAGGAGAGGCGAAGGGAAGTCCCGCTGGATCGTTACCTAGCTAGTGGGTTTTGTTCCTGTATAAATCAGCGAGATGCTTCAGGAAAAGACAGTGTAAACTTAAAAAGGACGTAATTTTAAAATTATTAATCTATCATACTAATTCGAAGAAATTTTATTCCTCTGCAAAAAGAATGAATGGGTTCACAATGCTCTCTTTTTCTAGCCTTCAAAAAGAGGAAGACTTTGTTCTGAAAGTGAAAATAAGCTCCTATTTCATTTTGTTCCATTTTTCAAAATGGAAAAATCCCGGATTTGTGAATGGATTTTCATAGCTTTTACTATTAAATAGCTATTGATAGAGAAGCAACCTAGAACTAAGGAGAAACTTCCTGACAGTTAGAACAATTAATCAGTGGAACAGCTTGCCTCCAGAAGTTGTGGGTGCTTCATCACTGGAAGTTTTTAAGAAGAGACTGGACAGCCATTTGTCCGAAATGGTATAGGGTTTCCTGCCTGAGCAGGGGGTTGGACTAGATGACCTCCGAGGTCCCTTCCAACTTTTTATTATTATTATTATTATTATTATTATTATTATTATTATTATTATTATTATTATTATTATTATTATTATTATTTATTATTATTATTATTATTATTTATTATTTTATTATTATTATTATTATTATTATTATTATTATTATTATTATTATTATTATTATTATTATTATTATTAGACTGTAGCTAAAATACTTCAGCAAATAATTACAGTTAATGCAATAAAATGTATCCGTACTAACTCAAGAAATGTTATTCCTCTTACATAATTATTGGATATGGAAATAAATACAGGAGGTCCTCAACTTACAATCTCAATGGAGCCCAAACTTTTTGTTGTTAGGCAAGGCAGTTGTTGAGTAACTTTTGCCCATTTTGTTCCCACTTTTTTGGGGAGCAGCTTTTTAAGCTGAATCCTATGTCATTTAGCAAATCCAGCTTCCCACAATGACTTTGCTTGTTGGAAGCTGGTTGGGAAGATTACAAATGGTGATCACACGAACCTGGGACACTGCAACTATCCAAAACACATCAGTTGTGAAGTGCCTGAATTTTGAACAGGTAACCTTGGGGATGCTGCCACAGTCTTATTAAGTATGAAAAAGGTCATACTCAATGCTGTTATAAACTTCAAACGGTCACCAAAGAAATACCTGTATGTCAAGGACTACATGTTCTGACTTAAGGTAGAGGTACAACAAAAGAGGAAGACAAACATTATAGGTATTGTGTCAACACATAGTTTGGTTTTCAATGTGTTTAACTGACTTTCTGAATTGGAGGTAATCTACTCTGCAGGAATTGGGTTAGGCTAGTCTAAAGAAAAGAAGAACTAGGGGTGACATGATAGAAGTATTCCAGTATTTGAGGGGCTGCCACAAAGTAGAGGGGGGGGGTGTCAAACTATTCTCCAAAGCACCAGAGGGCAGGACAAGAAACAATGGATGGAAACTGATCAAGGAGAGAAGCAACCTGGAATTAAGGAGGAACTTCCTAACAGTGAGGACAATTAACCAGTGGAACAGCTTGCCTCCAGAAATCATGGGCGCTCCATCACTGGAGATTTTTAAAAAGAGGCTGGACAGTCACTTGTCTGAGATGGTATAGGTCCTACTGCTTGAGCAGGGGGCTGGACTAGAAGACCTCCAAGGCCCCTTCCAGTTCTATTCTATTCTATTCTATTCTATTCTATTCTATTCTATTCTATTCTATTCTATTCTATTCTATTCTATTCTATTCTATTCTATTCTATTCTTCTATTATTCTACTGTATTCTATTCTATTCTATTATTCTACTGTATTCTATTCTATTCTATTCTTCTATTCTATTCTATTCTATTCTATTCTATTCTATTCTATTCTATTCTATTCTATTCTATTCTATTCTATTCTATTCTATTCTATTCTATTCTATTCTATTCTATTCTATTTTCTATTCCATTCCATTCCATTCCACTCTTGAGATATATCTTTAGCAGCAGGGCGTCTTTTTTGGAAAAGTAAGAAGACGACATGTAGACTTGGACTTTCCAGCATCTTCTTTATTGCGTTGTGGCTACATCCCAGTGCAAGTACTCAAGGATAGGCCATTAAGAGTGCACACAGCCTATCCTGGATTACTTGAACCTGGTCATAGCCCGTCCTGGAAAGACATACCAAGAATGCTGTCCTTTAGAAAAAGAGAGGATTAAATGCAAAACATCATCGCTTACTAAAATCATGTACAACTGTTCAGAGTTGATCATAGTTTTATGTACCCTCATCTGAATAAGATTATGACAACAAGACGAGGCAGCAAAATATCCTTTTGAACCAATCATTGTTACTGGTTTAAGCAACCCCTTTTACAATCTTACTGACAGTTCAGCCATTTGAACTGAAAATGGCTTTCAAGTTGAAACTCTGCCATCCCGAAAACTCACTCATTTTAACCTGCCCATTAACTCCAAAACTTCATTCTTTGCCAAGCTAACCTCAACAAATTCTAGACAGGTGCAAAGCAATTTGCCAAGCTAACCTCAACAAATTCTAGACAGGTGCAAAGCAATTCGCCACCCCCATATAAATATGCAAATAGTACTTCTTACCTGATGTATAGTTCCATCAATTTCAACTGGAACAATGAAATCAGCATTGCTAATTGGCTAGAAAAGCGAAAACAGAATTATCTTTAAAAAAAGAATGATTTCTAGTCTGCAGAGTCTAGAGAAACTTACCAAAATCATAACACGGCCCACAAGGCATTAATCTGCATACTTCAGGTAACAACCTGCAGAGATAGCTCCTTTTACACTTACCAAAGAGATTAGGATTATTCTGTTCATATATTTGAGAGACGCATTCCAACGTTTTGCTAAGATGTATTTGGCAGATTTCTATAATATAGTCATAACACCTAAGCAAAATGCTTTTCTTAAAAAAACAACCAACAAAGAAGGTGTTATTAAAAGGTGGAGCATGCTGTGCCTTCTCTCAAGCAGAAGGGATTTTCCCCCCGCTTTCTCTGAATAAACTGAGGAAAGGCATATCCCATAACTCCCAACTGAACTGGTTGCTAGGAAAAAAGCGATTATTTGCTATAAGAAATCCTGGAGTCAAGAGAAAGACTCCAGCCTTCAGTTCAATGTGAGCTAATGGATCTGCTCGGGGTTAACGTCTTTTCTTTATTTCCCAGGCTGGTGTAGGTAGTCCTCAACTTACGATCACAACTGATTTCTGTTGCTAAGCGAGACAGTTGTTAAGTGGATTTTGCCCCATTTTCTGACCTTTCTTGCCACAGTTGTTAAGTGAATCACTGCAGTTGCTAAGTTACGTCACATGGCTGTTAAGTGAATCAGGATTTCCCCATTGACTTTGCTTGTCAGAAAGTCGCAAAAGGGGATCACGTGATATCCGGGAAACTGCGGCCGTCATAAATACGAGCCAGTTGTCAAGCATCTGAATTTGGATCTCGTGGCCAGAGGGATGCTGCCATGGTTGTCAGTGTGAAAAACGGTCACAAGTCACTTTTTTTCAATGCCTCTATAACTTAGAACAGTCACTAAACGGACTGTTTTAAGTCAAGGACTATCTGTATTTGCATAAACTTAGGAGGTGGAAGAGAAAAAAACCTAAAGTATTCCCTGCTCTCTGATTGGTTTTACCCACAGACATGTTCTTTCACTATCCAAAATCTGAAGAAATGTCTAACTTATTTAGTAGAATCCTGCCTTTATTATGTTCACAAAAAACTCCGGGTGGCAAACAAACCCAACACACCTTCTTTCCTTCTCTTTTGGCCACAACAATCCTTTGAGGTGGGCTGGGCTGAGAGAGAGTGATTGGCCCAAGGTCACCCAGTAGGCTTTCACGGTTAAGGCAGGAGTAGAACTCCCGGTCTCCTGATGATTGGCCCAGAGTCACCCTGCTGGCTTTCATGCCTAAGGCGGGACTAGAACTCGCCCTCTCCTGCTGATTGGACCAAAGTCCCGTACCCGGCTTTCGTGCCTAAGGCGGAACTAGAACTCCCAATCTCCCACTTTCTAGCCTGGTGCCTTATCACTAAACCAAAGGGTCTCTCTATGGAAGACCAGGCCTTAAAGCTGTTTCAGAACAGTCTTGGCTTGGGGTCCTCATTTAACAATACTGAGATGGGAAACTATGTCATTAAATGACATGAGTTGAAATAACCCCACATGACTACACTACGTACCGGTAGCAATGACAGTTCCGGCAGTCTTAGCTGCTGTTGTTAAGTTAGGACCATGCAGGTCATTAAATGAGGATCATGTGACCAGAGGAGGCTGCAATATCGTCTCCTTAGTAGTTAATATATGTACTATCAAGACCTCTCACCAGACCGCACTACTAGGCTGACTTTGCTCAAAAAATATGCAGGGTCTGATTAGAACTGGGGTGAGAGATTTCGAGGGGGTTACAGGCTGCAGGCTAGACTGGGAAGCTTTTAAAAAATGGAGGGAAACAAAGGCAAAGCATTTCTGTATTGTTTCCAAGAAAGCCGCAGGACTTTGAAAAAAAAAGTGCAAAGAAGAGCAACTAAGATGATTAAAGGCCTGGAGACTAAAACATAGGAAGAACAGTTGCAGGAATTGGGTATGACTAGTCTAGTGAAAAGAAGGACTAGGGCGGACATGATAGTATTTGAGGGGCTGCCATGAGGAGGAGGGGGTCAACCTATTCTCCAAAGCCCCAGAGGGCAGGACGAGAAACAATGGTTGGAAACTGATCAAGGAGAGAAGCAACCTGGAACTAAGGAGAAACTTCCTGACAGGGAGGACAATCAACCAGTGGAACAGAAGTTGCCTTCAGACATTGTAGGTGCTTCATCACTGGAGGTTTTTAAGAAAAGACTGGACAGCCACTTGTCTGAAATGGTATAGGATCTTCTGCCTGAGCAGGGGGTTGAAGATCCCTTCCAGGTCTATTCTGATTGCATAAAATACCCAGGAGGCGAGTTCAGCTCAAAAAGGTAAAAAAAATAGGTAAAAATAGATGCTAATGATTTGATTAAATAGAACATGAGATGCAATTATATCAGATCAGGCTTGAGGCCTCCTAGAAGATCATATTACAGATAGTCCTTGATTTACAACCACAGTTGAGTCCAAAATTTCTGTTGTTAAGTGAAACATTTTTGCTTTTTGCCCCATTTCTTGCCCCAGTTAAGCAAATCACTGCAGCTGATAAGTTAGCAACATGGCTTCCCCATTAACTTTGCATGTCCAAAGGTTGCAAAAGGGGATCACGTGACCCCGGGACACCGCAACAGTCATAAGAATGAACTAATTCGCCAAGCATCTGAATTTTGATCACATGGAGCTGCAAAGGTTGTAACTGTGAAAAGCGGTCCTAGGCCAATTTTTTGAGTGCCTTTGTAACTCTGAACGGTTGCTAAATGAACTGCGTAAAGTCGAGGACTATCTGGATCAAGGGTCTTCAAACTTGGCAACTTTAAGACTTGTGGACTTCAATTCCCAGAATTCCTCAGCCAGCCGGCTGAGGAATTCTGGGAGTTGAAGTCCACAAGTCTTAAAGTTGCCAAGTTTGAAGACCCCTGATCTGGATACACATGAAGTCTTCAGAGCTCAAAGAGGCTTTGGATTCAACCACTAAGAAGCAGAGGATCTCTTGGTGATTCAGAATATTGACATCTTTCACCTGTCATCAGCAAAGACCAAGCTGAATGGTACCCCAGGGCTTTTCTGATGGAGAAGCTATGAACTTGAAGCATCTGAAGAGAGGCCAAATGTTGTCCTGTTCTGTTTGTTGTGAGTCTTCTCTGGTTTTCTGCTGTGTTCCTGAGGTGATTTGCAGAAGGCGGTCATTCTTGAGAAGCTTCACTATTGTCTCAATTCTTTCAAGACTGCATCTTTAATAAAGTCTAAAAGCAAGGCTCTTCAAACTTGGCAACTTTAAGACTTGTGGACTACAACTCCCAGAATTCCTCAGCCAGCCTGGATCATGTAATCCTCAGTCCCGGGGTCATGTGATTCCCTTTTGCAACCTCTTGACAAGCAAAGTCAACGGGGAAGCCTGATTCACTTAACAGCCGTGTTACTAACTTTAACAACCGCAGTGGTTCACTAAAAACTGTGGCAAGAAAGGCCGTAAAACAGGGCAAAACTCACTTAACGAATGTCTCACTTAGCAACAGAAATCTGGGGCTCCATTGTGGTCATAAACTGAGGATTACCTGTAATGCCTTTAACTGAATTGAGGAGCAATTCCTTTTTCACACTGGAACATTACAGGTTAGATGACTTTGTTTCATCTGGCATTTGATTAATCTACTGTAAATGCAGATTCCCATTATGTATCAGTAGGACATACATGAAGCTGTGACGATATTACCAAAGACTTGCAAACATTCAGAAAATTTAAAGGGTGGGGGCATACTGTTTTTCACCTCCTTATAAGCCATGATATACAACTTGATAGGATATGCATCTTGGCAACTTATTATCCTGCGATACAGGTATAGTCCTTGTCTGACATCCATTTATTTAGAAATCATTCAATGTCGTAACAGCATTGAATGAGGGGGGACTTAACATAATAGAATATCAGCGTTGAAAGGGAGCTTACAGACCTAGTCCAACTCCCTGCTCACGCAGGAGACCCTACACGAGACAAGTGGCAAGTCACAATTTGAGACAAGTCCAAACTCTTCTTGAAAGCTTCCAGTGATGGAGCACTCACAACTTCTGGAGGCAAGCCGTTCCATTGATTAATTTTTATCACTCAGGAAGTTTCTCTTTATATCTAGGTTGCTTCTCTCCTTGATTAGCTTCCATCCGTTGCTTCTTGTCCTGTCTTCAAGTGGTTTGGAGAAGAGGTTGACCCCCCCCTTCTTTGTGGCAGCCCCTCAAAAATTGGAAGACTGTTGTCATGTCACCCCCGGCCCTTCTTTTCATTAAACTGGACATACCCAATTCCGGCAGCCTTTCTTTATAATTTTAGCCTCCAGTCCCCTAATCATCTTTGTTGCTCTTCTCTTCTCTATGAGGGCAGCCAGTCCTCACAGTTGTGGCCGTCATAGTTCCCAAGGTCACATGATCACAATTCAGATGCTAAGCAACTGGTGTGCAATTATGACAATGCTATGTTGTGTGGTCATGTGACTGCCATTTACGACCTTCATTGCCAGCTTCTGACAAACAAAATCAATGGGGAAGGAAGTTGCAAATGTCATGGCATGGGTCTGGATTACCTACGGCAGCACCTGCTGCCGGCGTCAACTTCCCTCCGCCCAGTGCGCTCCCACAGAGTGGGCCTCCTCAGGGTGCCTCCGATCAGAGAATGTCGACTGGTGGCCCCCAGGGGGAGGGCGTTCTCTGTGGGCACGCCAGACCTATGGAACCGCTTGCCGGTTGAGCTCCGGACGGCCCCCGACCTTCGCTCCTTCCGACGCGATCTAAAAACTTATTTATTTGAACAATCCGGCCTGGTCTGATGGGGTTGGGGTTTGGATTTGGTTTTAACATTGTTTTAATCATTGTTTTATATTGGGCATAATTATTTAATTCTTTTTAACTTTTGTATGTATATTTTGATATTTATTGCCCTGTACACCGCCCTGAGTCCTTTGGGAGAAGGGCGGTATAAAAATTTAATAAATATAAATATAAATATGGCAATTAAGTGATTGTGATAATATAAACCATGTTGGATTTGCCTAACAAAACTGTTGCACTTTACGATCACCTCACTTAGTGACAGAATTCCTGATCCCAATTACTGTTGATAAGCAAGAACTATTTGTTGTTAAATTAATTCCATATAATAAATTTATTTTCTTACTTATTTAAACTCTGTCTCAACCGTTGGTTGATCAGATTCATACATTACATTACACTATTGCAAAGAAATTAATTCAAGAAAAGTATTTTTTCAATAAGAATTGTAACTGGCAGGAATTAAATGTTTCAGGAAATAAGGAAATAAATACTTGTAATATTTTATAGAGAGTGAAGTACTACATCCAAATTTCCCACATAACAAACGCTGTTACTACTCCTTGGGAATTACCGCAAGCATACCTATTGCCTAGATTCTTAACATTTGTTTCATTTGATTAACGGAAAGCAACATGTTTTGAGGCGGTCTTAGGGATATATATGGCTATAAACCACTAAATATCATGGTCATTCATGAATGAGGTTACCATGACAGCAAACACATTTTAGGATCTAGAAAGGACATTTAATAAGAAGATATGCCTGTGTTCTTTCATGTATTTATCAAAAAGTTACAAGAAATATGGAACAGCATACGTACCTTAAAGGAGCTATGCACTAATGTTTCATCAAGATCAATGACCACACATTTCTTCCCGTAATCAGATATTGTCATTTCTGGCAAGAGGTATTTAGCTGGTGGCTAAACAGAGGGGAAAAAAGGAACACCTCCAAGATGTTAGGAATGTCCATGCTAAACGTAACAATTGGTGAAAACCAATATAGTCATAATTAAATTATTTATGGCTTGTTAAACAAATACCTGGAACCACATTTCTTTTGTATGGACTGTAAAGGATTTCAATGGCATAGGTAGTCCTCGATTCACAACAATTCATTTAGTGACTGTTCAAAATTGCAACAGCAATGAAAAATGGGACTGAAAAAAAAAGTTTTTTATACTTACGGCTGTTGCAGCATCCCCATGGTCACGTGATCAAAATTTGGATGCTTGGCAACTGACTCGTATTTGTGACTGTTGCAGGTCACATAATCCCCTTTTGCAACCTTCTGACAAACAAAGTTAATGGGGAAACCTGATTCACTTAATAACCATATTATTAACTTAACAAACTGCAGTGATTCATTTAACAACTGTGACTGAATTGGCGATCCCAGGAATCATCTGAGAGAGCATTATCAGTAACTGACAAAATTCCACCTGGTTATGGCCAATCACCAAAAAATAATTTTACAGAGATCCAAGCAGGTTTAGACTCAAGCGGCTTGGTTAATAAATTCAGTGGGAGGCAAAAATAAGGTCCAAATCAGACAATTGTCACAATTTTCCCCCCAACGTAAGATCAAAATGATGAATGATTAAGAAAATGTTGAATGTCAGAAAAACACAAAAACGTAGCAGCCCCTCATATGCAGGTAGTTCTCAACTTATGACCACAACTGACCCCAAAATTTATGTTGTTAATGAGAAATTTGTTAAGCGACTTTTGCCCCATTTTATGATCTTTTTTTGCCACGTTTGTTAAGCGAATCACTGCAGTTGTTAAATTAGTAACAAGGTTGTTAAGTGAATCTGACTTCTTCATTGACTTTGCTTACCAGGTCTCAAAAATATGACTCCGGGAACACAGCAACTGTCAAAAATGTAAATCAGTTGTCAAGCATCCGAATGTAAATCTTGTGATCATGGAGATGCTACGTAAGTATGAAAAATGGTTATAAGTCAGTTTTTTTTAGTGCTGTTGTAAACTTCGAACAGTCACTAAATGAACTGTTGTAAGTTGAGGACTACCTGTGTATTCTGTTCAACATACCGTATGTCCCAAGGAAAAAAAAAAGAACAAAATACACAGAACACAAAACAAAACAACAAGAATTTTACTTTAATAATTTATGCCCTGGCTTCCCCCTTGCCTATTTTAAGACTGGACTGAGAAAATCCTTAATTCTTGTTTTTTTAAGAATCCTTCTGGCTCAAATGAAGCAATATTATTAAATCCAGATAGTTCAGGATATTGAACCCACCAAATTCCCAGAAAGAAAATATTTTAAGTGCCTGAGTGTGTGGGAAATGGAACGGAAAGCCTTATAAATACATCAAGAGAGATATTCAGAATCATACTATGCCCACACATTTGCAATTCCCTTAAACTGGAATCATATAGGCTGGGAATATTAGCCATAAAGTGTGTGTGTGTGTGTGTGTGTGTGTGTGTGTGTGAGAAATAATACCACTTTATGGAACTCTTAAGTATCACCTGAGTTTTAAGAATTAAACACCTTGTAGCTGGGCAAGGCAGCACCACTGGGGACTATAACATACAGAATCTCATCAAATTATTGTTTAAAAAATGGCCATGTCTGATTTTAACAAGGACACCGATATCATTAGATTGTGACAATTTTGTTTTGTTTTTCACATCCAGTCTAGCTTAGCAACCATTCAAAGTCTGACTGACCTACCTTGGGGGGTACTTATGACCCAGATTCAAAGTTCTGACAGTTGCCCCCACGTTCATGTGAAAGCACTCATGGCTACTTGCAGCTTCCTGCAGTCACATAACCATGTTTTATGACAATTTTGTTAAAAAAAACCAGCATTTATTTCTGATTTTCAGCAAAACGTCGCCCAAGAAAAACCATTGGTTCATTTAGAGCCGCTGATTTGCCTAACTACCACAAAATGTGTATGTTACCTTAAGTAACACCAGCTGCCTGCAATTAGTGCAGGTTCGAGTCCCACCAGGCTCAAGGTTGACTCAGCCTTCCATCCTTCCCAGGTAGGTAAAATGAGGACCCAGATTGTTGGGGGCAATTAAGCTGACTTTGTAATAATGCCGCTTGGGGTGTTTATGAAAGCCCTAATAAGCAGGCATATACATAGAATGAAGGCTACTGCTAAGCTTGTAAGCCGCCCTGAGTCTTCGGAGAAGGGCGGGATATAAATGGAATTAAAATAAAAAATAAAAATAATATCATAACCCAACCTGTTTTACTACCATCCCAAGTTATGACCGTGATGGTCAAGCTCTACTATAGTCATAATTTGAGGATTAACTGTAATTACAGAATCTATAAGGTCTATTATAGGATCTATAGTCCTGGGCTGTATTAACAGAGAGATAGACTCGAAATCACCTGAACTGTCAATAGCATTCTATAAGTCCTTGGTAAGACCACACCTGGAATACCACATCCAGGTTTGGTCACCATGATATAAAAAATGTTGGGACTCTAGAAAGAGTGCAGAAAAGAGCAACAAAGATGATGAGAGGCTAAAACATATAAAGAACCGTTGCTGGAACTGGGTCTGTCTAGTTTAATGAAGAGAAGGACTAGGGGTGACATGAAAGCAGTCTTCCAGTATCTGAGGGGCAGCCAACAGAGAAGAGGGAATCCAGCTATTTTCCAAAACAGGACAAGAAGCAGCTGATGGAAACTAATCAAGGAGAGAAGCAGAGAAATTTCTTGACATTAGAACAGACATGTCAAACAGAAGGCCCGGGGGCCGAATCCGGCCCGCGAAGTGGTTTCATGTGGCCCACGAAGCCATCCTGGAAACAGTGAGGGAACGGCCACCTGTGCCTTGGCCCTGGCCCAGAGACCCTCCTCCTGCCAGAGACCCTCAGATCTGTCCCACTCCTGCCCAGGCCCCCATAGGCACCCTTGATGCCAACGATGTAGAGCTGGCCACACCCACCCAGTAGGCCATACACACTCTAGCCACGCCCACCCAGTAGGCCACGCCCACCCTGACCATACCCACCCGGCCCCCTGAGGGCAACCGCAATGCTGATGTGGCCCTCAATGAAATTGAGTTTGACACCCCTGCGTTAGAACAATTGGAATGAGTTGCCTCCAGAAGGTGTGGGTGTGGAGGCTTTTAAGACTGGACAACCATTTATCTGAAATGGTATAAGGTTTTCTGCCTGAGCATTGGGTTGGACTAGAAGACCTTCAAGATCCCTCCCAACTCTGTTATTTTGTTATTAGTGGTCTTGGGCAACAGCCAGCAATAAACTGGTACTGCAAATTTCTCCAAGCAATATTTTTATTCCTGTTTTGGTGTCTCATCATTGTCAGTCCCTAAACACTGCTGGATATATAACAGGCTTCTTTGTCCTGTAAAAACCCTCTGACCTTTAAAGAGAGTATACAAAAACAGGAACACAGAAATGAAATCATTTCGTCAAATGAGATGTATAAGCAGAAGCATAGAATCAAAACCACTTGAAATACTAGTATTGCTTTATAAAACCTTAGTAAAACCACACTTGGAATCCTGCATCCAGTTTTGGTCATCACGTTACAAAAACAAATGTTGAGTCTTCAGCAAAAGAGCAGAGAAGAGCAACGAAAAGGATTAAAGGCCTGGAGACTAAAACACAGGAAGAAAGGTTGCAGGGTTTGGGTTTGGCCAGTCTGGAGAAAAAAAAGTTTGCAGGAACTGGATATGGCTAGTTTAGAGGGGGGGGGGGGGAAAGGACTAGGGGTGACATGATAGCAGTCTTCCAGAATTTGAGGGGCTGCCACAAAGAAGAGGGGGAGTCAACTTATTTTCCAAAGCACCAGAAGGCAAGAGAAGAAACAACGGATGGAAACTAATCAAAGAGAGAATAATCTAGAACTAAGGAGAAATTTCCTGACAGTGAGAACAATTAATCAGTGGAACAATTTGCCTCCAGAAGTTGTGGGCATCACTAGATTTATTTTTTTTTTAAAAGAATGGGACAACCGGTTGTCTCAAATTGTATAGGGTCTCCTGCCTGAGCAAGGGGTAGGACTAGAAGACCTCCCAGATCCCTCCCAGTTCTATTCTGATAGATTGATCTACTAGATCACTTTCTTAACCATCCCTTGGCAAATGCTTTCTCACGGTCTTGGTCATTAATGAGAGGTGTTGCCCTTTCTTCTCTGGAGTGACTATTTGAGGGCAGGGAATGAAATCCATGATTTAAATTGCTGCATTAGACGTATTTTTCTCATGGAATTAAAATGATATGCAGGTTAAAAAACAAGAGAGCTGGTATATGGCGTAATGATTAAGAGCCTGGGCTGATCCAAATTCTAATCCACCCCAGCCCCAGAAGCCACTGTTTGATTATGGGCTACCCTCTCTTTCTCTCTCAGCCCAACCTACTTTGCAAGGTTGTTGTGCTGGGGGGAAAAAAGACGCTGCATTTTGTAGGCCACCTTGAGATCCTGAGGTAAATCTAATGAAAAAGTATCCCCTCAATAAACATAGATGCGGGCTGCATATTCCCCTTATTATAATTATGCACAGGTAGTCCTCGAATTACAACCACAATTGAACCCAAAATTTCTATTGTTAAGGGAGACATTTGTTAAGTGAGTTTTGGCCCGCTTTACGACCTTTCTTGCCACAGCTGTTAAGTGAACTGCTGCAGTTGATAAGTTGGTAAAACAGTTGTTAAATGAATCTGGCTTCCCCGCTGACTTTGCTTGTCAGAAAGTCGCAAAAGGGGATCACGTGACCCCGGGACACTGCGACCGTCATAAATATGATCCAGTTGACAAGTGTCTGAATTTTGATCACATGATCATGGGGATGCTGCAAAGGTCACTGTAAAAAATAGTCATATTTTTCAGTGCCACTGTAACTTTGAATGATCACTAAACAAACTGTTATAAGTTGAGGACTGCCTGTATTTTATCTGTAGCAAAGTTAAACACCTAATCTCTGTCTGTGAGCGTTCAAAACCTGGATGATGCAATGAGCTACAATACTTTTATTTCTGCAAACAGTAGATGAGGAATCTAAACCAAATTGTTTTTGCAAAATGCTATCTGCGTGCGTGTGTGTGTGTGTGTGTGTAAAAGTAAATTTATATGCTGCTCAATTCCCTGGGAATTGTTTTAAACATTTAAAAACAAAGAACAACACAAATACCACAAAAACAGCACGAGACCTAACAACTACAATGGCAAAAAATAAAATATAAAGATGGTTTCAAACATGTGGTTTGTGACATAACTGACCTCACTTTGAATGGGACTAAGTTAGCGATGTCCAGTTAAGCATGTCCTACAAACATGGCGGTACCAACTATTCTTCCAACATCAAGGTAACATCCACCAATAAGGTCCCTTCTAGGATTCTTACTGTTATTATCACTCCACTGTTCCCCTCCTCCCGCCCCAATTGGAAGTTCTGGCTGGGGAATTCTGGGAGATGAAGTCCCCACATCTTAAAATGGCCAAGGTGGAGAAACACTGACATAAAGGATTAAAAATGATAGGAATGAGTGGAAATGAAAACTTTGAATGAAAACTTTTTAAAGATGCTCCAATGTTTAAAAGAAAAAAGAAAGTAAAGTAGGACACTGCACGTTACCCTTTGGTTGCTGAACACATGATAAACAATGGTTGTTGCACAAAAACCTACCGTGCATCCAAGTATTGCCAGCTTGTGAAAGTGAATCAATAAACTGGAATAGTGGAATTCATGCTTCCTGTGAGTTGTGCTTACTAAGCTACGGTTTTGTGAGCTGTCCAGTTGTAGTTCCACATTTATAAGATCATCAGCATGCCCCCCCCACACACACATACCATATTTTCCGGTGTATAAGACAACTTTTTAACCCATGAAAATCACCTCAAAAGTTGGGGGGTCGTCTTATATGCCCAGTCGTCTTATACACCGGAAAATCAGCGAGCCCGGGAAGGCACGCCCTCCCTTCTCACTGTGGAGGAAGCAGGGCAGGCTGGCGTCTGGCAGGAGCCGGCAGGGCAGTCCTGCGCACGCGCACGCGCGCAGGACTGCCCTGCCGGCTCCCGCCCGACGCTCTTCCCTCTTGAGGCAGCATCGCTCCCCGGCTCCTAAGGAGTCCTCGGGGATGCTGCCTCAAGAGGGAAGGACTGCCCTGCCGGCTCCCGCCCAACGGCTCCACCGATGCTGCTTCAAGAGGGAAGAGCGTGAGGCGCCTGCCATGGCTCTTGAGGCAGCATCCCCGAGGACTCCTTAGGAGCCGGGGAGTGATGCTGCCTCAAGAGGGAAGAGCGTCGGGCAGGAGCTGGCAGGGCAGTCCTGCGGGCGTGCGCGTGCGCAGGATTGCCCTGCCGGTTCCCGCCAGACGCCAGCCTGCCCTGCTTCCTCCACAGTGAGAGGGGAGGGCGTGCCTTCCCGGGCTCACTGATTTTCCGGCGTATAAGACGAAAAATCTTGAAAATCATCTCAAAAGTTGGGGGGTTGTCTTATACGCCCAGTCGTCTTATACGCCGGAAAATACGGTACACAAATGCAAACTATCTGATCCCAAATCAAGAACATTAAAAGAAACTGAACATAAAAAGGATTTAAAAAAATACATACACTTGGAATGGGAATGACCTGCATCTGGTCACCCTGAGGGAAAAACGGGGGGGGGGGGGGAAATAAGTTCGTAAGAGTGTAATATTTCAAAACAGTAGAACATAAAATAAACAGACATGTCAGATTTAATACATAAAAGCTTTCCAACTAAAACTAAAAAAAAGAGGAATTTAAGAAATTGGTTAAATTAAGAGAAGTAAATACGGTGTCAGCAGACATTATCAAGGAACTGCAAAAGAACCGTTACTAGAAATTTTGATATTTTCAATAGATATTGCAAAAAAGGAGTGCCAACCATTTTTTACAGCCTTGATGTGGTGTTTTTGCCCTGCCAATAAGTTTTGGTCTGCTGCTTATAACAGCATGACATCAGTACCAGACCAATATTTATCTATAAATTATTATTATAATTAGCAATTAATCTTTAACCCTTCCTTAGGTTCAGTAACTAAGCTTAAATGTTTATTTTATTTATTTATTTATCTATCAAATTTATTGGCCGCCCATCTTATCGTAGGGTAACTTAAATAAGACTTGGTTGGATCCAGTTATAGTCATATTTAAGAGCACATCCACTGCAGCCAACCACTGTATTTCACATCAACTGGTTTGACTTGCATGATTTTAATACATTAATACAATAATATATTACTGAATTCAAGGAAAACCGGTTACCTATTTCAAAGTAAAGTGATGGCTGCCTACTTCCAATAGCCAGATACAGACAGAGTAAAAATATATTCATTACACGTACCACTGAATCAATCTAACTCTTGGTAGTTTACAATGGAAATAAAAACCAAGAATACAATAAAATCAGTTTCAACTTAAAATTATTAAAGCAATTTCAGCAGGATAATAAAATAACCACGATGCCAATATTAATGTACATGGCAGCAAATTATATTGTAACTCAAATTCCTTCAGAGAAATTCTCTTAAGTCATCTTCTGGAAGGAGGCTAGCCGAGGTAGCAGCTAGGTTTCTGGGTGTATGCTGTTCCACAGGATGATGTACATGACAAAAGATATGGGTTATTTTTTTTTTGGCAGGGGGACACTGATATATTCTATGGGGAACTCTAAGCATCTTCGTGAGAGATAAGCATGAAATATGGGTCAGTTCTAGTTGGAGAAATCAATCCAGAAAGAACCTGGGAGGTGCACAGAGCTTCAAAAGTTAAACCCAGCGTTTTAAATTATGCATGGAAATTTTCAAGAGCAGACCCTACACTACAGTAGTCTAACCTACAGTAGTAGTGAGGAAGGAGTTAGAACTTCCTGCTGCAGACAGGACCATACTAGCACACCCAAAGGTGCTTTCCCCCCCCCCAAAAGGCAACTGGACTTTGTTGTCTTTCCTTGAAGACATTTCGTTTCTCATCCAAGAAGCTCCTTCAGTCTGACTGAAAGGTGGAGGGTGAAAGGATTTATATTCCTTGCCATCATCTGGTCGTTGGCACTCCTTCTGAGAGTCACTGAGGGCCACTTCCATCCTCCACCCTTCAGTTAGAACTGGAGGAGCTTCTTGGATGAGAGGCAAAATGTCTTCAAGGAAAAACAAAGGAAGTCCAGTTGCCTTTTGAAAAAGCACCTTTGGGACAACCCTGACCTGGATGACTGAGAATCTCCATAGTTATATAGCTAGCATATATACACCCTAGCAGTGGCATCTATGGCAAATACAGCATAGCTGTCAATCCAAAAAATTTTATCAGGCTGTGCATTTGATCCTTCAGGGAAATTGCTATCATAACCAGAGTCAGAACTGGAGTAGCCAGAAAACCAGATGGTTTCTCTCAGAGGTTTCATGGAGGTGTTAAAGAGCAGGAATGATGGAATTATGGACCATATAAAGAGGCATCCATAGAGCAGATCCTCCACCCATCATCACCCCGATACACTGTAAAAATGGCATTTTCATTCCATGCCAAGCTTAAAACTCAGCTGCAAGAAATGTCACTGAAGTTCTACCACCTTGTCAACAACCTACCCAATAAAGAGGTGAGGGATTGGGTGCTGTCTTACATACCTAGATCCTGGGAACGTGCTTTCAGAAAAGGATACACTATACCAACTCTTTAAAGGAGGCTTTGGCCATTTTTTCCGATCCAGCTACTTACGGCCACAAAGAGAAAAAGAATTAAGCCTTGTTCTCAATGACTCCCAATACATTCAGTACTTTATCTGATGTGAACCAGGTGACAATTTATAATTGTGGGTTGACTCATATAAGGCTCTACCTTCCCCACAAAACTCACCCTATTAAAAAAACTAATTTACCTTTTGAAGCCCGCCATTTTCTTCCACCAATGGAGGAAGGACACTGGGGCTGTTGTGGGATGCAGGCTCAACATTGTAGTCACGAAAGCAGCAGAATAAAGTGCTAAAGATGCTTCTGCTCCTCTGCTTTTTCAAACTGAGATTACATTGGGACACTGTAAAGAGATGAAACATGGTGTTGTAAATGATTTCTGGACTTTTTGTTAAAAAAAAAAGTGTTGTTTCACACAGACCACAGATAGCTACCTCTAATGTTATAGCACTGACTTGACACCCTTCCATTATTTCTAGCAAATTACTATACAAGTAGTCCTTGACTTATGACTGGTTACTTAATGACCATTCAAAGTCCTAATAGCCCGCCCCCCCCAAAGTATTTATGATCCAGTTTCAAAGTTCCAACATGGTTTCACACCCATCCACAGTTACCTGACCACATTTTAAGTACTCAACAACTGGCCCATGTTTATGGTCGTTTGCAGTGTCTTTAAGGTCACGTGATTGTGATTTATATTTTTGTATAATATAAATATTTTTGATTCTCTTAACAACTGTGGCAAAAAAAGCTAATGAAACCTGGTCATTGTGGGTGACCAGCTTTACTGGCCAACATCATGACTTATAACCCTAATAAGCAGGCTCCATTACATCATAAGTGAAGAACTACCTGTGTGTTTTAGTCTGAAAACAGATCTTCTGTAAATTTGATGTTTTTATCTGTAAGCAAGTAAATTAATTCCAGTTTATGATGTTGAGTATTTCCAGAGAACATGCAGCGTTCGAATGAAATGAAATGCCAGAGATATACATGTAATGGAATTTGTTAAGCCATACTGTTTTTAATGTGGCAAATAACTACAAACATCACAACCATATTTTACACTAAGGTATGAAGGATTCATCAGGTATGTCCACAGAAATAAGGACCATCTATTCCTACAACAAACAATATAACTCTGTTTTATTTAGATCCATTTGGACAAGGCCTTTGGCAAAGCAGTAGTCATAAACACGAAAGGTAGCTGTTAAAAAAAACAAATTTGCTAGCAAACACATTTTAAGGTTTGTCAGAAATGTGTGATCAAAAGGTCTTTTCAGGACAATGAAAAGTGGCTAATATATTGCAGTAGGAATCTAAATAATAGTTGGAATTAGTCCTGTGATCCTAAAAGAAAGGAATATGAGCTAAGATTCTTCAAACATATGCATTCTCTGCCCCAGTTTCCTACGGGAAATGATTTCTGTAAATTAATCTGAAAAGCATGTGAAGGAGGCATTTCCACCGCCACTGGGAGACCACTTAAACATGAGCCAGCATTGTGTGGTAGTAGCCCAAAAAGCTAATACAATCCTTGGTTGTATAAACAGAGGCATAGAATAAAAATCACATGAAGTATTAGTAAAAAGTTAAAGGTAAAGTTTCCCCCGCACATGCGTGCTAGTCGTTTCCGACTCTAGGGGCCGGTGCTCATCTCCATTTCAAAGCCGAAGAGCCAGCGCTTGTCCGAGGACGTCTCCGTGGTCATGTGGCCGGCATGACTAGACGCCAAAGGCGCACGGAACGCTGTTACCTTCCCACCGGAGTGGTCCCTATTTTTCTACTTGCATTTTTACGTGCTTTCGAACTGCTAGGTTGGCAGAAGCTGGGACGAGTAACAGGCGCTCACTCTGTTACGCGGCACTCTGGATTCGACCCGCCAAACTGCCGACCATCTGATCGACAAGCTCAGCGTCTTAACCCACTGAGCCACCGCGTCCCCTTGAATTAGTACCGCTTTATAAAACCTTAGTAAGACCACATCTGGAATACTGCATCCCGGTATACTGCTTTGGTCAACTTATTCTCCAAAGCACCAGAGGGCAGGACACAAAACAACGGATGGAAACTCATCAAGGAGAGAAGCAACCTGGAATTAAGGAGAAACTTCCTAACGGTGAGGACAATT
Organism: Vipera berus; assembly: GCF_964194415.1. NCBI lineage: Eukaryota > Metazoa > Chordata > Lepidosauria > Squamata > Viperidae > Vipera > Vipera berus. The sequence goes on along the minus strand of NC_138205.1, from coordinate 127,856,158 downwards.
AACCAGTGGAACGGCTTCCCTCCAGAGGTTGTGGATGCTCCATCACTAGAGGTTTTTAAGAAGAAGCTACACAACCACTTCTGCTTGAGCAGGGAGCTGGACTAGAAGACCTCCAAGGTCCCTTCTGGCTCTATACTGATTGATTGATTGATTGACCACCATTTGCAGCATTACAGCTGACTCCCCTATTCAGAGCATCCTGCAGGGCTGAAAGTGAGATCATTATTTTGCAAACCATTTTGCTGCTGGCCAGGATAATAATCCTGACATCCAAAGGATCCACTGATTTCAAATGAAGGCGGTTTTTTGTTGCCGCTTTTGGGGATTTAATCTTTATTTCTCACTCTTAAACTGAGCCACTGAATAATCTGGATCAGAAAACGAAAATGGAAGTTATACTTTCTTCACATCTACAAACCTGCTTAGCCTCATCCTGCATTTCACTACAAATTCGAGATTGTATGATCCAGATCTAGGTTTTTGTGGCTGGCTGAGCAATACAAGAAGTCCTCGACTTACAACAGTTCATTTGGTGACCATTCGAAGTTACAACGGCATTGAAAAAAGTGACTTAGGACCGTTTTTCGCATTTGTGACTGTGGCAGCATCCGGATGCTTGACAACTGACTCACACTTATGACAGCTGCAGTGTCCCAGGGTCACGTGATCAACCTTTGCAACCTTCTGACAAGCAAAGTCAATGGAGAAAGCCAGACTCTCTTAACAACCGTGCTACTAATTTAACAACTGCAGTGACTCATTTAACAACTGTGGCAAGAAAAGTCATAAAATGGGGAAAAATTCACTTAACAAATTTCTCACTTAGCGACATAAATTCTTGGCTCAATTGTGGTCGTACGTCTAGGTCCTCTAGGACTACCTGTAGTGTTCCTGAAAAACACTATTTTTAAGTACTTTTAAATTTGAAAATGCTGAACATCATTATCTTGCATAAAGCATATTTTCCACCAGTTCTGAACTGAAGCATTTTAATTCTCTTGGTTTCTTCAGACTTTTTTCAACTGTAAACTTCCACCAAGAGGCTGCAAAAATAAGTTTCAGCCTATGTTTTAGTTCAAAATGAAGAATCAATAAGTGACAAAAGAAACCTGATAAATCAGAAGATTAGGAGACAAATTGAAGTGTTTTTTTATTCACCTTTTTCTTTTATACCCCACCTGCACAGCTTTTCTAATAAAGGAAGGCATTAACTACAAATATTTCAATGTTAAAACTTGCAAAGAAGTTAGAGCTTATGTAGTTTACTCTGTTTCAAAAGAAGCTCATTTTGTACTGCAGAAAGAGAATAGATTTCACTGTAAAAGAATATCTTGGGAGTCCAAGCTATTGAATTGTGATTGTAAAATAAGGAATGTTTTCTTTTGCTTCAATAAGATAAGAATAATGCAGACTTCTGTAAGTCTTGGACTGAATAATTCCTAGGAAAAATATAAGAACTCATGTGAACATCAAGCTAAATTCCATTTCAGGACTTTTGTTATCATTTAGCAGAAGTATTGAGTATTTCTTCACTAGTTAAATGTTTTAAGATTCTCTCACAATGTCAGCCAAGGATTTGTCTTTCACCTAAACACACCAATTGTTTGTTGGCTTTACTGGTATGATTTAAAATAATTCATTCTCTCCTATTCTACGAATTGCCAACTACAGGGAATCCTCAAATTACAACTATTCATTAAGTGACCATTTGAAGTTACAACGGCACTGGGAAAAGTGACACAGCAATAGCACTTAGCCTTATATAACACTTCACAGCTCTCTCTACCCAGTTTACAGAGTCAGCACATTGCCCCCCAACAATCTGGGTCCTCATTTTACTGACCTTGGAAGGACGGAAGGCTGAGTTGTTCAGGATTGAACACCAGGCAGTGGGCAGAGTCAGCCTGCAATACTGCATTCTAACTACTGCACCACCACAACCTATGACCGTTTTTCACACTTACGACCACTGCAGCATCCTCATGGACATGTGATCAAAATTCAGATGCTTGGGAACTAACTCATATTTATGAAGATTGCCTTGTCCTGGATTCACGTAATCACCTTTTGTGACCTTCTAAGCCAGGGGTGTCAAACTCAATTTCATTGAGGGCCGCACCAGCATTGCGGTTGCCCTCAAGGGGCCAGGGTGGGCGTGGCCTACTGGGTGGGCGTGGCTAGAGTGCGTATGGCCTACTGGGTGGGCGTGGCCAGCTCTACATGGTTCGCATCAAGGCTGCCTATGGGGGCCTGGGCAGGAGTGGGACAGATCTGAGGGTCTCTGGCAGGAGGAGGGTCTCTGGGCCAGGGCCAAGGCAGTGGGGGCCGTTCCCTCACTGTTTCCAGGATGGTTTCGCGGGCCGCATGAAACCACTTCGCGGGCCGGATCCGGCCCCCGGGCCTTGTGTTTGACATGTCTGTTCTAAGCGAACCAAGTCAATGGGGAAGCCAGATTCACTTAAGAACCATATTACTAACTTAACAATTGTTGTGAGTCACTTTATAGTTGTGGCAAAGGTCATAAAATGGGGCAAAAGTCACTTAACAACTGTTACTTAGCAACAGAAATTTGGGACTCAAACATGGTCGGAAGTCACTGTATAGAAATAGTGGCAAGTAACGTGATGAACTAAATTACTAATCTAACAGTTAATGTACTTTTCCTACCCTTTTATTTCCTTGTTCTTATTACTTGTGGAAATATGCCTGGGAAAAACAAAGTTTTTCTTCTAAGACAAAAAAAAAAAGATGCAGATTTATTAAACTGACTCATGGGAAACAATTACCTATTGTATTTTTTTCCCTTGAAACTGCAACTTTGTAAGAAGTTTGATAACTTGTAAAGGCAAACACTATTCAGTTGTCCTGTTTCAATTAATACAACTTCAAGACTGCAACATTGCAGTTAATATCAAAGTGAGTGAGAATATGGATAATCTAAGGCAGCCTTCAAAAGAGAGGGATTATAGTTACCATCACCAGCAGACATATTTTTATTGTGGAAAATGATGACAAGTATAGTCTTAACAGGTTGGCTGAGGCTAACACACAAAGGTCTCTCATTCACTAATGCAGCAATGACCAACCTTGGCAACTTTTAAGACCTGTGGACTTCAACTCCCAGAATTCCCCAGCCAGTCCACAAGTCTTAAAATTGCCAAGGCTGGATAGCCCTGCACTAAGGCTTAACTACAGGCAGTCTTTGACTTATGGCCATTTATTCAGAAGCTATTCAAAGATACAGTGGCAGTGAATAGACTTAGGCTAAGTTCCTAAAGTTAAGGGCACTGCATTGCCCCTATGGTCATGTAATCAAAATTCAGGCCCTTAGCAGCCTGTCCCCACCTATAAATGCAAAGGGGCATTTTATCTGCCCCACTCATCTTTCTCTTCCCTCATTGATAACTTTTGACCCCCCTGCACTCCCTAGCCCAAGGGTCTTCAAACTTGGCAACTTAGGCGACTGTGGCCGGGACTGGATTGTGGTGTCTGTGGCTTTGTGCTGTGCTGCTGAGCTAGGGCTGGGCTTCACATTGTGAAGGTCTTCGTGCTATACTGTGCCTCATGTCTTGCAGCTCCACAGCCACGGCACGCAAAGAAGCCACTGGGCCACAGCGTGGCGAGCAGCCATTTTGCAAAATCAACAGGGAAGAGGGTTTCAAAGCTTGCTCGAAAGCTAAACCGAGTTAGTGTTCGACCATAGTCTATTGCAGCATTAATACCTCTCTGAAGCTGGTCTAACGTTACCTCGATTTAGTTTTCAAGCAAGGTTTGAAACCCTTTCCTTTTCCTATGGTTCTTGCAAACGGCTGACCTAGATACTTTTCACTCTTCTTTGCGTTAGAACAGATGGTTTAAAAATATTCCTTCTATTATTGTTGCCGTTTTTAAGTAGAGAAGCAGAAAAGAATCGTTTAAATTACTCAAATTTATAGTGTCATAGAACGATGTGTGAGAGACAATGCAGAATTTCTGTCCTGGGGTGGGGGGGGATACAGGTTGGTGTTCCACTGTTAAGGCATTCCTCTAAGCCGACAAGGAAAAGACAATGTGATAAAATCATAGGTGAGGCACACACGCAATCCCATGGGGAAACAAGCTTGACCTAATTTCAGGTAGGGCTCATGTAGAGCTAATTTCACAAGTGCTCCAAGAATAAGAAGTTCAGACTCTAATGAGAACCATCCTTTTGCTCTCAGCCTGCTGCACAGGAAAGCAATTAGAAAGAAAAGTGGGCAGCAGATACTATCCTGCCTTTATTTTTATAAATAAGGTGGCAAACGTATCCAACACACACACGCACACATCTTCCTCCTCCTATTTTCCCCACAACAACCACCCTGTGAGATGGGTTGGGTTGAGAGAGAGGGATTGGCCTAAAGTCACCCAGCTGGCTTTCATAGCTAAAGCAGGACTTGAACTCGTGGTCTCTTGCTTTCCAGCCTGTTGCCTTAACCACTAGACCAAACTGTTTTTGGCTTGGTGTCAACCAGTGTGCGCTTCATAGCCTACCTATCATACCTGACAATATTGGTTTCACTAGAAATATGGTGGATCGCCAGTAGAAGTAATTCTACAGTGAATTTCAACAACTTCAGTGAAATAAATTATGGTACCTCTAGAAGCCTGGTCAATTTCAGCCTTGAAATGTTGAAACAAATAAGTCCTTTATTTATGACCATTGGAGACCATTCGAAATTCAAATGGAATGTAACAGTTCATTTAGTGACTGAAGTTACAACAGCACTGAAAAATGTGACTTATGACTGTTTCTCACACAACTTTGCAGAATCCCCATGGTCACGTGAAAAAAATTCAGACGCTTGGCAACTGACTCATATTTATGACATTTGCAGGGTCACATGATTCACTTTTGCAAACTTCTAACAAGCAAAGTCAATGGGGAAGCCAGATTCACTTAACAACCGTGTTACTTAACAACTGCAGCAGTTCACTTAATAACTGTGGCAAGAAAAATCATAAAATGGGGCAAAACCCCACTTAACAAATATCTCACTTAGCAACAGAAAATTGTGGTCATAAGTTGAGGACTACCCATACTGAAGACCCAGGTTCAAAGTTCTAACAGTTGGGCACTCTTGCAGTCATGTGACTGTATTTTGGGCGCTCAGCAACCAACTTTTATTTACGTTCACTTGCAATGTCCGGTAATGACCATGTTTACAATGGTTTTGCCACATTTACTTTTGGTTTCTAACAAAACTGTCCCCTTAGCAAACCACTGAGTTTGTTTAAGGAACATAGATTTGCTTAACAACAGGCACAAAACAGGTCATAAAATCAGCTTGGTCATGTGATCCAACACATTTTACGACTATCACGAGTTCCGACCAGGATTGATGGGCTCCATTATGGTCATAACCCGAGGACTATCTGTAAAACAAAGGTTGTTTCAGTTAGTCTAAATCAGAGAGGATCTAATCTAGGGATTTTCCGATTTACTCTTGAGTTCAGATACAGGTAGTCGTGGAACTACAACCACAGTTGAGCCTCAAATTTCCATTGCCAATCAAGACAGTTGTTCAGTTTTATCAACTTGCCACGGTTGTTAAGTGAATCACTGCAATTGTTAAGTTAGTAACATGGTTGTTAAATGAATATGACTTCCTGCTTGTCAGAAGGTCACAAAAAATGATCACATGATCCTGGAACACGATTTACAGGAAGGTTATGTATTGAAGGTGATATTTTTAATTTACTAGATTAAAAAAATAATGTTGGGCTTATCAACTACATCTATGTGGAATGAATACACTGAATCCTTGCTTCCTGGCTGCATTGTTAGATGTTATGAAGACGTACTGTTAAAAAAAAATTGCAGGCAATTCTCAAATTTACAACCATACACATTATCTCTATTTGCATGTTTCCCAACTGGCTTATGTAACAAGCAGAGTTGATGGACAAGACATAGGTTGAATTGCAAATAATAGTCATGTGATGTTTCACTTAACAACCAGTGATTTGCTTAACAACCAAATGGAAAGTGATGTCATAAATCCATTGTAGTAATGTGATTTTCCACTTACTAACTGTGGTACTTAGCAACAGAACTGCTATTCCCAACTGCGATCGTTAAGTAAGGATTATCTATAGAATATTAACTGTTGAGAGCTCTTTCAGAGTTTTTCTGTATTCCATTATTACAACAATTGCTAGGGTTGATATATAATAAAAAGGGTATTTGATTCCCCAATTTAGAGTCAAACATATTTTAGCTGTTAGTCATAAATTGGAATTTTATGTTGAGTCTCATGAATATTTTAATTTTATGGAAAAGTTCTACCTTAAAAATAGGGGGCCAAATGTTCTGTTGGAAGCTGTGAGTGGAATCTGGAATATGTACTTTAAGTCAATTACTGTGTAATGACTATTTTAAAGACTTTTCTTGACTTTGAATGGAATGTTGTCATCCTAATTCACAACAGCCGCAATATAAACAACTCAAGCATGTTTTAATTTTTCAATATAAACTGGATGCTTTGGCTCAGTCTGAGAAACCTGAGATGTTAAATTTATTTGATGATGTCAATGTCTGAAATTAAACACACAACCCTTTTTGTATCAAACAGCTAAAGAATAAAGGCAATATTAAGGACACTGCTGCCTTATGAATTAAAGAATGAAGCACGAATGGTTGCAGGTCTTAAAAATGTTAAATTTGCTTCTCTGGATTTAATGTTAAAGCTGCTTTATCAAAAGATCTTACTTTGGGTTAACTGAGCACCCCAAAGAATGTACAGGCAATGAAGTAGCACTTCAAAAATCCCATGTTTAGCTTTACTTTCAGGATGACTGAACAAGTGTTTTTCCTTTAGACTGCCATAAACCTTCCATTTTAATTAAAACACAGGAACCAAACCTTATTTCCCTCTGTGAAACATTGGTATTTCCTTCAATTCCCTTAGCAAAATAATCCTTTTCACCTCTTAAACATCCAATTTATATATGTAGGCCTGGTATGATTCCATCTGCTCACAATTTCTTTTCCCAGTCAGCTCACAGTTTATGTAATATATTTCCAAGGCTAACAAAAGCAGACAAGCAGCGATAGAAAAGGTTATTGAATTCAATATCTCTCTGTTCCCCATTAAGAAATATTGAGGCAAAGACTTTTCCAAGTCTTACTTTCTCTGAGAAAAAAGGGGTAATTGAAGTAATTGGAATAGACAGACAGCACCACCACCCAATGGATTTGTAACTGGCTGATCAACCGCACTCAACTTGTAGTCCTCAATGGAACTACACCTACATGGAGGGAAGCATGCAGTGGGATACCTCAAGTTTCTGTCATAAATTATCTAGACAAAGGGAGCTTAGGTTTTAATTTTAATTGGGGTTTTATTTGTTCAGGGACGGATATAATTTTTAAAATTGTTTTTAACTTTTGTATTTTTGTTTTAATCACCCTGTAAACCGCCCTGAGTCCTTCGGGAAAGGGCGGTATATAAATGTAATAAAATAAAATAAATAAATAGAAGGGGAACCCATCAAATTAGCAGATGACACCAAGCTGGGGTGAATTGCTAACACTTTGGAAGATAGACTCAAGATTCAAAAGAATCCTGACAGACATGAGCATCGGGCCCTATCCAAGATGCAGTTCAGTGTTGAGAAAAGTAAAATCTTGCACTTGGGGCACGAAAAACCAAAGGCGAAGTACGAAAGAGGCGGTACGTGACTCAACTATAGTAATCATGAGCGGGAACTAGATGTCCTACCTAGCGGATCACCACTTAGCTATGAGCCAGCCGTGTGCTGCAGCTGCCAAAAAAACCAATGCAGTCCTGGGATGCATTTACAGAGGTATAGAATCAATATCACGAGAAGTGATAATACTGCTTTATATCACACTAATGGGACAACACTTGGAATACTGTGTCCATTCTAGTCACTACAATATATAAAGGTAAAGGTTCCCCCGCACATGCGTGCTAGTCGTTTCCAACTCTAGGGGCCGGTGCTCATCTCCGTTTCAAAGCTGAAGAGCCAGCGCTTGTCCGAAGACGTCTCCGTGGTCATGTGGCTGGCATGACTAGATGCCAAAGGCGCACAGAACGCTGTTACCTTCCCACCGTAGTGGTCCCTGTTTTTCTGCTTGCATTTTTACGTGCTTTCGAACTGCTAGGTGGGCAGAAGCTGGGACGAGTAACAGGCGCTCACTCTGTTACGCGGCACTCAGGATTCGACCCGCCAAACTGCCAACCTTCTGATCGACAAGCTCAGCGTCCTAACCCACTGAGGCACTGCATCCCTTCTACAATCAATATACATACATACATATATACACACACTTATATGTAAATAAAGCATTAGAGGGGGCACGATAGCTGTCTTCCCATACTTGAGAGGCTGTCACATTGAAGAGGGGACAAATTTATTGACAGTGGGGGAAAAAATAATGGCCTGCCCCCTGGATTTGTGGGTGCTCCATTGCTGGAGGTTTTCAAGAATAGACTGGACAAACATTTGACAGTATGGTGGTAAGTTTTCCTGCCTTGAGCAGGGGTTTGGACTAGTTGACCTCTGTGGTCTGTTCCAGCCCTGATTCTCTGTTCTATGCCCTCTGCTTACTCCAGAAAATATTTAACTCAGAGATGAGAATTCATGATTTCAACAATCATTAAATCTGAGGTGTGAAAAACATTGTCTAGGTAAAGGATGAAAATGGACATCAAAGTCCCCTCATCTCTACACCGCTGCCCAGTGTGGTACCGAAAACCAGAGATGATGGATCAGTGGCTTTATCTCCTGTTTAATATTCCTAATAGGTCTATAAAAACTTTTCATACTTGATTCTGTGCCCTGTACTTTCCAAACTTTGGACTTCAAAGAGGCAGGAGGAAGAGCTGTTAAAATACTGTATATTCACGGAAGAGATAAGTCATGAATGCTCATGATTTAAGGAAAACTGCTGCCCTGAATTGAATGTCACCTAGGAACCCATGCAAGTAGGAAAACTGACAGATTCTAAATTTGTTAGGTGTTGAAAATTACGCACATTCTGTCCGATCCTTCTTCACTTTAATTCTTAAATACTCTGGGTACACAATGTCCCTTATTGCTTACTAACAAGTGTGTCATTGTGGAGATCTCTTCACAGCAAGCATCTGGAAGGAGGGGCGGTGGGATAGAGGGGGATCTCACTAAATAAAGTTGATACCTACCTGCCACAGAGTTTGGCTTCTTTCTTGTGTGTGTGTGTGTGTGTGTGTGTGTGTGTGTGTGTTTATTGTTAAACAGAGCAGGGCAAATTCTCTTCTTCAGCAGAAAAGGATGTTTGGATTCTGTGTTGCATCTGATGCTGAACTTAATGCAGCCGCTCTTTTTCCCCCCAAAGAAAGCTTTGTTAGTTGGACCTCTCTCAGAGCAGGAAAGGAATGTAATGCATGTACAGAGTCTGTAGTATTTCCTGTTACGCTCCTGTTCCAACCAATGTACTGGGGGGGGGGGAAGATTCAGGGAGTGCAACCCAACCCTTGATCTATGAAGGAATCAGAGCTCAAGGTTTTAATCATCAATATAGGCTGAGAAATGATCTACCTATGGAATGGCCAGCTGTAAATTAATACCAAAGGTATCTAGCTTTTTTCCAAGCAAACCTAGCAAAAATTTAATTGCGTAAAAATGTTAATGTACAGTTAAATGACCAAGCTAGAGAAAGATTAACATTTTTTTTTATCTCTTAGCAGAAACAGAAGATCAGTCGTTTTCTCAATCCTCCTTCAAAGAAAGGGCTGACATTCTACATGAAATCTTGAGAACCTTGGAATAAAGACAGAATAAAGTCACTCGTCACATCAACCTTTCCCTGTTCCTTCTGATCTCCCTATACAGGGAACAGATGAGAGGGGAATGAATGTTAAATGACACTAACTTCTCCTATTGCCTAATTCAAAAAGACCTTTTTTTGGCAACCTAGAGGCAAAGTAGGTAAAATATTAATATCAGAACAAGCGAAGTTTTCAGGAAAAAAAAAGATTGAAATTTCTAGGGGGTGGAAGAGTACATTTATCTGAGGTGCAGGTAGTTCTCGACTTACGGACAGACACGGTAATTGATATTTGAAGGCGAAAACAGAGTGAATGTCTGCAAATTATAAAACTATGCATCCAATTTTACCTTTTTTGCCACAGTTAAACAAATTACTGCAATTACTGCACCAAGAACCTTGGTGGAGCAGTGGGCTAATGCCTCCTTAAGTAACACCAGCTGCCTGCAATTAGTGCAGGTTCGCCTCCCACCAGGCTCAAGGTTGACTCAGCCTTCCATCCTTCCCAGGTAGGTAAGATGAGGACCCAGATTGTTGGGGGCAATTAAGCTGACTTTGTAATAATGCCGCTTGGGGGGGGCGAAAGCCCTAATAAGCAGGCATATACATAGAATGAAGGCTATTGCAAAGCACATTTGATTTGTGCTTTAGATTGTAAGCCGCCCTGAGTCTTCGGAGAAGGGCGGGATATAAATGGGATTAAAAAAAAATTACACGATCATTAAATGAATCGAAATTTTGCCTTTGATGGAAGCTGACTGGGAAGGTCGCAAAAGGTGATCACGTGAACCTGGGATTCTGCAATTGTTGAAAATACAAGCCATTTTGATCACATGACGCTGTGAATACTGCAATGCTTGTAAATGGAATAATCCATTGTAAATCACTATGTATGTGTGTATCTGAATGAATCTAAATTAGGACCCCAATTGCTGGGGGTGACATGCTGACTGTAAACTGCTTAGAGAGGACTGTAAAGCACTATGAAGTGATATATGTCTAAATGCTCTATCTATCTATCTATCTATCTATCTATCTATCTATCTATCCATCCATCCACCCACTATCTGAATCTAAATGAGGGCAAAGATTGTTGAGGGCATTACGCTGGCTCTGTAAACCAGACATGTCAAACTCAAGGCCTGCGGGCCCAATCTGGCCCACAATGGGCCCAAATCTGGCCCGCAGGGCTACCCCACAGATGGCGATAGGCCGCCCACCACCACCCTGGCACAGGCCTACCCCAGCTCTGCCGGGTGCCCCCCACGGGTGCATGCACAGGAAGTGGGGTGCATGCAAGGGCCGGTGGTGCCCAGCAGCAGCCACAGCCCACCAGGCCCTCGGCCACAGTACATCAGCCTGCACACCCTGGGATCCTGCAGCCCACATAGAGTAGGTGGGTCTGAGTGCCACGGCCGCTGGGCCAGCCCTCCAAGCAACAGGTGGAGGCAAAGGTGCAGGGGGAAGGCACACAATCCAGCCTGCCAGACGTGCTGGGCGGCTGACAAGTGCCCACTTCACCCAGCCTCAGCAGGCATGGGCAAGTAAAGACAGATGGTGGGGGCCACGGCAAGGAAGCCCAGCCAGTCACTGTCACTGCCAGACCACAGCCCCTGCCTGCTGGGCCCTCACCATCCAACTTTGGCCTCCAGCTCCACTGCACATGTGGGATGAGCCTCCCACTTGCTGTCGCACCCACGATGGCCCTGGAAAATGGGAAGGGTAGGGAGCCCCCAGTCCCCAGAGGCAGCTGGGACTTCTCTCCCTACTCTGCCCAATCCCAGCCCCAGAGCTGCCCCATGCGTGGCCAGCCCCCCCCCAGGAAGCAGTGCCAGACTGGGTCACAGGCTCTTAGAGTCCCAGGAGCTTGAGGGCCGGGCCAAGTACCCACCTCCCCACTGCCCAGGGCCCCGGGCAGCCCATGCCACTCTCCGAGACCCCCATGTGGCCTGAGAAAGATGATGAGGCTCCTCCGGTGGACCAGGTCCCAGCTCCTAATTCGGTCCAATCTGCCATCTGCCAGGGCCCCCACAGGCACCCCCCCACGCAAGTGACATTGGGCCAGCCACGCCCACCTAGTCAGCCCACCTGCCACCCCAAGGGCAACCACAATGCTGATACGGCCCTCAATGAAATCGACTTTGACACCCCTGCTGTAAACCCTTAGAGAGGGCTGTAAAGCACTGAAGTGATATATGTCTAAATGATATTTCTATCTATCTATCTATCTATCTATCTATCATCTATCTATCTATCTACCTACCTACCTACCTACCTACCTACCTATCTATCTACCTATCTATCTATATCAGATATGTCAAACACAAGGCCCGGGGGCTGGATCCGGCCCGCAAAGTGGTTTCATGCGGCCCGTGAAGCTGACTTTGTAATAATGCCGCTTGGGGGGGGGGGGGGGCTTTGGAATGATTTACCGGTGGAACTTCGGACCGCCCCCGATCTGCGTTCATTTCGCCGAGATCTGAAAACCTGGTTTTTTTATCTATCAGGCCTGGACTGAAGGGGTTTTAGCTTTTAATATTGTTTTAATTGTTGGGCTTATGTAATTTAATCTATTTTAATTTATACTATTTTTATATTGTATTTTATGCTGCCCTGTAAACCGCCCTGAGTCCTTCAGGAATAGGGCGGTATAAAAATTTAAATAAATAAATAAATAAATAAATAAATAAATAAATAAATAAATAAACAAACAAACAAACAAACAAACAAGCAGGCATATACATAGAATGAAGGCTATTGCTAAGCACATTTGATTTGTGCTTAGATTGTAAGCCGCCCTGAGTCTTCGGAGAAGAGCGGGATATAAATGGGATTAAAAAAAACAAAAACCTGGAAACAGTGAGGGAACGGCCCCCACTGCCTTGGCCCTGGCCCAGAGACCCTCCTTCTGCCAGAGACCCTCAGATCTGTCCCACTCCTGCCCAGGCCCCCGTAGGCACCCTTGATGCCAAGGATGTAGAGCTGGCCACGCCCACCCAGCAGGCCATATGCACTCTAGCCACGCCCACCCAGTAGGCCATGCCCACCCTGGCCACCACCCCCACGCCCCCCGAGGGCAACCACAATGCTGATGCGGCCCTCAATGAAATTTATTTATTTATTATATTTTTATACCGCCCTTCTCCCGAAGGACTCAGGGCGGTGTACAGGGCAATAAATACGAAAACAGGATACAAAAGTTAAAAGCAATTAAATAAATGCCCAAATTGAGTTTGACACCCCTGATCTATATCAATCATCTATCTATATCCATACATTCATCTTCTATCTGAATCTAAATGAGGGCAAAGATTGTTGAGGGCAATATGCTGACTCTGTAAACTGCTTAGAGACGGCTGTAAAGCACTGTGAATCGGTATATAAGTCTATATGCTAGTGCTAGATCTATCTACCTACCTACCTACCTACTTCTGTATCATTTCTGCCTCTTTTTATCTCTTTACCTATCATCTCTCTCTCTCTCTCTCTCATCTACCTATAATCATCTATTTCCATCCATCCATCCGTTTCATTACACACAGAGTTGTGAATTCCAACAGAATAGCTTCAATTATCTAGTTCTTAAAATGTAAATCAAGAATTCCAAGCTATCAAGCTAATAAAACTGGAAGTTTAACTGTACAAGTTTCCTGGAGAATGTGAAGATTAATTTTCTGAAATACTGATCTACCCACAATGGCAACCCAAGTTTCGTATCCCAGCTAGTTTACCTCCATCTGCCAGATTCAAAAGGTAAATTATAAAAACAGGACTTGTCATTTATTAGATCTGACCAGTATTTTAGTTCTCAAATTAAAATACAGGTAAACCTCAACATACAACCACCTGTTCGGTGACTGCTCAAACTATAACAGCACTGAAAAAAGTGGCTTATGACCATTTTCACACTTACGACTGTTGCAGCATCCCCACAGTCACGTGATCAAAACTCAGGTCCTTGGCAACTGGCATGTATTTATGTCAGTTGCAGTGTCCTGTGGTCGTGTGATACATCTGTAACCTTCCCAGCTGGCTTTCAACAAGCAAAGTCAATGGGGGAAGCCAGATTTGCTAAACAACCGCACAATTCATTGACTTCGGTGAGTGATTCGCTTAACAACTGTGGCAAAGGAGGTCATAAAATGGTACAAAATTCACTCAACAACTGCCTTGCTTAGCAACAGAAATTTGGGAGAAAATAGCTCTTTAGGAGAGCATTTGGTTAAACATTATTCTGAACCAAATGGTGGCACATTAGCTTGGCAGCTTTCAAAGATTTTGTTCTCTTTTAAAGACCGTTACACTGACTGCTTAAGCCACTCAGTCCTTGTAGGAACTGAACAGCACAGAAATCAAACTAAGCAGTGAGCAGACTGTACCATACATATTAAAATGTTCATTGAAAATGAAAGGGAAAGAAGGTAACAGAATATTTTCAAACATGGGATACATTTTACAAATGGCTAGAGTAGAGAGTAGGAATGGAAGATGATAAATGACACAGTTGTTAAATGAGTTTTGCTCCCATTTTATGATCTTTCTTGCCACAGTATTTAAGTGAATCACTGCAGTTGTGAGACACACAGTGGTTAAGTGAATCCAGCTTCCCCATTGATTTTTCTCGTCATAAGGTCGCAAAAGTGGATCACATGACCCCAGGACACTGCGACCGTCATAAATATGAACCAGTTGCCCAGAGTCTGAATTTTGATCACATGACATGACCAAATGGTCATAAGTGCAAAAAACGGTCAAAAGTTACTTTTTTCGAAGTTGTTGTAACTTTGAATGGTCACTAAATGAACTGCTATAAGTCGAGGACTATATTTTCCACATGTGCAAGATTAAGGATGTGTTTCTCTACATGCATAAAACATTTTTTTTAAGGACAGGATTTGGTTGAGTAGGGTTAGGCTGTATTTAATGTATTTAACCCTTCAAGTTTGGATTTGAGAGGATCTAATCTTTGTCAGTGCGGTGGTCAGAGGTTTCCAAGAAAAAAAAGGGGATGCTACAACGGTCCTAAGTGTGAAAAACGGTCATAAGTCACTTTTTTCAGTGCCACTGTAACTTTGAATGGTCACTAAATGAATTGTTGTTAAGTTGAGGACTACATGTACATGATCACTGGATAGAAATGCGACGGGCCTTTCCATGGAAGTTGTAAAAGAGCTGTGTGGAGCAGAGAAGATATGTGCTATGAGTACCAAAGTCCATCATCAGCTCACTGAGCTGCTCTGAAGAGGACAATTCAGCACAAAGAAGCCACCTTAAACCATGTGGCTGGGCTGGCCCAGAGAGGTCCTGCAAGGCCAAAGGAACAAATGAAATTATGTTACATAGAGAATTTTTCTGGGAGGAAAACCAAGGAGGTTTTTACTGGAGAAATATAAGAGCTCTGGGTCCGGAACTTAATATCCAATATCCATTGTTTATTATTCATATTTTAGTTATTTCTGGTTTCAGACAAATAATGACAGCCACCTGCACATACTTTATAACGCTGCGTAGATACTTTTAAGAACTGTATAACACTGCTTACTGCATCTAGTATGACAGATTTAATGTATCCTTGGCAGGAAAAACAGCTTTAAATAATTTTTGAAAGTATATATTTTTTCACACTATGGTCAACATAGCATAAATACAGGTGCCTCCGTCTTGGAGAACTGCTTTTATTTCCTTGATTCCGAAGGAAGATCAGGATGTTACTCAAGTAAGAAACTACAGACCAATAACACTTTTGAATACGGACTACAAGATATTTGCTAAGGTTTTAGCTAATAGATTGATGAGGGTTTTGCAACAGATGATTCATGGGGACCAAACTGGGTTTATTAGTGGTAGACAAATGAAAAATAATGTGAGGCATATAGTTGACTTGGTGGAGTTTTTGGAAAGGAACAACCAGATCCCTGCAGCATTGATTTTTTTAGATGCTGAAAAAGCTTTTGATCAATTGGATTGGAAATTTTTGATGAAAGTTTTAGATAAAATGAATTTTGGGGATAAATTTTTACAACCAATTAAGGCATTATATCAAAAACAAACTGCCCGAATAATAGTAAATAATAGTTTGACTGAAGTATGCAATATTGAAAAGGGCACAAGACAAGGGTGTCCGTTGTCACCTTTATTATTTGCATTAACATTGGAGATATTATTGATTAAAATACGGAATTCGGAAAAAATTAAGGGTATTCAAATTAGAGATCAGGATTATAGATTGAGGGCGTTTGCAGACGATCTGGTTGTTACGGTGACCCAGCCAGAAAATTCTGTTGTGGACCTGATGGAGATAATAATGCAATATGGGAAGGTTTCTGGATTTAAGGTTAATGTACAAAAAACTAAAATATTAGCCAAAAATATGACAGCATCGCAAAAGGCCCTTTTAGAAGGGTTAACTGGATTCGAGATTGTTAAAAGGGTTAAATATTTGGGGGTGTATTTGTCACCCTCAAATGCAAAGTTATATAAAAATAATTATGAAAAGCTATGGGGAAAAATTCAAAAAGAATTGGAGAGTTGGGAAAAATTGCAATTGTCTTTATTGGGAAGAATTGCAGCAGTGAAAATGAATGTCTTGCCTAAATTTCTATTTTTATTTCAAATGATACCTATTCTTAAAAAAAGATTCAAATTTGGAGGAATGGCAACGGGGTATCAATAAATTTGTATGGGCAGGGAAAAGGCCACGAGTTAAACTTAAGATTATGTAGGATACGCGTGAAAGAGGTGGTCTTAAAATGCCCAACTTTAAATTATATTATGAAGCTGCTGCGTTGTCAGTGATAAGTGATTGGATTAATTTGACACAAGGGAGGTTATTAAATCTTGAGGGCCACGACTTGTTATTTGGCTGGCATGCATATTTATTGTATGATAAGAAGGTGGATAATGTGTTTAAGGTGCATATTTTAAGACAGGCATTGCTGAGAGTTTGGAAAAAGTATAGACATAAGTTAAACTACAAGATACCTTTGTGGGCAATTCCGAAACATGCAATAGAAAACATAAATGTTGGCTTCAAACATGATGTGACTACGTACAAGGAGATCTTAAGTTTGGAGAGGAATGTATGGTGTTTGAAGCCGTATAACCATCTACGAGATGAGAAGATTGTTCAAACTTGGTTTCAATATGGTAAATTACGGGCCAGGTGGAAAGAAGACCAGAAAATTGGTTTCTCAATGACTGATGAAAATTTGGTAAAGCAAATCAGAAATCAGGGTCCAGCACATATCAAACGGATATATCTTGCATTGATAGAAATTGACTCAGAAACAGAACTTGTTAAAGATTGTATGATAAAGTGGGTTCAGAATATTCAAGAAGTTATCACAATGGACACTTGGGAAAAGATTTGGGTGAGGAACGTAAAATTTACACAAGCTCAAAACTTAAGAGAGAATTTTTATAAAATGTTTTATAGGTGGCATTTAGATCCTAAAAAGCTGGCAAGTATGTATCCGAATTATCAACCTAAATGTTGGAGATGTGGTGGCGAAGATGCAACGTATTTTCATATATGGTGGACCTGTAAAAAGGTTAAGGCTTTTTGGATTAAAATTTGGTGGAATATGCAGAAGATATTTAAGCAAAGGATAAAGTTTTGTCCGCAATTGTTCTTATTGGGCATAATTACAGATACTACTGTTGTGGACACCAAGTTGATGTTGAACCTAATTACAGCAGCAAGACTTTTAGTAGGTCAATATTGGAAGAAGGAGGAACTCCCTACTATAGAGGAATGGACTCTAAAAGTTTCTGACCTGGCGGAAATGGCAAAGATTTCGGCTTATTTGAAAGACCATTCGCAACAACGTTATATTATGGAGTGGAACAAGTGGATTGATTATATCCAGAACAAATATGGGACTAAAAAGTTTCACTTAGCATTTGAATAGGTTTTTTTTTTTTTCTTCCCCCCCCTTTTTTTATGTGATATTAGTATTGCTTGTAGTCATTTCATATGAGCTAGAGTGCGATAGATTTAATATTTTATTGTTGTTAGCATATGGTTGTTTGATTGTTTTTTGCTTTTATACCTTGTATTTAGCTCTGGGAAGTCGGGGAGGGGGGAGGGGGGAAGTGGGGGAGGGTTAGGGAGGGTTAGGAAGGGGTGGGCGGAGGGAGGGGGGATTGTTAAAGTTAAAATGTATTGTAAAACTTTTCAATTTAAAAAAAAAACCATAGCATAAATACAGGAGGTCCTCGACTTATGACCGCAATTGAGTCCAAAATTTCTGTTGCCAATTGAGGGGCAGTTATTAAATGAGTTTTGCCCCATTTTACGACCTTTCTTGCCACAGTTGCTAAGTGAATCACTGCAGTTGTTAAGTTTGTAAAATGGTTAAGCCAATCTGGCTTCCCCCATTGAGATTGCTTATCAGAAGGTCGCAAAACGGCATCATGTGACCCCGGGACACTGCAACTGTCATAAATATGAGTCAGTTTCCAACTACAGAAAACAAACTTGAATTTTAATCATGCGACCCGGGGGTGCTGCAACGGTCATAAGTGTGAAAAATGGTCATAAGTCACTTTTTTCAGTGCTGTTGTAACTTTGAGCGGTGACTAAATGAACTGTTGCAAATTGAGGACTACCTGTAGTATTCTCCAGATTGTACAAATAATTAATGCAAGGAAACATCATCTTCCTGCCCCTAATAATTCTGCAACATAATGTCTCTGATCCTGGAACTCACACACAAGTATTGTGGTTGGGAATCACATTTTTTTTGCCTCCATGCATGTGGGTACTTTAAAAAAAAATATAAATGGTTAGTGGTGCAGGTACTACATTACTTTTGTATTTAAAAAAAAACATGTTCCATTTTTATAACTTCTTTTAATCATACTTTCCATAAATCTATTCAAAACAAATGTTGTGCCAACAGGCTTGTAACTACTTGTTTTTTAAAAAAATTGGCACTACAATGACTGTTGTTTTCCAGTAATGAGGCCAGTTTAAGGGACATTATATGTTTTGAGAGAAAACCAGCAGTTTGTATTGGGAATTTGTAAAACCTCTTGGAGAGATACCATCTGGATTAATGATCTGTTTGTTTTCAATATATCAAAAAGTTCTAGAACTTCCCTCAATAGATGATTAACAATAACAACAATCTCAGTTAGGTATAATAATTAATGCCAGGAGTTTTAATCGAAGAAAAGGATAAAAACATAATGTAGGAAAACCTCAGTATGGTTTGGGAAACAACTAGGCAAGTACTTCTGTAAATGTTAAAAGGCTGAGATCATACCATTAAAAAGTACAGATGATTTATTTGCAGCTGTTGTTTGAACAGAAAAACAAATATATTAGTTAAAAATGATGCACTTTTTGCTGAATGACAGAACTAAAACAGCTTTGTGTGCATCAAAGAAAAACATAAGAAGTAAAATATTTTCATAGCTACAAGATATTCAAGCAAAAATAAATAAACCAAAGGAAGAAAAATTCTGACCCCCACAAAAACAAAACCTTGTAACTGTAAAATGTTGGCTGTTTGTTGTAATTGTTCTTCCTTTGGTTTGTTTGTTGTTTGTTTGTTTATGCTTGAATATCTTGTAGCTATCACAATATGTTCTATTTTGACTAATTGTGAATCTCTTGTGGGTCAGAGTGCACATTTGGATATAAACTGCAGAAAATAAATTTGAAAAGTCAAATTAAATGTATGTAAAGAAGACTTAGGGGGGAGAAATCTGCATTAAAAACACAAGAAATATTGCTTCGTAGGAACTGCACAAACATCTTTCAAAAAAGACAGTGAAGGATCAGTAACAAAATAAAAATAATGGGAGTGTATTTGAAGAGGACTAGGAAACAGCAATAGAAATGGCAAAAGCCCACAGATTTATTATGAAAACTCAGCCTGAGACATTTTTCTCCAATTTATGAAGACAAGAATAGGGCTATTGCATGTTTACAAATACAGGGGGGAAAGGGCTTAAACTATAAACTAGGAAAATATATAGGGATCTTGTGCCCAAAATTTTCAGCAATCCAAGAACAGGAGTGAAATTATCACAAGAAGAAGCTGAGTCAGGGATGGGCAATCTGTGGACTTCAATTCCCAGAATTCCTGAGCTAGTATAACAGGCTCAGGAGTTCTGGGAGTTGAAATCCATAGGTTGTGAAGTGGCCATTGTTGCCCACCCGTGGGCTAACCGAAGAATGACAAGGGGGTGGAAATACCTTAATTATTCAAACAGCTTTGTTAAAGGAAGCAAGAGCAGCTGAAAACAGAAGAATGAGAGGGAGAGAAAATGGGTAAAAATCCAGAGATTCACAATTAGTCAAATAAGAACCGTGCTGGTGCAGTGGTTAGAATGCAGTAAAGGTAAAGGTTCCCCCGCACATGCGTGCTAGTCGTTTCCGACTCTAGGGGCCGGTGCTCATCTCCGTTTCAAAGCCGAAGAGCCAGCGCTTGTCCGAGGACGTCTCCGTGGTCATGTGGCCGGCATGACTAGATGCCAAAGGCGCACGGAATGCTGTTACCTTCCCACCGGAGTGGTCCCTATTTTTCTCCTTGCATTTTTACGTGCTTTCGAACTGCTAGGTTGGCAGAAGCTGGGACGAGTAACAGGCGCTCACTCTGCTACGCGGCACTCGGGATTTGACCCGCCAAACTGCCGACCTTCTGATCGACAAGCTCAGCGTCCTAACCCACTGAGCCACCGCGTCTCTTAGAATGCAGTACTGCAGGCTAATTCTGTTGACTGTCAGGAGTTTGATCCTGACTCAGTCTTCCACCTTTCCGAGGTGAATAAAATGAGAGCCCAGATTGTTGGGGGCAATATGTTGGGGGAAAACCACTTAGAGAGGGTTGCAAAGCACTATGAAGTGGTATATAAGCCTAATTGCTATTGCTATGGCTAAATGTTGAGTCTGAATGAAAAATCAAGAAGATTGAAAAAAAATAACTGCAATACAAAGAATACCATGACATACTATCAGTATCATTCAGCTGACCAAATAAGCAGGACAGAAGGAATACCAATGCTTTTGAATTTTGGTACTGTGAGAGACTCCAAAGAATACTATGGAAAGCCAATTCAGTTTTCACTTGAGGCATAAGTAACTTTGTTTAAATTTTCATACTTTGCACTCATTCTGGAAAGGCTACTTCTCTGCAATAGTATAATGCTGGGAATAGGTAGAAGGAAAGTTGAAGGTTGGAAAAAATCTAAGTGGGATTGTTAAGGGTTGACATCAAGGATGACTGTTGAGTTTTCATAACAATTTGGTCTGTCAACGGACACAAGGGTTGGTACATATTGCAAAGCCTGTGGGATGGTGTGGTGATGGATAAATGAAGCTTTTTTAAAATCTAGGCTGCCAATTTCCTGACAGTGAGAACAATTAACCAGTGGAACAACCTGCCTCCAGAAGCTGTGAATGCTCCAACACTGCAGGTTTTTAAGAAGAGACTGGACATCCATTTGTCTGAAATGGGTTTCCTGCCTGAGCAGGGGGTTGGACTAGAAGACCTCCAAGGTCCCTTCCAGCTTTATTATATTATTATTGTTGTT
The DNA here is from genome assembly GCF_964194415.1 of Vipera berus. Taxonomy (NCBI): domain Eukaryota; kingdom Metazoa; phylum Chordata; class Lepidosauria; order Squamata; family Viperidae; genus Vipera; species Vipera berus. Next base: position 127,834,821 of record NC_138205.1, on the reverse strand, counting down.
GTTGTTATTGATCATCGCACAGCCAGCCAGATGTTCAGACTGGATTTGGCATTTTTGTCTACCTATCAAGTCCTTACCAAAAACCTGGGATAGGCAGATGTGGATGTTTGATGGTATTACAGATATCGTCGCAGGATGGATGCAGTTCCTTGTAAGGCTGCCTTCTGGAATTGACTAATGGCAAATTTGTCAATGCCACTGATGTTCAAGTGATGCTCCAGTTGTTTTGGGATTGCACCCATGGTGCCTATTACTACCCTTGCTTGGCTTTGCCTCATCATCATTATTAATAATAATTTGTATTTATTCTGATGTTGTTGTTTTTAAACTATTAACAATCCAGAATTATAGTGTTGACATGGGCAACCATATATTTTTAAATAAATATATAAATAAATAAGAAAGAGATACAACCATGTGCTAATATTTAACTGAATAGAATTACCAAATAATGTTTGATTATTAGTTTTTAAAATCTGGGCTTGTAAGAAGCTACTGTTTCAGGATGCAGCTTCCCTGCCTAATTCTCTGATTTGTTTTTTTTAGACAGTCCTTTTCTATATTCTAGCCTGCCTACCCAATCTGGTGCTCACCAACTGAATTGCAACTTCCAGAATTTTCCACTGGTATCTAATGAGTACCCGGATGGCAAAGGCTACTTAAATCAATAGTGAAACACTGCAAGTATTTGTTCAATGTGTGATCATAACATGAATAATGTGGGAATTATATATGCTTTATGGCAATAATGATAAAAAACACATTATGATGTACATCAACATTTTGCTGGAATACTTTTCAAAACAAAAGATATTAAAAAAACATCCACGCTACATTAAATTCAACTACAAGTTACCAAGTGGCCAGTATTGAAACATTAGCCTCCTCAAAGAACTCAAGCAAAGTGTGGTTGTGATAGCTATCACACACTGCTGTTTCCAGGCACCCTTAGAGAGGTACTCTTCTTAGGGTAATTTTGAACCTTTTTTCTGCATACAAATCCTAATAATTACTATACCTATGTGTGCTAAAATGCACAGTAAATTCAGCAATAACAACAGCAGCAAAGTGTTCTGACCTCAACATAATATTATTTACATGTTGTCTATGAATAAAGCAGCCTGTTTCTTTTTATTTTAACCTTTAAGTTAAATTTGACTCTTTTGCGCATTTTACACTGAATACCATATGCTATTGAGCTGGCCAGCCGACCACCATAATCCAAATTAATTTTATTTTAACTCATATACTTTAATGCTTGCTGCGATCTTCCAAGTAGAACACAGCATGAAATCCTCTGCTTTCCCAAACATCTTAGTTTGGGAGCCTGGAAACAGTAATTTTCTATCACTTTTATATTTTATATCCCCAACCGAGATCCAATATATTCCTACTTTAGTCACTTTTCAGAAAGCAATGAGAAGATGGCTTTTCCACCAGTCCTTTGGAGATTAATATCTATGCTTACCTTTTTATCAGATAGCCAGTGGTCTCTAATTTTATTAACATTTTAAGAAAATTATTTTGAAGTTTTGTGCTTTGATTGGTAATCTGTCTGCAGACTATATTATCTCAGCATATGTCAGAAATATAGTGTATGAAAAAATCTGGTACTTTATAACATATTTTGAACATAAGGCTAAGTTTTAAAAAAAAGCGTAAAGGTCTATATAGCCTCTATAGAATTATCTAGGTGACAATATGTAGATCAAAACTGACAAGACAACCCCGACAAAAAGATATAAGGATTTGTGGGTTCACATTTATATAACTCATACAGGTAGAAGATGCTTTTACAATATTGGCAGTGGAAGAATTTTTGCCAGCATTCTGCTAAAATGTCAGCCTATTTTAATCTCTAAAGCTCTGGAGCTGGCTTCAAGATGTCCAGAGATACCAAAGTATCTACTGCTTTCCTAGATGCAAAAATAAATATGTTTAGAATTTTTTTTCACACAATGAATCTCAAAAAAACATGCTTTTTTATTATTTAAAATTGAAAGCTAATGTTCTGAACCAGCCTGCTACCGGCCTTGCAATAAGGCAAACCCCTGTTCAAACAGTAGAGACTGGAGAGCGTCTGAGGCTGCAAAGCGTCTGCCAAGATTTATTACACAAACAACAGAACAAGAAACAAAAACACTGGAACTTGAATCCTCAAACGGAAGGGTTGCTTTCAGCAACCAGCCCTTCCCCAAACACTCCTTTTATTTAGAGTTCAGGGCGTGGCCTCCCTGTGCCTCCTTCCGAGGAGTCCCACAGCCTTTCTCTGTTTGGTCCTGCTCGACTGCCTCCTGCGTCGGGCGTCCTTGAACAGGGCCAGCTGTGGGTCATCATCCTCCGCACTATCGGGCTCACGCAGCTGAGAAGAGGGCCCCGGCTGGGGGCTCTGCGAAGCCTCCAAGCCATCATCAACCAGTTCGTCTTCCACACCCTCCTCCTCCCCCTCATCTGAGTCATCCGAGACATCTGAGCCGGCTGCCGGACCCACAGGCTGGCCCTGAGTCACAACAGCTAATACTACTTTCTGGTGAGATTTGGGGCAATTATTTTTGATCCCTACACATCACATAAGACCATATAATCGTCCGGAACAATTCCTGAACGACAATGGCAAAGCGAAAACATAGAAATGTCAAAAACTGCATTTTGATATTGGCAGAGATGCTAAACACCAATGTTTCAGCTTCTAAAAGTGTCACTGCTGATGGCATTTCCTCCTAAAAGGCAACAATCCTGGAAAAAGAGCAACATTCTTAGCCATACCACCTGGAAATGCAAATTAACGTCCACTCTGACTGACCACCCTTCCTACCTACAACAACTGTCAGGGAAAGCTATATAAACAGGGGGCAAACCTCACACTCACTAGCAGTGATGAAATTATCTAGTCAGATAATGAAACATCTGCAGATAAACAACCAAGCTTAGAGAGCACTCACGATCTCCACCAGAAAAACTCTTTATTAAAATAAGCAAATGCATGTCCTAAAAAGGATTGTTTATTCAGTATCAGGAATGGAAAAGCAGTGAAGCTTTTAGACATGAAACAGGAATCAAATCTCAAGCAACTAACACCAACAGTACAAGGAAACACAATAAAAAGCTAATTTTGTGTGGAGTAGAGAACCAACATAGGGAGGTAATTCTGAAGAATTGGTTCGATTGTGTATTTAATTTCCTCCCAAAGAAAGAAAACAACACAATTCAGAATCACACAAAATGGTTCCAACTGAGGCCAAGGACTATAATCTTCTTGCCACTGTTCCAAAATGTATCCAGTTCATTTGATGCACTTAATTTTCTTCACTTGCAAAAGTCTTTCTTTATATATCAAATAGAGGTTGTCAAGATTTATATGCAAAACTCCCACCCACATTCTCACTCCTTTTATACTAATAAAAGCAAATTGCTTTTGGAAAAATAAGCTAAGAAACATGATTATTAAATAAGCTCCATCAAACACAGACACAAGACTAGCCTACTTATATCTCAGGAAATCTACTCAGACATACAAGGCCAACAGTCAACAGAATTTCATGTGCCCAATTACTTTTTTTTCCTTTTTGCTTCCTTTGCTAGTCATACACACATTGAGGCATACATTTTAATCCTGTTTACTGAAGATCTGCCATAATTAGAGTGAGAAACATTTTTTTAAAAAAATAATCCCAACAAAATAAGGACATCAGCCTATGGTGCAGTCATTGAAGTATAGCTCTGGCGCCTACAATACCCCTGGTTCAAAACCAATCTCAACCATGGAAGATCTTGAGAAAACTTTGTGATGTGATTCACTTTCAGGTTGTTGGATTGGGGGGGAAAAATAGGAGGATGAAGTCTCTAGAGTTCCTGTTAAGAAAGAGGTTTTTAAATTTAATAATATAGAAAAATATATTGGGTTACATCTAGAATATAAGGCTTATCAGTTCAAAGAATTTAACTCCATCTCCTTCAACTAGACCAGGGGTAGGCAACCTTGGCTCTTTTATGACTCGTGGACTTCAACTCCCAGAATTCCTGAGCCAGCGTGGCTCAGCTTGGAAACCTCTCCCTTTTCCCTCAGCGTGGCTGGCTCAGGAATTCTGGGAGTTGAAGTCCACCAGTCATAAAAGAGCCAACGTTGCCTATGCCTGAACTAGACCAAATACATTTGTGTATGCATACGTGTGTGTATGTGTATCCCAACCCTCTTTTATTATTTTTACACATAATTTCAAGGCGGCAAACATATCCAACACATCTCCCTCCTTCTATTTTTCCCACAACCACTCTGTGAGGTGTTTGGCTGAGACAGAGGGACTGGCCCAAGGTCACCCAGCTGGCTTCCATGGCTAAGGCGGGACATGAACTGCTTTCTATTCTGATGCCTTAACCACTAGACCAGATTGGCTCTCTTCTTAATAGCTACAATGGGATTGGCTGATTTGAATAACCAATTCATATAATCCTCCTCCTCCTCATTTTAGCCATTATCTATCCCTGTGGTAGTAAACCTATGGCACGGGTGACACAGGTGGCACACAGAGCCCTCTCTGTCCCAGGCCTTCAGCTGGCTTTTATAAAACCTTTTCGCTTTAGGCCTCCGCTGCTGTGTACAAAAAAAAAGGTTCAATCAATCAATCAATTTCAACTTCTCGCAGGGAAAAAAGTTCTCACAAAGTTGGAATTGATTGATTGAACTTTTTGGTCCCACCCAGTCTGCTGTTACCACTGCAGCCACGCCTACCCAATGGGCCACGCCCACCCAGCACCCGATGATACATAAGTGGGTTTTGGGCTGCAGTTTGGGCACTCAATCTCTAAAAGGTTTGCCATCACTATACACTGCAGGATGAAGGCCTCTTCCGCATGTTTCCAACGCATACGGTCCTGAGTTTTCCTTTGCCAGTTGGCCCCACAATACTTGCTGATGTCGTTTCTCCATCTTTTTTTAGGTCTCTTTCGTGGACGCTTTGTAATCAAGCGGGATCCATTCTAGGACTGCCTTGGTCCACCTGCCATCAATTCTTCTTGCTATGTGACCAGCCCGTTTCCATTTCAATTCTTTTACTCTTTTAATGATACTCTGTACTCTTTTAATGATACTCTGTTCTCTAATCCATGTGTGGGTCTTTCCGTCTTGTCTCGTGATGCCGAGCATTAACCAGTGGAACAACCTGCCTCCAGAAAGTGTGAATGCTCCAACACTGGAAGTCTTTAAGAAGAGACTGGACAGCCATTTGTCTGAAATGGCAGAGGGTTGGACTAGATGACCTCCAAGGTCCCTTCCAACCTCCTCCTCCTCCTCCTCCTCCTCCTTCTTCTTCATCATCATCATTAATCTTTCCATGGCTCTTTGTGCCACTCTTAGCTTTTGTATCGATTGTGAGGTTAGTCTCCATGTTTCACCGGCAGAGGTTAGAGCAGGTAGCACACACTGATCAAAAACCTTTCTCTTCAGGTCCAGGAAGTGGTTGTTCTTGAAAATTATGCTCAACTTGCATATTGTAGAATTGCACAAGTCCTTCAAAAGAAGTTCTCTGGGATGCATAAGATTATGTGGGAAGTATTCCTTCTCGAATATCCAGTTACTGGACCATCCCAAAATGGGTCTCTCTATATACAGTACATAGTATATATTTCACTATCTATATTAAAAGACTTGAATTATTTTAACCAGACAAAAAAGCAGGTCTAATTATCTTGAAGAACTACTAGTTGCATCCCACATTCATCTACTTCCCACACTATTCATCCAAAGTCAAGAGAGAAAAAACTCCCTTTGCTGCCCTCTAAATAGTAATATTTAGCAGGAAAATTTTAGTTTTGTTAGCCATACATAATTTAGCCATTAAAGAATTGAGGCCCTTGAACTATGGTGCTGGAGAAGACTCCTGCGAGTCCCCTGGACTGAAAGGCGATCAAACCGGTCAGTCCTAGAGGAGATCAACCTTGACTGCTCTTTAGAAGGCCAGATCCTGAAGGTGAAACTCAAATACTTTGGCCACCTAATGAGAAGGAAGGACTCACTGGAGAAGAGCCTCATGCTGGAAAAGATTGAGGGCAAGAGAAGGGGACGACAGAGAAGGAGGTGGCTGGATGGAGTCACTGAAGCAGGAGGCGTGAGCTTAAATGGACTCCAGAAGATGGTAGAGGACAGGAAGGCCTGGAGGAACGTTGTCCATGGGGTCATGATGGGTCGGACACGACTTCGCAGCTAACAATAACAATTTAGCCATTACAGTCTCTTCATTCTGAATTGAGAGTCTTCCTTGAACTTTTAATTTTGGTACAGTACTACAAAGAATCTCAAATTAAATGTCACTTTTTGTTATTTTTTTTAAAATAGAATTTTTCTTCCCCAACTTATAGCTATACCACTTCCCCAAAAGGTAAAGGTTTCCCCGTACGTGCGTGCTAGTCGTTTCCGACTCTAGGGGCCGGTGCTCATCTCCGTTTCAAAGCCGAAGAGCCAGCGCTTGTCCGAGGATGTCTCCGTGGTCATGTGGCCGGCATGACTAGACGCCAAAGGCGCACAGAACGCTGTTACCTTCTCACCGTAGTGGTCCCTATTTTTCTACTTGCATTTTTATGTGATTTCGAACTGCTAGGTTGGCAGAAGCTGGGATGAGTAACAGGCGCTCACTCTGTTACGCGGCACTCGGGATTTGACCCGACAAACTGCCGACCTTCTGATCGACAAGCTCAGCGTCCTAACCCACTGAGCCACCGCGTCCCTTACCACTTCCCTAAATGGACCTAAAGGTCAATTCAGCTATTTCAGTTATTTCCATCAATTAGATTTTCCCCTGAATCATCTGGTTTTATATGAGTCTCATTCTCTCTTTCTAAAAATTAACCCTCAGTATTTCAGTAATTGCAATATTTTGCAATAAGTAAATTGTCTTGCTTGGATGGAACAGAGGCATATAATCCCATCTCTGTAGATGAACAAATTTAAGTGTCCAGCATTTGAGATGAATTTAAGTCTTAACCCTCATTACTAATAATCTAACTCAGATTAAAGCATTTATAGCTAATTCTGTAAATATCTTTTAAAAAGTACTTGTGATCAAAATCATTAATATTAACATCGCCTATTACTTTAACAGGCATTGTCAGATTGGTAGTAGGAAAAGATCTACATGTGGTAAACTGTAAGCATCTTCTCCCATTATCACCATTTTAAAAAACCCACATTTTAGAAAGTTCTAAACAGCTAACAACCATCAAAGTAAACGAGGATTTTAAAGTTTCTCACTAGCATTTCATGCTAATGCGAAATTAAGCCTGCATATTTATTTATCTCACTTCCGGATTTCTTTGTAGTAATAGATCCCCACAAACAAGCCAAATTATGCTAGATTTTTTTTGCAGAGGACCCCACTGCCAAATCAAGTCCAATATAGAGGATACAAATCCAGGAAACTTTTTTTTTAAAAGGAACCATTTCTGAAAACCACTCACATCAAATCATATTTTCACAGAGGAAGACGACGTTCTTAGACAATCCAGCATAAGCTGATATAGATTTGAAATACTAATACTATTGCTCAATGATAGTATACCAAGGAGAAACATGCTGGCTATTAAAGATGTATCTCACTGAAATCAAATCGTGGCACATCAGATTACAATTTGAGCAGGCATGTGACTTGAAAACAGGAATAATGTTTTCAAAACACAGTCATCTAAATCAGGGCTTTTCAACCTTTTCACAGATTGTACCATTTTTAGGACATAACAATATTTGAGTACCACCAGTGCTTAGCAAGGTGTCAAAAACTTGATGACTAAAAAAAAAGTGGGGGGGGATTTTGAGTTTTACTGATTAATTTGTTGTTATAGAAATTGCTAGTTTATAATATTATGGAAAAGTAAAAAGTTGAGGTTCAATGTTAATGCTTCCTTCTACTGCAACAGAGGAAGTCTGTTCTTTTTTCCTTCTCCCCTCACTTTTCCCCCCTTTCCTCCACACTGTGTCCTACTATTTGCTTTTGTATGTTTGTATTTTATTCTATAATCTAATAAAATATTACAAACTGTAGAAAAAAAGGAAAAAAGTACCAGTTTTAATTTCTTCAGTGGCTGTTCCTTTGCTGAATCACTTTCCCTATGCACTGACAAATGTACGATAAATTTATCCATGTTTATTAATATGCACCACTACCAGCTAGCCTAGGTATCTTCAAACTTGGCACTTCAAACAGTCCTCATGGCTGGTTGAGGAATTATGGGAGTTGAAGTCCACAGGTTTAAAGTTGCTAAGTTTGTAGACCCCTGAGCTAGCTGGTCAGCCCTTCTTCCTGTCTCCCTTCTGAGTTCTTCCCACAGTGTAGTAAGAATGCACACACACACACCCCTCCAATCCCTTCCCTGTACCCTTAAAGACACAGGAATCAAATGCAAAGCAAGAAAGGCTCACAAAATAAAGAAACACATAAACTCCGATGTTTTTTTTCTCTCTCTCTCTCTTCATAAATTTAATAAATTCAATTCAAATTCAATTCAATTCTTTAAGCTGCCTCAGGGGTGTCACCTTTCAGAATGTTGCAATCGGAGACTGAAAGCTCCAGCAATTGTGAAAAGCTTCAGCAAGCCTGTTTACCTTCAAAGAAAACTTTCTAAAAGTCATAGACCAGGGGTAGGCAACCTTGGCTCTTTTATGATTGGTGGACTTCAACTCCCAGAATTCCTGAGTCAGCATGGCTGGTTCAAGAATTCTGGATATTGAAGTTCACAAGTCATAAAAGAGCCAAGGTTGCCTACCTCTGCCATAGACAGACTCAATTAAAGGGGGTAAAACTAATTACATTTGTTTGAAGGGATTAAACCTTTCCCTGTTGTCTTTTTTCCCCCTTTCCTGTCCAAATCACCTCCTTTTACAGCCTCTCCTCTCTTCCCCTCACCCTTTTTCTTCACCTCCAGCTCTGAGCTGCTTCTGGAAGCGCCAATCAGCTGGAGCAATCAGCTGGAGCCTGATTGCTCCTGGGGCTTCTGCCAAGCCCAGACAGTTCTACAGCTGCATCTGCCTCTCCCTCAGACTTGGGGGTCCCTTCAGCACATTCCCCTCTTCCCCCCCCCCCCCCGCTACACTTCTCTAGGACGGTCGGTCCTGTACCACCTCCTGCCATATGGCAAAGTACCCCAGCTAGTACGCATACCACAGGTTGAAAAGCCCTGATCTAAATATCTAAAACTAATTTGTTTTCCCAGCAAAGGGCTCACAACACTAGCATTCTTCTACTTCCTTGCTGCTGCATCCACTTTCGCTAACAATAAGCTCTGTGCGCTGTTTTACTTGACTGCAATATAATATTGTTAAAGTAAATACGTTCTGAAGATCAGAGTGTGACCCAGAATTCATACCTTCAGGTGATACTATCACATTTGTTTTCGTTTATAAAGATAATAAAGGTGGGATATATATAGCCCAATTTTAACCTTTGCTACAAGATATCCTATCTATAGGTTTTTAACAGAGTTCAATTATTTCCAGGTGTTAATTCCAGCAATAGTCCTAAGCAAGCATTGTGGCAATCACTTATATTTATGTGGTCCCAATTCGACCCATCAATTTTCTACAGAGGCAATTTGGCCAGCCAAGCAAAGTTTATGGAATACAACAATATTCATAAGCAACTAGTGAAAACATTTTTAAACAGTTAAACCATCAGTAAACCACACAGTGGTGCTTAAAATCTTGTGAACTCTTTTGAATGTTCAACATTTCTGTATGAATACGACCTAAAATACATTGTTTTCCACACATTTCCTAAAAATAGAGAAGACAATAAAATAAATGAGTCAAAAATATTTTATGTGTTCTTTTATTTATTGAGGAAAATTTTCTAAAGCTACATATTTGTGTGGGGCAAAAGTATGCTTGTCTTTGCTTTGGGTAACTGTTCCCCTTGGGCAGTTGTAGGTTGCATTAACAGAGGGATAGAATCAAGATTGCATGAAGTGTTAATACCACTTTACAATGACTTGGTAAGGCCACACCTGGAATGCTGCATCCAGTTTTAGTCACCACAATGTAAAAAAGATGTTGAGACTCTAGAAAGAGGGCAGAGAAGAGCAACAAAGATGATTAAGGGGACTGGAGGCTAAAACATATAAGGAACGGTTGCTGGAATTAGGTATGTCTAGTTTAATGAACAGAAGGACGAGGGGGTGACATGATAGCAGTCTTCCAGTATCTCAGGGGCTGCCCCAAAGAAGAGGGAGTCAAGCTATTCTCCAAAGCACCTGAAGGCAGGACAAGAAGCAACGGATGGAAACTAGTCAAGGAGAGAAGCAACCTAGAACTAAGGAGAAACTTCCTGACAGTTAGAACAATTAACCAGTGGAACAACCTGCTTCCAGAAGTGGTGAATGCTCCAACACTGGAAGTTTTAAGAAGAGATTGGACCACCACTTGTCCAACAGGGTCTCCTGTTAATCAGAGGATTGGACTAGAAAGACTTCTAGCTTTCTAATTCTGTTAAGTCATAGTTGCAACTAAAGGTTTCTGATAATTGTTGATCAGTCCTGCATATAAATTTGGAGGATTTATTTACTTACACACACACACACACACACACATCCCATCATTATTATCTTTACAAATAACTCAAAGTGGTGAACATATTCCAACACACCTTCCTCCTATTTTCCGCACAACAACAGCAACACAACAATTTTAGCCGTTCTTTACAGAACAGTTTTAACTCAGGCATGTTTTATTTATTTAATTGGGTTCTCTTTCATTTAGTTTTAGGGCAGATCACATTTTAAGTCGTATTTATGAATATTAAAAAGGTTTTCAAACTTCTGAGCATCGTTGTACCATCATTTCCTCAAGAAAAAAAAATGAAGAAAAGATCGGTGTTAACTGAGCAGATTCTGTCAATAAGCATTCCTTCCATAGATTTTAGGTCAGAGAAAACAATTAAAGAATTAGAATGAAAGATCAAGGAAAAATGAAACCTTTGAAAAGGCACCACCCATGATGTAAACTGAACGTAAAAGAATCTGATGGTATCTGGAAAAAAAATGAAACAATAACACAGCCTAAAGTTGTATAGAGATTTTTCAATCTATACAAAGGAGCCTTTTTCCTTTTCAGAGCGCTGCTTTGCAGGTATTTATTCACAAGCCACTTTGTTCTGCAACCTCACATTAATACAAGATAGTATCCACTGTATTTGTGCTCTATATCACGTGCTGAAGTCTGGTACAATTGCACGAATGGAAAAAAATCTCAAAATTGTGTATGCTTTATCTTTTTGTGAGATTGTGAGTTCCAGTCCTGCCTTGAGCACAGAGCCAGTTAAGTGACTTTGGGCCAATCACTTTCTCTCAGCCCTAGGAAGAAGGCAATGACAAACCATTTCCAAAAATCCTTGCTAAGAAAACCACAAAGATGTGTCTCTGAGAATCAGGCATGAATGAATGGAAGAAAAAAAAATATTAACCACACATTCAAGAGCTCCAAAATGCAGCATGTATATCCGGAAGCCAAGCTTTGCTATCAAGATGATTACGTCTATATTATGAATAAAATAAATAAAGTATCTTGTGGCAACACACCAAACCTTCACAATGTTTAAACATCTTTGGCATATGGAAAACTGATCAGGTAGAACATACAGATCTTATCGCTTTGAATCAGCAACCACACAACAGTTTCACAAATCATGACCAATGTGGGAGAGCACTCCCTAAAGTGTTGCCACTGAATTAAACACAATGTGATAGACAACGATCACATTTTTAAGTCTACGCCTTCATCACCAATCATGCTAAATATAAAATAAGGTAATTATAACACTTCCACAATTATTTACGTAGCAATTATATTCACTGATATTATGATTACTGTTATATTATCTAAAAACTTAAAATACTTGGAATTCCTACTATTCTATACAACGAAAGTAAGCAATCCTACAGACTATGTGTTATTGCACAACCTGTAAGATCACATATAAATGTATACAAAGCACTGTGATTTATGAGTATTTCTACAATAATCAGAACAAAAGCCTTGGGCTTTAATTAAAGAGAATTGTCTGTTTCCATTATCTTCCTGGAGAAGACCTACTTCTGAAGATATCAGATTTTTGCTATTATGCCATCAGATTTAGGCTGAGATTAAAACTCACTGTTTTCACATAATATCCTGCCTACGTGCTTAAGAGTGGTATCTTGCTTTGAAACTCACTGAAGTTGGTACTCAACAGATTCTGACACGAAATTTTGTCCCAGGACTCATTGTTTGTTTGGTAATCAATGCATAAGCTGGAACTTGTTGTTGGCTGCTTTGTGACTCATACATAAATCCTTATGGGGAAACATTTTTTGGTACTCATTGCACCACATGGAACCAATTAATGATGAATACCAAAGTACCACTGTATTTATACAAAGCTCACCTTCAGAACACAGATTTTACAAAGTAAGGGACACTGAGATTTTTCAGATTGCCTGAGTAATTTGAATTTTTGCTGCCGGACATACAGTTCTTATCTTGAAACTGAGCATAATGTTTTGGGATCCTGCGCTTGTGCTAAAATGAACTAAAATAGCTGCATCTGACAAAGGTATCAAATGTGCTTTGGTAGAGAATTGTCAATGTGTCCAAACTCAACCAACATGTAATTAGCTCCAACTAAAACATTTTTCACACGAGGCATACTTTGAGCAACTAGATTTATTTTTGAAAATGGATAATTTTTGGCTTTAGGTTTAAGTCCCTTTCGGACTGAGAGAAATATATGTAATTACTAAGCCACTGATATTTTATTAGAAACATTATTGGATGCATATGCTTCCTTTCCTACTTAAGAATAATTTAATAATTTAATGATTACTATAGTGATAGCATTTCTGTAGGCAAATAACATGCATAAGATGATATACAGCAGACATTTTATTTATTTATTTATTTATTTAGTTATATTTATATACCGCCCTACATGTCAAACACAAGGCCCGGGGGCCAGATCCGGCCCGCGAAATGGTTTCATGCGGCCCGCGAAGCCATCCTGGAAACAGTGAGGGAACGGCCCCCACTGCCTTGGCCCTGGCCCAGAGACCCTCCTCCTGCCAGAGACCCTCAGATCTGTCCCACTCCTGCCCAGGCCCCCATAGGCACCCTTGATGCCAACGATGTAGAGCTGGCCATGCCCACCCAGTAGGCCATACACACACTAGCCACGCCCACCCAGTAGGCCACACCCACCCTGGCCACACCCACCCGGCCCCCTGAGGGCAACTGCAATGCTGATGCGGCCCTCAATGATGAAATTGAGTTTGACACCCCTGATATACAGGTAGTGCTCAACTTACGGCCACAATTGAGCCCAAAACGTATGTTGCTAGGTGAGACATTTGTTAGGTGAGTTTTGCCCCATTTTGTGACTTTTCTTGCCACATTTGTTAAGTGAATCACTGCAGTTGTTAGTAACACAGTTAAGTGAACCTGGCTTCCCCACTGACTTTGCTCGTCAGAACGCTGCAACAAGTTATGCAACCTTAATAAATGTGAACCAGTTGTCAAGCATCCGAATGTAAATCACATGACCCTGGGGATGCTACAACGGTTGTTAAGTGTGAAAAATGGTCATAAGTCACTTTTTTCAGTGCCATTGTAACTTTGAACGGTCACTAAATGAGCTATTGTAGGTCGAGGACTACTTGTACATGCAATTTCAGTGTAGTTTCCCCTCCATATGTACAAAGACTGACTTATCAATATGATTAAGATATGTTTGGTTCAGTCTTTAGGCTCACGAAGCCCATTTATTGTGGTTCCTTAAATAAATTCAATTCAGTTATAGTTCCTATGGGACAATTTGCCATTGCATTAAGGAACAACTTCTATTAGGGATGAGGACAGCACAGATAGCTAAAAGCGTAGCTAATGCCAAGAGTATTTTAGGTATTATTTTCTCAAAAAGAAGCGGAAATACTAATTCAGAATTCAAGCGGCAGGGAACAGAACAATTGCCAACACTAAGCAAGAACACCAATAGTTTTAGCAACTTTTAGGTATAGCCCAAGTAGCCACAATTCACCAAGAAACTTGGACATTATTATTGGAAATAATAAAGAACAAAGACTAATATTTTAAAGAACTGTTGTAGTCATTTCATGCAAACTAATAAACTTTACATCTTATGAGGTAAAGGTTCAGTGAAATACATATTGCTTAGTACTGTAAATTAAAAGGGTCTTTTATTATTTATTTATATCCCATGCATGTTTACTTCTCTTCTGTCATGTTCTCATCATACACAAAATAAATATTTTTTAAATAACTCACAGCAGCAAATGTAGCCAATACTCTTTCCTATTTTACCCACAACAACCCTGTGAGATGAATTGGGCTGACAGGCAGTGATTTACCCAAAGTCACCCAGAAATTGTTCATACCTAAGATAGGACTAGAACTCACTGTCTCCTGGTGATCAGCACAAAGTCCCCCAGTTGGCTTTCATGCCTAAAAAGGTAAAGGTAAAGGTAAAGGTTCCCCTGCACATGCGTGCTAGTCGTTTCCGACTCTAGGGGCCGGTGCTCATCTCCGTTTCAAAGCCGAAGAGCCAGCGCTTGTCCGAGGACGTCTCCGTGGTCATGTGGCCGGCATGCCTAAGGCGGGACTAAAACTCACCATCTCCTGGTTTTAGCCTGGTGCCTGTACCTCTGAGTTAAACTCAACTCTTGGTGACTTTAGAAATATATTCTAAAGGGCTTTCCATTACCTTTTTCTGGGATTTTAAAAATATTTCAATCTATCCTGCAATCCTAGAATTTCCTGTTGGTCTTCTACCCAAGTATTAAAGTGGCTCAACCTTGCTTATGCCCTAACCTTATGTCCACGAGTTGCTATCATATGTTTAATATTAGTGGATTTGCTTCTTCATTCATAAACACAGTTTCAATGTACCCACATTGCAAACCTTTAGCTTCAAGCTCTTATACCATTGTTTAGTGAAGTCTGTTGTTTATGTCTTTTACATTTGTTAATTTTCTCCCATTTTGTTTATTTTTTATGTGTTTTTGCATCCTATTAGGACAATCCCTTTGAACTGAAAGCCACATTAAAAATGTTAACATAACATGTTCAGCTTAGTTCCAACCCATATTGCAAGCATAGCAAACAATTCCATATAAATAAGACTATATCTAATCTATAAACTAATGGTTACTCATGCAATTGAACTTAGCTTTGCTCTCTTCTCCTCTCTGTCAGCGCCCCCCCCCCCCCGCCGCGTACAGCACATGCCAGCTCTGGTAAACTGAAGAAAGCAAGATGAATAATCCATTTTGCTGGCATATGTCATCACATTCTTAAAACGATATCATCACTACTACAGCACTGTAACCAGTTATAAATCTAGGAATCCTATATGATATATAGAATATTGAGGGCAGGGTAATGGTGGGAGTATCTGATACTTATTATGGTAATCCATTCTGGGCTGAAGATTAATAAACCAGTGTTTCTCAATCTTGCTAATGTTAAGATGTCTGGAGCAATTCCTAAGATTCTCCAGCTAGCATGGTTTGGATATCTTAAGAGCCGTGGTGGCGCAGTCACTGGAATGCAGTACTGCAGGCTCACTCTGCTCACTGCCAGGAGTTCGATCAAGGTTGACTCAGACTTCCAAGGTTGGTAAAACGAAGACCCAGATTGTTGGAGGCGATATGCTGACTCTATAAACCGCTCAGAGGGCGGTATAGCAGGGGTCCTCAACTCCTGGTCCGTGGACCTGTACCGGGCCGCAGCATGCCAGCAACTGGTCCGCACAAACAAGCAAAGCCCCATCCATGGGATGCAGGCAGCACACAAAACCACACCCCCTCCAGTCCATGGAAAAACCTCTCTCCACATAACCTGTCCCTGGTGCCCAAAAGGTTGGAGACCTCTGGTGTAAAACACTATGAAGTGGTATATAAGTGCCATTGCTATTGCTATTAAAGTTGCCATGGTTGAGAAATATTAGAAGAGACTGTTGGATCAATGACCCGTGTGCAAGCAGATATCTTTTAGGGGTCCTTGGTGCTCTCTGAGCTTGGTTGTTTTCTTGCAGACGTTTCATTACCCAAACTACATAACATCATCCGCACCAATTATGTTACCTACTTTGGTTAACGAAACATCTGTGAGAAAGGAGACCACCCAGGACCTCTCATTTTCAATCCTGTGTTACAAATATTTTCCTCTGTCAGATGTCTTTAAATTCTCCATTGTTATTAAAAATAGAATACACGGCAGATTTTTCAAAACCTCCCGAAGGCATACCAATGCTTATTCCAATATGAATAAGTGCTGCTCAAGGACAAAATCTTATTAAAGTACTTATTTGCTCTTCACTAAGTTTCAAATGCTTGCGAATTCCCAATTCTGAAATCCTGGTGCTGTGTAGTACCCTTCTAACATGGAAGTAAACCATTCTGTACTCATTTACAATGGGAACAGGAGTGTGGCAGGCTTCCCTTTGAAGAATTGTCACCATTCAGAACTACCATGCGCAAAATCTCAAGGCTACAAATATGTACTGCCGCTGTGAATCACAAGTAGAGTATTAGCACCTTCCCAAAATACTGTCTTTATTCAGTTCTTCATTAGAGATGAAGAAAGAGAATGTTAATATCCATTAATGTTCAACTAATTGTAAGTATACAAATTATTTAATCCAATGGAGGAGCCATTTCTACAGAGTGGATCTTATTGTTTATTTATATTTTGTATTTCTAAACCGCCCATCTTCCTCAAAGAAGGGCTGATTCCCCATGCTTTTAAGGAATGTGTAACCTCGGAGACAACTCCTTTGAGATTTTCCGTGTCAAGGAAAATGCAGTATGGTTTCCTTATCAGACATGAGATGACAAGATGATAATTCAGGTTATATGTAGGTTTTCTGTGGATATGGCTTGAGAACTGGGTGTCAGATTAAAAAAATACGTCATTCCTACCTATGAATACAAATTACCACTTCTCACCGAATCTGTACTACAGGTAGTCCATGAACTTACCACAATTGAGCCCAACATTTCTATTGCTAGGCAAGATAGTTAACTGAGATTTGCCCCATTTTACAATCTTTCTTGCCACCGTTGTTAAGAGAATCACTGCAGTTGTAACACAGTTAAGTTAATCTGCTTCCCCATTCACTTTGCTGGCCAGAAGAACGCAAAAGGTGATCATATGACCCCAGGATATTGCAACTGTCATAAACGTGAGTCAATTGCCAAGCGTCTGAAATTTGATCACCTGACCGTGGGGATGCTGCAATGGTCCTTAGGTGCGAAAAATGGTCATAAGTCACTTTCCCCAGTGCTGTTGTAGCTTCAAAAGGTCACTAAAAGAACAGTTAAGGTAAGGACTTACCTGTATAGCATTTACTATCAGTTTTTGCTTCTGGTGACAATCTCTACCTCTTGATCTTGTCAGGAGTGTTTTCCCCCACAAAAGTCTCACAGAGGCCTTTTCCCTCTACAAAGGACACGGAGTTCAAGAGGAAAACACCCAACTGCATACCCAACTAAAGTAAGAGATCTGAGTTCATTCTTTTCAAGAGAATGAAGTTAGCAAGTTATCATCTTAAAAACATTTTGCCTAGAGATTTCTGTCCTGAAGAATGAATGACCTGGGACTGCTCACCCATATTGCTTCTGCTTCATTCAAAAAATAAAATAAAAAAGAGTATCTAGATAAAGAAAATAGACTTTTATCCTTCAGATTAAAGCTCCTGAAGTTTAACTTTTTCCTGCCTGGATGTATAGGAGGCTAAGCCTTGCTGCAGGCGGCAAACGACCTCTCTTTCAAGCTATGTTGGCATTAGCCTTTGTTCTCCTCAGACACAAAATAAAAGGAAATTACACTGTGTAGCCTATAGTCATATGCACCCATTTAACTACATTGTAGCACAGGGAAAACACTATCAGTCTCCTTTCTAGGAGACTGAAAGGAAAACAGATAATCAATAGGGCCAGGAAATCTAGAGGCATCTCTTTCTGGGCCTATATTATATTCTGCTGCTGTGTACACAGTAATCTGAAAGTATTTCTCAGTACCATTTAATCCATTTCACACCCTTTTAAGCGGCATAATTAGATGAAAGAGATGTCTGGAAAATGCAAAAGACACGAGAAACCACACTTTCGTTCCCCTGAAGCAAGCCAAATACTATGGCAAAGATGCAAAAATGAGATAAAGAGCATTCTTACATTCATTAAGATTTAAACAGGTTAACTTAGGATGGCAGTTGGGACCGTAATTTCCATCACTAAGTGATGTGGTCATAAAGTGGCAATTCCTGCAGTCCCAACTGCCAATGTTAACCAAATCCCAAGATTATTAGGTGAGGCAACTCCCCTGCTAGCTTTATACAGTTGCAAGAAAAAGTATGTGAACCCTTTGGGACTACGTCGAGTTTTGCTTGAATTGGCCATAAAATGCGCTCTAAACGTCGTGTAAGTCACAACAATAGAAAAACAGTCTGCTTAAAATAATACTACACAAACATTAGCTGTTGTCATGTTTTAATTGAACATAAGATGGAAACATTCACAGTGCAGGGTGGAAAACGTATGTGAACCTTTGGACTTAATAACTGGTTGACCCTCCTTTGGCAGCAATAACCTCAACCAAACGTTTCCTGTAGTTGCAGACCAGACCTGCACAACGATCTGGAGTAATTCTGGACCACTCCTCTTCACAAAACTGTTTCAGTGTAGCAATATTCTTGGGATGTCTGGTGTGAATCGCTCTCTTAAGGTCATGCCACAGCATTTCAATCGGGTTGAGGTCAGGACTCTGAGTGGGCCACTCCAGAAGGCGTATTCTGTTCTGTTGAAGCCATTGTTTTGTTCTTTTTTTTTTTTTATTGAAAAGTTTTAAAATACAGTTTTCCTTTAGAAAACCCCCCTTCCCCCTCCCTCCTCCCCTCCCTACCTCCCCCCTATCCCCCCCCTCCCTCCTCCCTCCCCTGCCTCCCCCCCCTACTTCCCCTCCTCCCCCCCTTCCCCCCCCCCCCGACTTCCCAGAGCAAAATACAAGGTATATATCTAAAAAGCAATCATAAACAATCATATACTAACAATTATAAACTCTAAAATCCATCACTCTCTAGCTTATATAGAATAAACCAATCCTTAATAATACTAAATATGTATAAAAAACTAAAATAAAAAAAACTAGCGTCATTCCCATCTATGTTCTTCCACAATTCACTATTTCCTAAACATATTCTCATTTACACATCACAAGCACCTATCCCTATTAACCTCTCTAGCCAAAATAGGCTATAATAGATAGTTCTTACACAAATTAACCCACATTAACCCACAAAACTTTCTTCCTCTTCCTCTGTAGTAAATTGTCCATTAATTCCAAATTAAAGATTCTGTTACCATACATATCATCCCAAAACTCTTAAAAACACAACTACCACTTGACTATCAGTATGTTGTGGAAGTTCCATAGATTTCTACTGGTCCTATTTTCTTATCTTTTTTGAGCGTTTTAAGGCAGCACGCGTCACCCTCTGTTCTCTAGGATCATCCAAAAGAGTTGCAGCTTGATCTCCTCCTGTACCATTCTCGTCTATCTGTCCATCTTCATCCTCTTGATGTTCTCCTTCTCCAGATCCCTCTGCAGCTTCCAAAAGTGTTGATGGGGTTGCTTTTAAGACATTGTTGTAAAAATCATGCGCTTGCTTCACAGTACCCAAACAGTACCTTTTGCCTTCATACATGAAGCTCAACCCAGCTGGGATCTCCCATCTGAACCTTATATCTCTTTGCTTGAGCTCTTGCACAAGAAATATAAAGTCCTTCCTTCTCTTTAAAATCTTTGGAGGAATTTCTTTTAGAACCAAAACTTCTTGACCAGCAATCACAACTTTAGTATCATAGGCAGCTTGTATAACTTCATCTCTAATTTCCCTTTTTACAAAATAAACCACCACATCTCTAGGCAACTTTCTCTGTTTAGCAATCCACGAGTTCACACGAAACACTTTGTCCATGCCTTGTTTTATTTCAGATGCTGGATGGTTCAATACCACCTCAAAAGCCTCAGAAACCAGCTGCTTTAAATCTTCCTTAATATTCTCTTTTAGGCCTCTAATTCTAACAGCAAACTGCATCTGGTAAAATTGAGCCAGACTCAGTTCGCTATCCATTTTGTCTTTTAAATCTTCAATTTCCAATACTTTTGCTTCTAATATAGCATTTTTTTGAGTCAGTTCTTCCACTTTGTCATCCAGCACCTCCACACATTTAGCTACTTTATGCACTGAGGACAAAATGTCTACCTTCATCTCTCTGAGTTTCTGTTCCATCCTTTCTTCCATTCTCTGCTCCAATTTCTCCAATTTCTCCTCCATCTGTGCAAATTTAACACCCATTGACTCCAAAATTAACTGGGTATGTTTTTCAAGATCCTTCGATGTCAATACATCTGGAGAATGCAACGCCTGCAATAATGATTGTTGTTGCACCGGAGAATTTCCAGCACTCCGAAAAGTTCTAGGGGGAGGTTTAGACGCCATCTTTTACTTACAATTGTGACGCACTTTCACTTTAAGTTTTAAGCAAAGTCCATCAAGCTCGAGAGTAAAATAAAATAATCCTCTTCATCTCTTCATCTTTCCCTCTTGCACTGCTCTGCCTGCTCTTTTCCTTTCATAGTCTCTCCTTCAAGCAGGGATGGTCGCAGACGCCTGGCTCTGCTCCATGAAGTCCGGAGCAGAGACGCTAGCCAGCTGGGAGCAGCCCAGGCTGCGGGGGAGTTCAATCCTTCAGCCGCCCAAGCTCCAAGCTCAGGCGGCCCCGGAGAACTCAACCCCTACCTGGGGGCTCACCCCCTCCTCTTCTCCCGAGGAGGGGGCTTCAAATTCGCCCGAACAGCTGATCGGCGCTGTTTCGGGCAAAAAATCACACAGCTGAGCCGCGGGCAGCCCGGGAAGGCTGCCTCCGTCGCCGCGGAGCCACCGGAAGTCAAAGCCATTGTTTTGTTGAATTACTTGTATGCTTTGGGTCATTGTCCTGTTGCATCACCCATCCTCTGCGGAGCTTCAGTTGGCGGACAGATGGTCGTACGTTTTCCTGCAAAATGTCCTGATAAACTCTGGAATTCATTTTCCCATCAGTGACAACAATTCGTCCAGGCCCTGAGGCAGCAAAGCAGCCCCAAACCATGATGCTCCCTCCCCCATGTTTTACAGTGGGGATGAGGTTTTGATGTTAGTGTGCTGTGCCTTTTTTTCTCCACACATAGTGTTGTGTGTTTTTCCCAAACAACTCAATTTTGGTTTCATCTGTCCACAGTATATTTTGCCAGTAGTGCTGTGGAACATCCAGGTGCTCATTTGCAAACTTCAAACGTGCTGCAATATTTGTTTTGGAAAGCAATGGCTTCCTCCGTGGTGTCCTCCCATGTACTCCATTCTTGTTTAATGTTTTCCTTATTGTAGATGTGTCAACAAAAATGTTAGCATGTGCCAGAGATTTCTGTAGGTCTTTAGCTGACACTCTAGGATTCTTCTTTAACTCATTAAGCATTATGCGCTGTGCTCTTTCAGTCATTTTTACAGGACGACCACGCCTAGGGAGAGTAGCAACAGTGCTAAACTTTCTGCATTTGTAGACAGTCTGTCTTACCGTGGACACATGAACATCAAGGCTTTTGGAGATACTTTTGTAACCCTTTCCAGCTTCATGCAAGTCAACAATTCTTGATCGTAGGTCTTCTGAGAGCTCTTTTCTGCGAGGCATAGTTCACATCAGACAGTGCTTCTTGAGACTAGTAAACCCAAAACAGGTGTGTTTTTAAAGGGCAGGACAGCTGTCAGCAACACATCCAATATCATCACACTGGAGTCAAGGTTGGCTCACTCCTGGCTCCAATTACCTCTTGGAGAAGTCATTAGGCTAGGGGTTCACATACTTTTTCCACCCTGCACTGTGAATGTTTCCATGTTATGTTCAATTAAAACATGACAACAGCTAATGTTTGTGTAGTATTATTTTAAACAGACTGTGTTTTTCTATTGTTGTGACTTACATGACGTTTAGAGCGCATTTTATGGCCAATTCATGCAAAACTCCACGTAATCCCAAAGGGTTCATACTTTTTCTTGCAACTGTATAACCAGTGGTCTGGGGGTGGGTGGGGGGGTGCACAGAAAACTGTAAATACCAGGGTGAAAGCTAGGTAAGTGGCTACTGCTAGGTGAGGCAATAAGATATGTAGGGAAGGCACTGTAAAAAGTGCAAGGGCATGCCCCAGAGGCACAGCCCAAGTTGGAAAGGGTGTGGGATGCACAGGAGTTCAGCATAGATCGGGGTGGGGTGGGGAGGGGGATGCATGAAGGCAGAGGGGCTGGGGGAGAGCAGAAGACAGGGAAGACTTAGCAACTTGTGACCTTCCCTGGCAGTTTCCAGGTCTATTTTGTGTAGAAGCCAGCAGTGAAGATTGCAAACAGAGATCATGTGATCAAGGGGCTCTGCATCTGGCTATGTGAATAGGCTGCCAAGGGCCCCCAGATCATGATCACACGACTCGGGCTGGTGGGGTGGTGCTGCTGGGACAACCAGAACTGAGGACTGGTTGTAACCATCATTTGACAATGCCACTGTAACTCTGAATGGTTGCTAAATGAATGGTCACGGGTCAAAGACTACCTGAACCTAACTGTTTTTAGCAAGAATTCTTCATCTTATAAGATGGAAGCCACATCAGAATGACCCCATTACTGCTGGCTACTCTTTCTCCTTTGGTTATCAGTCTTGATGGGTAGCACCTGCCACTGGCTGAGAACAACAGTAGCTGTTAACAACATCACATAAAAGAACACTGTCCAAATTATAGCTTTAGAAGTTACCCCTTGCACAACTGAGTCAGGGAAATCAATCATCCATTTCTCTAGGTACAAACATGTAGCTTTGGCTGGTTATTTCAGGATAAAAAAAAGGAAAGACTTCACCAGATTTTACCTACCAAATTAGATGCCTAAGGCAGAAGTTGAAAGCAAGAAAAGAACACAATTTCCCCCATCCTTTAATCTGTAAGGGAGAGAGGTCATAGTGCCACCACTTGTTAGATGCCTGGGAACAATACATGGTCTATTAAGCATCTTTTAACTTGCTTCCTTTTATTTCACATGCTTTGTAAAATATTCCACATGCTTTTAACGTTAGGCTTATAAACAAGAAAAAAGAAACCATACATATGCAGAGCATAAATCTATTAGACTATTGATAGGAAAGATGACTAACTAGAATTTGAAGACCTCAATAGCATTGCTTCACAAGTTCCATCCGCTGTAAATATTTCCATGTCACTGCTACTATACAATAGTTCAGTGCCATTGAATTAACACTGTATTATCTTACATTCCCCTTATTGTAATCTCAGCTATATATGAATTAAAGAGTATCAACATGCCAACAAAAAAAGCAGATTGTGCTTAAAGTCCCAGCACTAGATCATTCTTCAAAGCACTTAATTATAATGACAAGAGTCTGGAAAGAAATTATGATTAAGCATGTTTAAAGTTCAGGATGAATTACAAATATTAATCCAAAATGACTATTACTAGAAGAAAAAGAACTTTTTGCTATTTTTACCATGAACAACAATCACTTCAACTTACATTACTATATTCAATGTCCATTATATCAATACTAAGAAAGTTAGAGAAAAGTTCTACATAAATTTGGTTACATTGTTTAAACATTTCAATGCTTCTATGTATCTTACAATCTTTGTTTTTGGTTTTCCCCCCTAAAAGTCAATACTACAGAAAATTTTATTTACTTAAGACAGCCACTCAGCTTACCTGTATGCTAACTCCAGGCACATCACAAAACAACAGTAGGAACATCTACACCCCCATTAACACCATATAGGGGAATATTTGTAGCTGAGGTTAAACTGGGGTGAGGACTGGGGGCGTTTGATGCAGACATTTCAAGAAAACAACCAAACTCAGAGCACCAAGGACCCCACCATAATAGCAATAGCACTTAGACTTAAATGCCAATTCATAATACTTTGCAGCCTTCCCTAAATGGTTTAGAGTCCGTGAATGGCCCCCAAAATCTGAGTCTTCATTTTACCGACCTCGGAAGGATGGAAGGCTGAGTCAATCTTGAGCCGGTCAAGATTGAACTGATGGCAATCGGCAGAGTTAGCCTGCAGCACTCCATTCTAAACACTGCACCACCATGGCTAATACAGATACTTCCCGACTTATAACCACAATTCGGATCAGAATTTGTTATTAAGCAAGGTGGGTGTAAAGTAAATTGCACTTGATTTTATAATCTTTTTGACACACTTGTTAAGCAAACCACTGCAGATATTAAGTGAATCATATGGTTGTTAAATGAGTTTAGTTTGTCCCATTGACTATGCTTGTCAGAAGCTGGCTGAGGCAGTTACAAAGGATGGTGCACATGATCCAGGACAACACAACTGTTGTAAATACATGCTAGTTGCCGAGCGCTCAAATTCTGATCACGTGACTAAGGGGATGCTGCAACAGTGTGAAAACAGATTATGTCACTTTTTTTCAATACCGATGTAACTTTGATCAGTCACTAAACGAATGGTTGTTGACGTCATAACAACTATTCCTCCATATATCAACACTCATTTTGAAGGTTATGAGTCAGCCAAATATCTAAGGCAAGAGAAGAATATTTTCAAAAATCTATTTATTCAGCAGCATCAAAATACCCAAATGCAGTTTATTTGTACTTATTTGTGCAAAATTAGTTATTTAAGCATTCCTACCATACTTCCCCCCCCCTTTTTTCATGGTTGATTATTTCCAAAAATTATACAATTACTGTATATCCTTATATGGCTGCTTAGACATCATCCCTTTTAGGTAAAATGCATATAACATCAACACACATGGGAGATTTATATACGCTAGGAACAAATTATAATACATAGTTTGGAACCACCGAATTTCATTGCAAAACGAACGTAAATATAGTGGCAAAGAACCAGAACATGCAGACAAAAGTTTATTTTATTTCTTAGTAGATTGCAGCCTCGTTTACTGTAGATAAAATTCCTGTAGTTGCAAAATAATGCAGTTTGTGTGAGATTGGCTGGATTAATGCAAAAAAAGAATATTGTTTTAGCTGTATATTTAATCTTAGAATGAATACATAGAATGAAGGCTATTGCTAAGCACATTGGTTTGTGCTTAAATTGTAAGCCGCCCTGAGTCTTCGGAGAAAGGTGGGATATAAATGGGATTTAAATAAATAAATAAATAAATAAATAAATAAATAAATAAATAAATAAATAAATAAATAAATAAATAAATAAATAAATAAATATTTACAAAGCTAAGGCTTTCTCAGAGAGGGCAGATCACTTTGTCAAACATGCTATGATGGTCTATATAGCTTTCCCCATTTTGAGTGTCCACCAAGTAAGCTAGAATCTTGCTTACCAACCACTCGTTCAGTAACCATTTATAATTGTGATGGTGACGAAGGAGTGGTACTTCAATCAATCTTTGAAGTTCTGGTTGTCACAGTGTTCCCATGGGCACACTGGGTGCTTGCAGTTACATGATCCATTATTTGCGGTCGTTCCTGCCAGCTTCCCCAGAAGCAAAGTCACTGGGGAAGGAGGAGTTGCTCTGGTCCTCCTCGCCTTCATGTGTTTGCGCCATGCTACCCGTTCTCATGCCGTACCATCCACACCCAAGCCTTTCTGGGCTTATGCTGCACCATCTAATCATCTGTGGTCTTTCTGTATAGGCACTCCTCGACTTACAACAGTTCAAGTTACAATGGCACTGAAAAAAGTAACTTATGACCATTTTTCAGTTATGATCTTTCCAGCATCCCCCTGGTCACGTGATCAAAACTCAGATGCTTGGCAACTGTTCCTTATTTATGACCGTTGCTGTGTCTCAAGACTCATGGGATCGACTTTTGTGACCTTCTGACAAAGTCAATGGGGAAGCCAGATTCACAATTGGATTACTAACTTACCTACTACAGTGATCCACGAAACAACTGTAGCGAGAGAGATTGTAAAATGGGGCAAAACTTACTGAACAGATGTCCTCACTTTGCAACAGAAATTTTGGGCTCAACTGTAGTCGTAAGTCGAGAACTACCTGTATTTATGTGTGGCCTGCCTGTCTCCTGAAATTCATGGCCTCCCCTGGCTACCTCCTGAAGCATCCCTACGCCCCTTACCTTCCAACACTTCCCGCTTAATGACCTGCACGTCGTAGGATTAAAATGGCACCTGGGACTGTTGACACTGAATGATGCAGTTGTATGATGTTGTGCTTTTTGATTGCAATGCTTAGTGACAGCAATCCTGATGCCAGCTGCTGTCATACTCCAAGGACTACTTTTATCAGATTATGATCATACTGTCTGGGGAGGACAAATCTTTTGTTCTAACATCCTTGGACAACATCTGGTTAGAGAAATTTGAGCGAATATCTTCGGTTAGATTTGGGGAAAATCACATTCAGATCTTTGTTTACTGGTAAAACTCATAGGTAGCCTCCTGTTTTAGTAAGCCCCCTCACACAGCTGTTATGAGCAAGTATTCCATTATATTTGCAGGCAGTCCTCGACTTACAACTACAAAACAGCCCAACATTTCTGTTGCTAAATGAGACATTTATTGAGTTTTGCCCCATTTTACAATCTTTTTTGCCAGTTAAGTGCATCACCGCACCTGTTAAATTAGTAACACAGTTAAGTGAATCTGGCTTCCCCATTGACTTTGCTTATCAGGAGGTCGCAAAAGGGGATCACGTGACCCCAGGACACTGCAACCGTCATAAATATGAGTTGGTTGCCAAGCATCTGAATCACATGACAATGGGGATGTTGTTAAGGGTTGCAAGAGTGAAAAATGGTGATAAGTCACTTTTTTCAGTGGTGCTGTACCTTCGAACGGTCACTAAATGAACCGTTGTAAGTCGAGGACTACCTCTATAACAAATACAGCAGAAAGATAAGGTTCCCAATGTTTTTTACTCTAGCCCCTTATTTCCTGGGGACACTAGCAGCGTTTCCTCATCTATCCTATTTTCTGGGATCAGACAGAAATAGATTTTTATGTGTGTTACGCTGCTGTATGGAAAAAAGTAATACAGCCTTTCCCTTTCAAAACTGCAACACAAATGAGAATTCTGGATCAATTTCCTATGCAGTTGGCATCTTGCCCACCAAAGCACATGGGCATTTCCAACTAACAGGCAAGTGCTTTTCATAAGGACCAGCAAGATGGGCAGAGGTAGTTTAGCCCAGCCTCCCAACCACTGCATCCCAGAAGACAAAAACCCTTCTACCTAAGACATGCAATGATGGCAGCTGGCTCAAACTTTATAGGGAGAGAGGGTACAAGAGAAGATTCTCATCCCAGTTCCAGAGTAATAGCTAAATTTAATTATTTTTGTTCTATTAAATAAGGCCAGGAAAAAGCCAGTTTTTCACGAGCTGGCATATTACTGTACCTAAAAAAGGCCCACAATCCAGCTCAAAACCTATTACGCTTATGTGAAAATAAATTAAAATGGGGTCTGAATACACTGGAAGAAAAAAGGATCCTGAAAACCCAAATTCTGACCAAGGCAAGGGGCCCTGTTCTTTGAGTTGAGATCAATTTCTTCTCACCTTAGAGACACATAGTTTTCTGGGCATATTACGGAAAAGGTTAGCCACTGTCTTCTTTGAATTAGCCTAGTAATCTCCCATTGAAGATCTAAGCCCAAATGTGTTTAGTTTCCAAGCCCATCAATTTCAGCCAGGTAATGAAACTGGTGGTCTCCGGTATTATTTATTTACATTTTATATTATAGTACAATCACAGTTAATCAAACCAAAGGCTAATGTCCCATCTTGTAAACCTGTAAATGTACAACTGTCTTATAAGCCTGTGGGCATATATGGACAGATAACAGATAAAGAAACTTAAGCATTATAGCAGCTTTCTTTCTCTCTCTCACACACACACAAGGCGTGGAGAAGGAAATGGCAACCCACTCCAGTATCTTTGCCATGAAAACCCTATGGACAGTACCAAAAGGCAAAACACACAAGGCATGAAATCAAATTATACCCAGTGTCAGGAGCTGAAAGAAGACTTCTTCTCTAATTCCATAATAACTTTAGTTAAATCCTCTTCAACAGTTGAGTTTTTGCTAAATTGGTTTTAGTGCCTTTTTAAAAACATACAACCTAATAGTGAAGAATTCTAAATCCATGGCGCTCACCCAAATTTATTAACTATGGTTTAGAAATCAGGAGCAATTTTAAAATTAATCTCTAATTTTAATTATATTTTAACTAAAGCTGTCATTTTCTAATCAAGTATCAACTAAGAATTGTAGATAATCATATTTAGGACAACAACTAACCTTGTTTTTGTTGAGGAACAGCATTTTTGAGAGAGGGAAGGGAGGGGAGGGAGGGAGGGATGGTAGACAAACATTCAACTTGGCCTGATCCATTTCAGCCATGGTTTAAAAAAGGGTAAAGAATATTATCAATCTGAGCCACTGGTGCAGAAAAGTTTTATCTGCACAAAATGGTAACTATTTTGTATTTGTATTTCTCAGAAAATATCCTAATATGAAAACAGACAATAATTTCTCAAGTTTGTGAACTTATCATTTTACCAATGTTACACCTGGTATTATATACTAAATGCAATATCTCTTCACCATGTATGTTTTATATATGATTGGTAATCAGATTTCCACATGTAAGTATCACAAGCAAGATTTTTTTAAAAAAATCAGAATCTCAAAACATTCCTTGCATATGGAGGGAGTGAGAGAAGAAACCATGACTATTTTAAAAAATTAAATTTGTGTAAGCTATAGAGAAATTTAAGCTTGCAGCAAAAAGTATCTTTTTCCATTATTTACACTATCAGCAGATATGATAATTAAAGGAAAAATCACAGAATTAAAGAACAGAAAAATAAGATGTAGAATTCCAATCCCTGCAGGATGCTCCAGCCTTCACCAGAATATTACTGGCTATTAACCTGCACAATCCCAGATCAAACAAGTACAGAAGTGGAACAGACACACATACAGCAAGCACACTAAGCACAGCTCCAAAGCTCAATAAATGCTTCTCTTGTACGAGGAAAAAATATATTATTAGCCTCAGTATTATTTTAATCTTTTTTTTCCAGGTAAGTGCACATATACATCAGATTTTTTTCATTCTTGTGGTTTTTTTGAAGGCCCCTTTTCTCATAACATATCTACACAGCTAAATCAATTGCAATACATTTCATATTTTAAAGGTCGAGGACAGTACTTATTTCTAAAGTTTTGCTCCATCGACGAAGCCTTAATTCAAGCCTTCCATCTGTTTAAGAAAAACATAAAAATAGTCTGTCCAGGTTTCCCACCAGAGGGAGGCTGCAAGGCACCTTCTATTTATTTTGGGATGAGATCTTAAAACAGCATGCTTATGACCCGTTCTGTTTTGCCCTCTTTTTTGGTTGTCAAATGTTTCCTTCTCTTGTTTCTTCACTGACAGATTCGGTGACAGATTCGGCATGTACCCTGAACAAAATGTCTCCAGTCCCAATCCCCATTTTGAAGGGATCCTTAAAACTGCCTCTCCCACCAAATACCCCAGAAGCGCTCACGCACACATGCACACACACACACACACACATGGCAAGATTTCAAAAGTCATCCTAATAAGCTCAATAAAGGTCTGGTTTGCCCTGCCAGAGAGTCCTGGGTTTAAGCCCAGCTGGCCGAGCAGAGAAGCCAGCTTACCAGAGTTGTTGTACTTCAGCTTAGGAAGGTGTTGAGAGACAAACGCAAGTGAGGGAAAAAAAATGCATGTTATTTTTAAGAGCTGTATTTAATTAATTAAGCGGTTAGGATGGAAGACATTCGCCAATGGGATGGAGAGGCACGATTTCCACCCCACACACACCACCACCACCCCGCAGAAACCCTAACCCCAACCAGGAGGGTGGCTCGATCACGGTTTAAGGTGACCCACCGAGAACCAACTTCTCACCTTTATCCTGAGAGCAAGACAGGATTTCTTCTTCTTTGGGGTTAGTCACCTGGGTGATAATGGACGGGTGGTCCATGGAAACTGAGTGCGCTTTTCACCTGGCTTATTATTCCCTCCCAGAGGCAGCTTCGGTGGGCACTTTTTAATTAAGCTTTTCTCCTTTTAGGAAATCGGGAGGCGGGTTTATAAATGGGGGGAGGGAGGGAGGGAGGGGAAAAAAACCACTCCTCCAAAACGAAGCCAAAAAAAGGGGGAGGGAGGGAGGGGGAGGAGTAGCCGGCCAAGCACACCCCGGGCTGAGGGAGCCAAAAAAGCCCCCTCCCCCGCAGGGGAAAAAAAGAGTGGGGGAGGGGTCCTGAAACTGCTCCCCCTCCCCCGCCGCAGAGGTAAAAGGAGCGGCTAAAAGCGCAGAAATGCCCGCGCTGAGACTGCAGGCCGGCCGAGCATCCCCTCCCCTCGTCGGCCGCGGCCCAGGACAGCCTCCCCGCTACGGCTCACCCCGGGCCCCGGAGGGGCTTCGGCAAGGGCGGGCGACCCCCGGCCGCGCTCATGGCACCGTCAGGCGGCCTCGCTGGCTGGGAAGGGCCCGCCGGGCAGGAGGAGGAGGAGGAGGAGGAGGAAGCGGCCCCCTCACGTGCCGCCCCCCATTACCTCATCCCGCCCCCGCCGGCTTTTTCCCGCGCTGAGGTGCGCCGCCCAGGGCGGTCGCCGCTGCGCCCTCAGCGCCCCGGCTGCTCTGCCCGCCGTCCGCCCCGCGGCCCCGGCCAGGAGGAAGGGAACGGCAAGGACCCCTCCGCCGCCGCCGCCTCCGCCTCTCCCGCCGCCTCAGGCATCACCAGGGAGGCGGGAAGCGGCGCGGCGCCTGCTCACTCGGCCGCCTCACAGCAGCCAGCCGGCCCCGGCGGACCAGTAAACAAGGGGGTGGGGCCTCTCCGCCGCGCCTGTCAATCCGGCCGAGGGGCGGGGCCTCTCCGCCGCGACCCAGTCAATCCAAGCAAGGGAAGGAGAGGGTGAGGGCG
Source organism: Vipera berus (assembly GCF_964194415.1). Lineage (NCBI taxonomy): Eukaryota > Metazoa > Chordata > Lepidosauria > Squamata > Viperidae > Vipera > Vipera berus. Next base: position 127,803,766 of record NC_138205.1, on the reverse strand, counting down.
GGGCCTCTCCGCCTCGCCCTGTCAATTGGGCGGAGAGGCAAGAAGAAGGCGGGGCCTCTCTGCCTCGCCCTGTCAGAGAGGGGGCTGGAGAGCGCGCGGGGCCTGTCTGATCCACCGGAGGGAGGAAAGGCTCGCCGCAGCCTATCGATCCAAGGGGAGAAGCGAAGGGAGGGAGGAATTTCTCCCGCCCTGGCTGTCAATCCAGAGGCTGGAAGGAGGCGTCTGAGAAGGGGCGGGGTTTGTCGCCCGCATCCTGTGAATCCAGCGAGAGGGAAGGCTCGCCGCAGAGGGGGCGGGGCCTCCCCATCGCGGCCCGCCAATCCAGTGGAGTGGGCGGAGAGATGTACGGGCTGGCCAATGATTGGGGGTGGGGTCTCGCTGGTACCGATGGAGGCGCCAGTGGGGGGGGGAGCAAAAGGAGTGATTCACTTAACAACTGTGGCAAGGAAGGTCGCAAAATGGAGCAAAACTCGAGAAATGTTTCACTTAACAACAGCAATTTGAGGCTCCATTGTGGTTGTAATTCAAAGGCTACCTGTACTAGGGGCTGCATATCCTTGGCTTGCTAAAGAAAATAAGATGGTGGGAAGACACGTTACAGGTAGAACCTCAACTAACGACCATTCATTTAGTGACTGTTTGAAGTTACAGGAAAAAAAGTGACAGGACTTTTTTTTCCCCACACAACTCTTCCCTCATCCCCTGATCAAAATTCAGACACTCAGCAGGTGACTCATATTTATGACAGTTGCAGTGTCCCAGGGTCACATGATCCCCTTTTGTGACCTTCTGACAAGCCAAATCAATGGAGCCAGATTCACTTAACAACCATGTGACTAACTTAACAACTGCAGTGATTCACTTAACAACTGTGCCAGGAAAGGTCGTAAAATGGGGCAAAACTTACTAAACAACTGTCTTGCTCACCCGTAGAAATATACCCTTGATGGAAGCGAAAGTTGGATTTTAATAAAGCAGGAGCGGTCAAGTATTGTCACCTTTATAATAACAACAGCAACAATAATAATAATAAAGTTAGAAGGGATCTTGGAGGTCATCTAGTCCAACCCCCTGCTCAGGCAGGAAACCCTATACCAGGGATCAGCAACCTGAAACAGTGAAAGAACCACTCGGAACTGGTTCCCTCACAAAAGGAAAAACTGGGAGCCGCAAAAAATGTATGCACATACGTGCACATATGCGCAGAACAGGGTTTCACTGAAGAGTGGAGCCAAGGCAAGATATGCACCTACCCTGCATATTTGAATTGATTGGTTGAACTTTTTTAGTCCCACTTTTTTTTCGACTGCACATGTCAGAGGACTGGGAGCCACAGAGGGGGCTGAAAGAGCCGCATGCGGCTCCGGAGCCGCGGGTTGCAGACCTGTGCCCTATACCATTACCGTTTACCCCCCCCCCCTCCCGTTGATAGGGCTCGCAACTTGGGCATCCTCCTGGATTCACGGCTCAGTTTTGAAGATCATATAGGAGCCGTGACCAGGGGGGCTTTTGCCCAGATTCACCTGGTGTGCCAGTTGCATCCCTATCTGGACCGAGATGCTCTACGTACAGTCACTCATGCGCTTGTGACCTCCCGGTTAGACTACTGCAATGCCCTCTACATGGGGCTGCCCTTGAGGACCACCCAAAGGCTTCAACTGGTGCACAATTCAGCCGTGCGAGTTTTGATGGGAGCTTCCCGATACTCCCGTGTAACACCTCTTCTCCGTGAGCTGCATTGGCTTCCGGTTGCCCTCCGTGTGAGATTCAAGATGCTGGTAATGACCTATAAAGCCCTAAATGGCATGGGTCTGGATTATCTAAGGGAACACCTGCTGCCGGCATCATCTTCCCATCGTCCTGTGTGCCCCCACAGGGAGGGCCTTCTCAGAGTACCGCTGGTTAATGAATGCCGGCGGGTTATTCCCAGGGGAAGAGCGTTCTCTGTGGGTGCGCCTGCCCTATGGAACCAACTACCCACGGAACCTAGGACTGCCCCCGACCTTCGCTCATTTCGCCGGGACCTGAAAACTTGGCTCTTTGATCTGTTTGGTCCAGACTGTGGGGTTGTTAATTTAAAAACCTCCAGTGTTGGAGCACCCACAACTTCTGAAGGCAAGCCTTTCCACTGGTAGATTGTTCTCGCTGTCAGGAAGTTTCTCCTTAATTCCAGGTTGCTTCTCTCCTTGATTAGTTCTATATCCATTGCTTCTTGTCCTGTCCTCTGGAGCTTTGGAAATTAAGTTGACTCCCCCTCTGCCGTGCGGCAGCCCCTCAAATACTGGAAGACTGCTATCATGTCCCCCCAGTCCTTCTTTTCCCTAGACTAGCCAAACCCAAATCGTGCAACCGCTCCTCATATGTTTTAGTCTCTAGGCCAGAGGTAGGCAACCTTGGCTCTTTTATGACTCGTGGACTTCAACTCCCAGAATTCCTGAGCCCACATGGCTCAGAATGGAAACCTCTCCCTTTCCCCTCAGCGTGGCTGGCTCAGGAATTCTGGGAGTTGAAGTCCATGAGTCATAAAGCGGCCTAGGCCTAGGCCAGGGATAGGCAACCTTGGCTCTTTTATGACTCGTGGACTTCAACTCCCAGAATTCCTGAGCCGGCATGGCTCAGCATGGAAACCTCTCCCTTTCCCCTCAGCATGGCTGGCTCAGGAATTCTGGGAGTTGAAGTCCACCAGTCATAAAAGGGCCAAGGTTGCCTACCCCTGCTCTAGGCCTTCAATCATCTTAGTTGCTCTTCTTTGCACTTTTCCCCCCCAAAATCTCAACATCTTTTTTGTAATGTGGTAACCAAAACTGGATGCAGTATTCCATAGATGGCCTTACTGTGTGAACTTCAGCTCCCAAAATTCCTGGGGCAGCTCAAGTGAACTTCAACTCCCAGCATGCCTCCTGGGAAATACTTGGGACTGAAGTCAGAAATCATAAAAGGTCTGAGATTGATAATCTCTGAATTAGGATGATGGTTCTGATCTGTTACTGTTCTACAATTCTGTGGTTCTATGAAAGAGAGATTCTATGCCTTCCTTCCTTCTGTAAAAATTAATATTTGGTATCATCTTTTGAAATTCCCCCCATAATCAGAGATAAACTATTTGCTTTCAATGACTCTACAAATGCTTCACGGACAATATTGCTTGCAGAATGGCAATTCTAGCAGCAGTATACAGGTAGTTCTCAACTTACAACCAAAATTGAGCTCAAAATATTTGTTGTCAAGTAAGACATTTGTTAAGTGAGTTTTGCCCCATTTTATGACCTTTCTTGCCACAGTTGTTAAGTGAATCACCACAGTCACACAATTGTTAAGTGAATCTGGCTTCCACTTTGATTTTGTCTGTTAGACGTTCTCAAAAGGTAATCACATGACCCCGGGGCAAAGCAACGGTCATAAGTATGAGTGAATTGCCACGCATCTGAATTTTGATCAGGCGATCATGGGGATGCTACAAAGGTCGTAAGCGTGAAAAACAGTCATAACTCACCTTTTTCAGTGCTGTTTTTAACTTTGAACAGGCACTAAACCAGACATGTCAAACACAAGGCCCAGGGGCCAGATCCGGCCCGCGAAATGGTTTCATGCGGCCCGCGAAGCCATCCTGGAAACAGTGAGGGAACGGCCTCCACTGCCTTGGCCCTGGCCCAGAGACCCTCCTTCTGCCAGAGACCCTCAGAGCTGTCCCACTCCTGCCCAGGCCCCCATAGGCACCCTTGATGCCAACGATGTAGAGCTGGCCACGCCCACCCAGTAGGCCATACGCACTCTAGCCACGCCCACCCAGTAGGCCACGCCCACCCAGTAGGCCACACCCACCCGTCCCCCTGAGGGCAACCACAATGCTGATGCAGCCCTCAATGAAATTGAGTTTGACACCCCTGCACTAAACGAACTATTGTAAGTCAAGGACTGTATAATTTCTCCAATTGTTGATAAGGCAAATACTCTTATGATGGTCCTGTATGGACCCAATTATTCCTCTCCCCCCCAAAAAAAATGTGTAATTATGGAAATGAAAGGTCTTGTTCACATGAAAGGACTAAAATCATAAACCCATGAAACACTCAAGTAGCTACATTTAACTGGAAACCAGCTTGTAGCTCAAATAGGGGCCTCGGGGAAAAATCTACCTGCTGCCAGATTTTAAAAAGGAGGGCTGGTGGTTATTAGAAGCAGGACACATTTTGTTTTTCCAAGACAGGAGCCACAACAGATTATCCTCTCTAAGAATAGATTAAAAGGAATATGTTTAGAAAAGGCAGTTGTGACTCCTTATTTGTTCGGAGTAGGTTTTATCCTCCAGTGAACCCACAACAAGGGAAAAGCCCCAGAACAGCTGTTTTTTTTGCAGCTTGACGTTCCAAACCTTCCCCAATCCTGGTTTAACTGTTGGGAAGCTGGTTTTGGCAGTGTGCTTCAACTTGCTCCAGGGGGGTTTTGTAGCTGCACGTCGCCTCCCCAACCCTCTTCGCACATCCGTGCACAGGAAAACAACCAGTTGCAAGGGTGTGGCAAAGCAAGAGGATGCTTTGTGCACCTGGAGATAAAAAACCCTTGGCTGTTCCTTCCATACAAGCTACGTCAACATTCATGATACGGGTATAGTCCTCAACTTACGGCCCATAACTGGGCCCAAAATTTCTGTTGCTAAGCAAGACAGTTGTTAGGTGAATTTTGTCCCCCTTTACAGCTTTTCTTGCTAACGGTTATAAAGTGAATCACTTTATCAGTAAAATGGTTGGTAAGCGAATCTGACTTCCCCATCCACTTCGCTTCTCAGAAGATTGCAAAAGATGATCACATGACCCCGGGACACCGCACAGCCGTCATAAAAATGAACCAAGCATCCGAATTTTGATCACGTGACCATGGGGATGCTGCAATGGTCGTAACTGTGAAAGAAATGGGTCATAATTCGCTTTTTTTCTAGGGCCGTTGTAAATTCAAATTGGTCAATAAATGAACTCTTGCGAGTTAAGGATTATTTTTACTTACAACTGGCTTCTTAGCAACTGTTCAGAGTTACAATAGACACACGTACACCCCCCCCCAAAAAAAATGACCCGGATTCAAAATTCCAATAGCCAGCCCATGCCCGCCCCAACGCAGGAGAAATTTCCTGACACTTAGAACAATTAATGAAAAGAAGGGAATAAACAGAAATAAATAGAACAGTTAACCAGTGGAACAGCTTGCTTCCAGAAGTTATGGGTGCTCCATCACTGGAGGCTTTAAAAACGGGATTGAACAATCATTTGTCTGAAATGGTACAGGGTTCTCCTGCTTGAGCAAGGGGCTGGACTAGATGACCAAGGTCCCTTCCAACTTTGTTGTTATTCAGTTATTCAGTCCTGTTTAAGGCCCTACATGGCATGGGTCCGGAGTACCTTAGGGAGCACCTGCTGCCGGCATCAACTTCCCTCCGCCCTGTGCGCTCCCACAGAGAGGGCATCCTCAGGGTGCCACCGGTCAGAGAATGTCGGTTGGTGGCCCCCAGGGGGAGATCCTTCTCTGTGGGTGCCCCGGCTTTATGGAATCGGTTGCCGGTTGAGCTCCGGATGGCGCCCGACCTTCGCTCCTTCCGTCGCGATCTGAAGACACTCTTATTTGAACAAGCCGGCCTGGCCTGATGGGGGATGGGTTGGGTTTTTATTGTCATTTTTAATGTATGTATTTACTGCTTTTAGTTGGGCATATGTTTAATTTTCTTCTGTATTTTTGTATTTTTTATATATCTGCCCTGTTCACCGCCCTGAGTCCTTCGGGAGAAGGGCGGTATATAAATAAAATTATTCTATTCTATTCTATTCTATTCTATTCTATTCTATTCTATTCTATTCTATTCTATTCTATTCTATTCTATTCTATTCTATTCTATTCTATTCTATTCTATTCTTTCATTCCTCTATTCTATTCTATTCTATTCTATTCTATTCTATTCTATTCTATTCTATTCTATTCTATTCTATTCTATTCTGCTCTATTCTGCTCTATTCTGCTCTATTCTATTCTATTCTATTCTATTCTATTCTATTCTATTCTATTCTATTCTATTCTATTCTTTCATTCCTCTATTCTATTCTATTCTATTCTATTCTATTCTATTCTATTCTATTCTATTCTATTCTATTCTATTCTATTCTATTCTATTTACCTCTCCCCACCATCTATCACAGTGACCTATCAACATGTTAGATGTAGATATCAGCTCTTCTCCACCTGGGGAATTTCCAGGACCGTGGACTTCAACTCCCAGAATTCTTATCAGCAGTCAGGTCCACCTCATCTGAGCATCCCGATGAGTTCCAGATAAAGGAAGATGTGCCTTCTTCATCTCCCTGCCAAAAAATGATGGAGGCTCCTCTTTCACTCAAAGAGATCGGTTTTTCCGATACCATCCTCCCACATTGCTCTACCCATTAGCTGAAGTTCCTCCCTTTGCCAGAACTTAATTGGCTATTATAAAATGCCTTTCTTGGGGACGTTTTAATTAAAAGAGGTTTTCCTCTTAGGCACAAGGCAGAATGCCGAACGCAGGGAGGAGATAATTGGCGTGGTGGGAACAGAGAAAAAGAAGAGAGCAAAGAAGGATGATGGGGCAGAGGAGGAATGCAATTCAGGATGAAAGCATTTAATTGCAGCTGCAGATTCCTCTACCGCGAAAAGCAACAAGGGCATAAATCAATCCGTTCAGTTGCATAAACTGCCCTTCTTAATTTGCTGGGTTTTATTGTAATCGCTGTAGGAATTTTGCCAATCACTGGTTCAGTCTTTGTAGTCACAATCCTAACAACTGTAATTCAAGGATTTTAGGCATAGGGAACAAAGAAAGTCCTCCATGTATATCAGTGTTTTTCATCCCAGCAACTTTTTTTTAAAATAAGAGTTGAAAGAGAACTTAGAAGTTTTCTAATATAACCCCTTGCTCAAGCAGGAGACCATATACCATTCTGGATAAACAGCTGTTTAATCTCTTCTTGGAAGCCTCCAGTGATGAAGCACCCACAACATCTGGAGGCAGGTTGTTCCACTGGTTAATTGTTCTCACTGTCAGGAAGTTTCTCCTTAGTTCTAGGTTGCTTCTCTCTTTGGTTAGTTTCCATCCGTTGCTTCTTCTCCTGCCTTCAGGCGCTTTGGAGAATAGCTTGCCCCCCTCTTCTTTGTGGCAGCCCCTCAAATATTATTGGAACCTTTTTTCATTAAACAATTCATTCATAATGCAATTCCTGCATTCCCAATTCATTTCCAAATTCACAGTCCTTTTAACAACTACAACTGAAGGATTTTAGACCAAGGGAACAAGCAAGTGCATCATCTATATCAGGGCTCTTCAAACTTGGCCCTTTTATGACTTGTGGACTTCAACTCCCAGAATTCCTCAGCCAGCGTGTCTGGCTGAGGAATTCTGGGAGTTGAAGTCCACAAGTCATTAAAGGGCCACGTTTGAAGACCCCTGATCTATACGTACATGCAGGTGAATCCCTATGGGGATAGAACATTGTTTCTCAACCTCAGCAGCTTTAAGAAGGGTGGACTTTCACTCCCAGAATTCTGCAGCCAATCATGCTGGCTGGGGGATTCTGGGAGTTGAAGTCCACCCATCTTAAAGTTGCTGAGTTTGAGAAACTCTGATCTATCTCCATAGCGATTCACCAGGATGTATATTTATTATTTAAAACTCAAATACTTTGGCCACCTAATGAGAAGGAAGGACTCCCTGGACAAGAGCCTAATGCTGGGAAAGATCGAGGGCAATAGAAGAAGGGGACGACAGAGAATGAGGTGGCTGGATGGAGTCACTGAAGCAGTAGGCGTGAGCTTAAATGGACTCCAGAAGATGGTAGAGGACAGGAAGGCCTGGAGGAACATTGTCCATAGGGTCGCGATGGGTCGGACACGACTTCGCAGCTAACAACAACAAATATTTATTATTTGAAATATGTCCTTGCATAATGTCCTTCAGCATGAGGGGGAAACCCATCGGAAGCTGCACTGTAGAATGATCAAACCACCATTCTTAGTCATAGACATTCAGCACTATTGGAAACTGGCAATGTCCTAATAAAAGATGTAGCCCGAGGATTACCATCACAGCCCGAGAACTAATGGTAGCCCTTCACTTACGACCACAACTGAGCTCAAAATTTCTGTTGTTGAGACATTTTTAAAGTGAGTTTTGCCCCATTTTACAACATTCTTTGCCGCACTTGTTAAGTGAGTCACTGCAGTTGATAAGTTAGTAACCTGGTTGTTAAGTGAATCCAGCTTCCCCATTGCCAGAAGTTTGCAAAAGATGATCGCGTGACCTTGGGGACACTGCAACGGTCACAAGTATGAACCAATTGCCAAGCATCTGAATTTCGATCACATGACCATGGGGATGCGGCAAAGGTTGTAACTATGAAAAATGGTCATACCTCGCTTTTTTCATTGCCGTTGTAACTTTGAACAGTCACTAAATGAGCTGTTGTAAGTCAAGGACTACCTGTACTTGTTGATTACCATGGTTGTGAAGAAATATATTAGGAACTTTAATCGTTAAGGATTTGAATGTATGTTATGTATGTAACTTTGGTGCATACAGATGCACCTATGATGGTAGAGGATAAGAAGGCCTGGAGGAACATTGCCCATGGGGTCGCAATGGGTCGGACACAACTTCGTAACTAACAACAACAGCAACTTAGGTGCAGAATACTGGATAATTTCTACCCAGCTCTTGCTGCCAATGGACTGCTCAGTTAGAGGAATTGAGTCCTATTTAGAGGAATTTTTCATGGAACAAAATTCTTAAGTTTTGAATTTCCATACTAGATCATAGAGATGATATTGCTAGCCTTAACCTATGGAATTTTGCCTTCAGAGTGACATTTGAATGGAGCAATCCTAAATAAATTTCACCTCCATTGATTTTGTTGTTTATCAGATAACGCGTGAACTCTTGGGTCATTATGTCAGAAATATTTGTTATGTACACAGAGAAACACAATGACCCTGCAGAGGGAAAGAACTTTTGACCTCCTGCTGGCTTCCCCATCGACTTTCCTTGTAGGAAGATGGCAGGGTGGGTGGAAATGATGATCACATGACTGCGGCTAAGTGCAGCAGTGTAGCTTTGTGGCAGCATTGAAGCAGCCACAATTTTTTTCCTGGATTTTAGACACATTCTGTATGTTAGCTCACTTGAGGTATGTGGATTCAAAAACTGTTGCCCTACGATGCACCTTTTAACCCAACTGAAGGTAACAAACAATCGAACAGAGACGAGAGTTTTAGCAGTATATAAATTCATCCTTTGTTTGTTTTTCAAAGTTACATCCTGCCACAACCCTAAGTGGACTCTCTTATCTTTCACAAAAGAAGGTAATAACATAATCACAAATTGATTGATGGCTGATTGTGTGCCATCAGATAAACGTTGACTCTTAACAAACATATAGATGTGTTTTCTCCATGACAAGCTATCTCCAACCTGTCAGGAGCAAAGAATCAGGACCATTCATAAGGTTGCACCATAGAAGATTTATTCAACCCTATACACCAGGGTCCCCAACCGCCAGGGTCATGGTCCTGGTACCAGGCTGTATAACTGGTCTGTGAGTGCTTGTGAATGTGTGAGTGCAGCTCCACTTGCAAGAGCAGCTCCACTTATGTGAGCAGCACGCACAAGCATGCAAAGCTCACCCAGAACCATGCCCTCTCCCCCTTTCCTTCCACAGAGCTGGAAAGGTCGGGGACCACTGCTATACGCTAGAATCTGGTAACTAAATTTATGTCAGATCAGGGTCTACAGAATTTGGGAGGGGTTGGACTCGGAGTGCCTGCAGGAACGCAATGATTCTAAACTGATGATGCATTTAACTCCGCCCTCCCCAGCTCTGCCAGCTCTTCTCTTTCACAACCTTGTACCTCGATACTCATGGTTAATTGGTTCCAAGGTGGGCTGTTGTTGTTGTTGTTAGCTGCGAAGTCGTGTCCGACCCATCGCGACCCTATGGACAACATTCCTCCAGGCCTTCCTGTCTTCTACCATCTTCTGGAGTCCATTTAAGCTCACGCCTACTGCTTCAGTGACTCCATCCAGCCACCTCATTCTCTGTCGTCCCCTTCTTCTATTGCCCTCGATCTTTCCCAGCATTAGGCTCTTCTCCAGTGAGTCCTTCCTTCTCATTAGGTGGCCAAAGTATTTGAGTTTTAGCTTCAGGATCTGGCCTTCTAAAGAGCAGTCAGGATTGATCTCCTCTAGGACTGACCGGTTTGATCGCCTTGCAGTCCAAGGGACTCGCAGGAGTCTTCTCCAGCACCATAGTTCAAAGGCCTCAATTCTTTGGCGCTCAGCCTTTCTTATGGTCCAACTTTCACTGCCATACATTGCAACAGGGAAGACCATAGCCTTGACTATACGCACTTTTGTTGACAGGGTGATGTCTCTGCTTTTTAGTGTGCTGTCTAGATTTGCCATGGCTTTCCTCCCCAGGAGCAAGCGTCTTTTAATTTCTTGGCTACAGTCCCCATCTGCAGTGATCTTGGAGCCCAGGAAAACAAAATCTGTCACTACCTCCATTTCTTCCCCATCTATTTGCCAAGAATTGAGAGGGCCAGATGCCATGATCTTGGTTTTCTTAATGTTAAGTTTCAACCCAAGTTTTGCACTCTCCTTCTTCACCCGCAACAAGAGGCTCTTTAGTTCCTCTTCACTTTCTGCCATTAGAGTGGTATCATCTGCGTATCTTAGGTTGTTGATATTTCTTCCGGCAATCTTAATTCCAACTTTTGATTCATCTAGCCCTGCCTTTCTCATGATGTGCTCTGCATATAAGTTAAATAGGCAGGGCGACAGTATACAGCCTTGCCGGACTCCTTTCCCAATTTTGAACCAATCAGTGGTTCCGTGTCCAGTTCTCACTGCTGCTTCTTGACCCGCATATAGGTTTCTCAAGAGACAAATAAGATGGTCTGGTACTCCCATCTCTTTAAGAACTTGCCACAGTTTGTTATGATCCACACAATCAAAGGCTTTAGCATAGTCAATGAAGCAGAAGTAGATGTTTTTCTGGAACTCCCTAGCTTTCTCCATGATCCAGCGTATGTTGGCAATTTGATCTCTAGTTCCTCTGCCTCTTCGAAATCCTGCCTGTACTTCTGGTAGTTCTCGATCCACATACTGCTGAAGTCTAGCTTGTAGGATTTTAAGCATGACTTTACTAGCATGAGAAATGAGTGCAATGGTGCGATAGTTTGAACATTCTTTGGCACTGCCTTTCTTTGGAATTGGAATGTAAACTGATCTTTTCCAATCCTGTGGCCACTGTTGAGTTTTCCAAATTTGCTGGCAAATTGAGTGTAGCACTTTTACTGCACTGTCTTTTAAGATTTTGAATAGCTCAGCTGGAATACTGTCACCTCCACTAGCTTTGTTGTTGCTCAGCTTTTCTAAGGCCCACTTCACTTCACATTCTAGGATGTCTGGCTCAAGGTCAGTGACCACCTCATTGTGATTATCTGGGACGTTAAGCTCATTCTTGTATAGTTCTTCTGTGTAATTTTGCCACCTCTTCTTAATCTCTTCTGCCTCTGTTAGGTCCCTGCCATTTTGGTCCTTTATCATGCCCATTTTTGCATGAAACGTTCCCTTCATCTCTCCAATTTTCTTGAAAAGATCTCTGGTCCTCCCTATTCTATTGTTTTCTTCTATTTCTTTGCACTGTTCATTTAAGAAGGCATTCTTATCTCTTCTAGCTATTCTCTGGAATTCTGCATTCAATTGGGCATATCTATGTTTTTCTCCCTTGCCTTTCGCTTCCCTCCTTTCCTCAGCTATTTGCAAAGCTTCCTCAGACAGCCATTTTGCTTTCTTGCATTTCTTTTTCTTTGGGATGGTTTTGGTTGCTACCTGTTGTACAATGTCGCGAACCTCTGTCCATAGTTCTTCAGGCACTCTGTCTATCAGATCTAATTCCTTAAATCTATTTGTCACCTCTACTGTATATTCAACAGGGATATGATTTAATTCATACCTGAGTGGCCTAGTGCTTTTCCCTACTTTCTTCAGTTTAAGCCTAAACTTTGCAAGGAGAAGCTCATGGTCTGAGCCACAGTCAGCTCCTGGTCTTGTTTTTACCGACTGTATAGAGCTTCTCCATCTTTGGCTGCAGAGCATATAGTCAATCTGATTTCTGTGTTGACCGTCTGGTGATGTCCATGTGTAGAGCCGTCTCTTGGGTTGTTGGAAAAGAGTGTTTGCTATGACCATCGTATTCTCTTGACAAAATTCTATCAGCCTGTGCCCTGCTTCATTTTGTACTCCAAGGCCAAACTTGCCTGTTATTCCAGTTATCTTTTGGCTTCCTACTTTAGCATTCCAATCCCCCATGATGATAAGGACATCATTTTTTGGTGTTACTTCTATAAGGTGCTGTAGGGCTTCATAGAACCGGTCAATTTCATCCTCTTCAGCACTGGTGGTTGGGGCATAGACTTGGACTACTGTGATATTGAATGGTTTGCCTTGGATTCGAACTGAGATCATTCTGTCATTTTGAGGATTGTATCCCAGTATTGATTTTCCTACTCTTTTATTGACTATGAAGGCTACTCCATTTCTTCTGAGGAATTCTTGCCCGCAGTAGTATACCTGATGGTCATCTGAATTAAATTCACCCATTCCTGTCCATTTTAGTTCGCTGATACCTAAGATGTCAATGTTCAGTCTTGTCATCTCTTGTTTGACCACGTCCAGCTTTCCTTGATTCATGGATCTTACATTCCAGGTTCCTATGGAGAAAAAATCTTTACAGCATCGGACTTTCCTTTCACCACCAGACATATCCACAGCTGAGCGTCCTTTCGGCTTTGGCCCAGTCGCTTCATTCTTTCTGGCGCTACTAGTACTAGCCCTCTGCTCTTCCCCAGTAGCATATTGGACGCCTTCCGACCTGAGGGGCTCATCTTCCAGCGTCATATCGTTTTGGCTTTTGGTACTGTCCATAGGGTTTTCATGGCAAAGATACTGGAGTGGGTTGCCATTTCCTTCTCCAGTGGATCACGTTTTGTCAGAACTCTCAGCTATGACCTGTCCGTCTTGGGTGGCCCTGCACGGCATAGCTCATAGCTTCATTGAATTACGCAAGCCCCTTCGCCACGACAAGGCAGTAATCCATGAAGGGGAAGGTGGGCTATGAATACCAAAAACGATGAGCACCGAACAAATTTTTCCCATAAGGAATAATGTAGTCACTCACAAGGCAGCCAACAGCGACAAGTATTAATTTGTGTATTGCATTCCAAACAAACGAGTACCAGGACGAAATGTTCACGTCAAAATGCACTGAATGCCAAATTCAATGAATAACAGAGTCAGAAGATACTTTGGAGGTCATCTAGTCCAACCCCCTGCTCAGGCAGGAGATCCTATACCATTTCAGACAAGTGACTATCCAGTCTATTAAAAGCCTCCAGTGTGGAGCACCCAGAACTTCCGGAGACAAGCCACTCCTTTGTTCTAACTATTAGGAAATTTCTCCTAGGTTTGGTTTTCTCCTTGACTAGTTTCAAAGCAATTGAGTAACAAGGTAGCAGACCATTTAGCAGTGCCCCCTCTTACCACCTTAGCAAATTCCTTGTGACAAATTCCTTGTGTGTCTAATCACACTTAACCAAATAAAGTATTCAGTTCAGTTCAGTAGCTGAGTCCTTCCGCTTTGCTGCTGATCATCATGTAGAGTCACTTTGTAGGGGAGATGGACAGCATAAACATTTAATAAATAAAAAATAATCCTTCCACCTTTGCCAGCATCAGTCTTCTCTAGAGAGCTGGGTCAAAAACAACCCTGTAGAATTAAAACAGCCCTATAAAAAATGTCTTACAATTGTGCTTATAATTGTCACTACATGCCCATAGTCACGTGATCAGAATTTGGGCACTTGGCAACTGACAGGTATTTATAACTGTTGCTGTGTCCTAGGGTCTTCTGAATGGAGGAAGCCATAATTGCTTAACAACCATGTGATTAAACCTAATAACTGCAGTGTTTTGCTTAACAACTGTGGCAAAAATCGGCAGCGATTCACTTAACAACCACATTGCTTAGCAACGGAAATTCTGATCCCAATTGTGGCTGTAAGTCGAGGGCCACTTATAATTTGAAGCTGGCTCCTTGGGCCTTGAGTGTAACATGCTCAATCTTCTTTGTGATCAGAGTCAGCCTGAATCCATTCCTGTTTAAATCAGAATTCTTTTATGCAGCCTATGGCAGGGTCGCCAAAGCCCTGGTCCGTGGACCAGTACCAGGCCGCGGCATGCCAGCAACCAGTCCGCACAAACAAGGAAAGCCCCATCCACAGGATGCAAGCAGCACACAAAACCATGCACCCTCCCATCTGCGGAAAAACCTCTCTCCATGGAACGGGCCCCTGGGGCCCAAAAGGCTGGGGACCTCTGGCCTATGGGGCTGCTCATTTCATGGCAAGATTGCTTCTGCTAGAAACTGATGTTGTTTAGGAAAAGATGGAATTTTGTCCAGCAGCAGATGCAAAAAAAAAAACACCACTTGTTTTCCTCCTGACATTGCTATGTGATAAATCAGCAGGGACCGGTGAGTTCAAGATAGAGAAAGCAGAACACAGAAAGCTGATAGAAGGGAATCTTTGTAGCTTAGAGTTGAGCTGTGCCGTCTTGGTGCTCTCTGAGTTTGGCTGTTTGCTTGCAGACATTTCAGTTGTTTTACTAGATAACATCATCGGAGCTAGGAGGGAGGGGGGGTTGCTCTCTGTTTATACACTAGGAGGTTTGTGGCATGACCTCAAGGTTCAGGCGCACAAATCTGGATTCCCAGAACGAGAAACTTATAGTATGCAATGGAATCAGAAGCAACAGAGTTGAAATACAATTGTTCTGTACCAGCCTGCTACCAGCCCTGCAGAAAAGGCAGGGACAACCCCTTTTACAAGAAGGCAAGAGGCTGGAATTACGCCTGCCAAATTTATTGCTACAAAAACAAATAGAACAAGACACGAACCAAGAAACAGGAGCTTTAAGAAACAGGAACTATCCAAGCGGTTGCCTTCAGCAAACCAGCCCTCCCACACATTCCCCTTAAATACAGTTCAGGGCGTGGCCTCTCTCTGCCTCCTTCCGAGGTGCCCCATTGCCTTCCTCTGTTTACTCCTGATTGACTGCCTCCTGCGTCGGGCGTCCTTGAACAGGGCCAGCTGTGGGTCATCTTCATCCACGCTGTCAGGCTCACACAGCTGGGTCTCCGTGGTGACCAAGTGGGAGGGGCCTGGTTGAGGGCTCTCATCAGCAGGATCTTCAACCCCCTCAGCAAGGTCTTCAACACTCCCTCCTCCTCCTCTGAGTCATCCGACCCAACTGCCGAACCCACAGGCTGACCCTGAATCACAACAACAATGTCCAGTTATGGGAACTCCACCTTAACTCATGATTGTAAGTCCTGATAAATTATGTTGTTTGGGATTTTTCTCGCGTGGATCAACTCCAAACCATTACAGGTGGTCCTCAGTTTACAACCACAATCGACCACAGGTTTGGGCAGAAACCCTGGGTTGCTGCAAACTGCCATAAATTCAGACCAGGTGGCAAATAGGCAGTCATGTGACCACAGATGCGGATGTCAGACCTTAGAAACTTTCGGAGGTCTGTCATAACTTTGAATAGTTGCTAAGCGACCCATCCTAAGATGAAGATGGCAGGAAGTCCTCAATTTATGACGCAACTGACCCTGACATTTCTGTTGTTAAGTGAGACAGTTGTTAAGTGAATTTTGCCTCATTTTACAACCTTCCTTGCCACCGTTAATTTGATAAGTTAGTAACCTGGTTGTTAACCAGGGCTTTCCCCCCGACTTTGCTTGTCAGAAGGTCACAAAAGGGGATCACGTGACCCCGGGGACACTGTAACGGTCATAAGTATGGACCAGTTGCCAAATGTCTGAATTTTAATTACATGATTGTGGGGATGCTGTCTAGGCTGTAACTGTGAAAAACAGTCTAAATCCCTTTTTTCAGTGTCATTGTAAATTTGAACAGTCACTAAATGAACTGTTGTAAGTTGAGGATTACCTATATTAGCATACTTTGCAGGTGTAACCTTACCTGCATTTTTCAAGGATTTCTTGCTTGCTTTCATATACCTGTTTGAAATCCAGACCTTTTAAGGAAGACCTTTCACGACAATATGGTTGCCTGTTTGTTAGCCTGAAAGGGTTGGTTTTTTCCCTCTTGAGGAGTGTCTACAGCAGGGGTAGGCAACCTCGGCTCTTTTATGACTCATGGACTTCAACTCCCAGAATCCCTGAGTCAGCTGACTCAGGGATTCTGGGAGTTGAAGTCCATGAGTCATAAAAGAGCCGAGGTTGCCTACCCCTGGTCTACAGGATGCCGTCAACAAAGTCAAGATCAAAGGTCCCTCTGTTTTTTGTCCGTGGCAAGTTCCCCAGGATATCTGAATGTCAAACAAAAGCTAAGACACAGATCAGTAATAGCAAATACCATGATTTTTTTATATTTTATTTGGTATTTTATATGTATTGTGTGTTGGATTGTATATTCTATTCTGTTCCGTTCCGTTCCGTTCCATTCTTATTTCTATTGTATTCTATTCTGTTCTGTTCTGTTCTATTCTATTCTATTCTATTCTATTCTATTCTATTCTATTCTATTCTATTCTATTCTATTCTATTCTATTGTTTTCACTCTATTCTATTGTTTTCACTCTATTCCATTGTTTCCATTCTATTCTATTCTATTCTATTCTGTTCTGTTCTGTTCTGTTCTGTTCTGTTCCGTTCCGTTCTATTCTTATTTCTATTCTATTCTATTCTATTCTTATTTCTAGTCTAGTCTAGTCTAGTCTAGTCTATTCCTATTTCTCTATTCTGTTCTGTTTTGTTCCATATTCTCTACTCTATTCTATTCCTATTTCTCTATTGTGTTCTGTTCCATATTTTCTATTCTGTTCTACTCTGTTCTGTTCCATATTCTATTGTTTTGTATTGTATTGTATTGTATTCCATTGTATTCCGGTCTATTCCATTCCATTCCATTCCTATTTCTCTATTCTGTTCTATTTGTTCCATATTCTTTACTCTACTCTACTCTACTCTATTTATTCTACTCTATTCCTTATTATTTTTATCCCCCCCCCCCGACAGGTAGTCCTTGAATTACAACCATAATTGAGCCCAATATTTCCATTGCTAAGCAAGACATTGGTTGAGTTTTGCCCCACTTTATGATATTTCTTGCCACAGTTGTTAAGTGAATCGCTGCAGCTGATAGCTTAGTAACACACGGTTGTTAAATGAATCTGGCTTCCGCATTGACTTTGCTTGTCAGAAGATCGCAAAAGGGGAACCACGTGACTTTGGGACATTGCAACGGTCATAAATATGAACCAGTTGCCAAGTGTCTGAATTTTAATCACACGATCACGGGGATGCTGCAAAGGTCGTAAGTGTGAAAAACGGTCATAAGTCACATTTCCCAGTGCCATTGTAACATTGAACGGTCACTAAACAAACCATTTTAACTCTGTAGTTTTGAATAGCTTGTGGACCCAATGTACTCCAGATATGTGGACTTCTATTCCCAGAATTCTTAACACCAGCTATCCTGGCAGGAGAATTCTGGGATCTGAAGTCCGTATCTCTGGAGACTGCCCAGGGTGGGAAATATTTTTTTAATAAAGTAAAGTAAAGTAAGGTAAGGTAAGGTAAGGTAAGGTAAGGTAAGGTAAGGTAAGGTAAGGTAAGGTAAATCTCAGTGAAGATGAATTCTTTTCTCATGCAATAATACCCATAATGTCCTCCTTCCTCTCTGTCCCATGAATGCTTGTTACCACTTCACTTATATAGTTCCCCCCTCCCCATTTTATGGAAAGGTAGCCATTGATTTATAATTCCAGTAAATCTTGTTCTGTTTGGATTTCAGCTTTATAGGCTTTTTACATTTCCTTTCCCCAGGGTATGATAAGTAAACACCATACCTGTAAATCGTCTTAATTAAACTGCAGGAAACTCTCTGAACATCACCATGCCTTAGCTGACAAAAATAGGATAGGATAGGACAGAATAAGAATAAGAATAAGAATAAGAATAAGAATAAGAATAAGAATAAGACAGGACAGAATGGAACAGAACAAAACAAAAACAATATAGAATAGGACAGAATAAAAGTAGAACTGAACAGAAAAGAATAGAACAGAACAGAACAGAACAAAAATAGAATAGGATAGGATAGGATAGGACAGGACAGGACAGGACAGAAAAGAACCGAACAGAAAAGAACAAGAACAAAATAGAATAGGACAGAATAAAAATAGAACCGAACAGAACCGAACAGAAAAGAATAGAACAGAACAGAACAAAAACAGGACAGAACAGAATGAAAACAGAATAGGACAGGGCAGGGCAGGGCAGAACAGAACAATAGAACAGAATAAGAACAAAATAGAATAGGACAGAATAAAAATAGAATCGAACAGCACTAAACAGAAAAGAATAGAACAGAAAAGAACAAAAACAGGATAGGATAGGATAGGACAGGACAGGACAGGATTGGACAGAACAGAATAAGAATAAAATAGAATATGACAGAATAAAAATAGAACCGAACAGAAAAGAATAGAACAGAACAGAACAAAAACAGAATAGGATAGGGCAGGGCAGGGCAGAACAGAACAGAAGAGAACAGAACAAGAACAAAATAGAATAGGACAGAATAAAAACAGAACTGAACAGAACAGAATAGAACAGAAAAGAACAAAAACAGGATAGGATAGGATAGGACAGGACAGGACAGGATTGGACAGAACAGAATAAGAATAAAATAGAATACGACAGAATAAAAATAAAACCGAACAGAAAAGAATAGAACAGAACAGAACAAAAACAGAATAGGATAGGGCAGGGCAGGGCAGAACAGAACAGAACAGAACAAGAACAAAATAGAATAGGACAGAATAAAAACAGAACAGAACAGAACAGAACAGAATTCTTTATTGGCCAAGTGTGGTTGAACACACAAGCAATTTGTCTCTGGTGCAGAATCGCTCAGTGTACATATAAAGAGCAAGTAGCAGTTCATAAGTCATCATAAACAACCACTGATAAACTGTCAGAAGCCAAAAGGAGAAGCCAGTGGGAAATATGGGACATGAGAGAGTGCTTTGGGAATTAAGTGTTCAGCAGAGGGATGGCACAGGGGAAAAAAATTATCTTTATGCCTAGTTGTTTTGGGATGCAATGCTCTATAGTGGTCTCCTGAGGGGAGAAGTTGAAATAGATCAGACATGTCAAACACAAGGCCCGGGGGCCGAATCCAGCCCACGAAGTGGTTTCATGCGGCCCGTGAAGCCATCCTAGAAACAGTGAGGAAATGGCCCCCACTGCCATGGCCCTGGCCCAGAGACCCTCCTTCTGCCAGAGACCCTCAGATCTGTCCCACTCCTGCCCAGGCCCCCATAGGCACCCTTGATGCCAACGATGGAGAGCTGGCCACGCCCACCCAGCAAGGCCATACCCACTCTAGCCACTCCCACCCAGTCGGCCACACCCACCCAGGCCACACCCACCCGGCCCCCTGAGGGCAACCGCAATGCTGATGCGGCCCTCCATGAAATTGAGTTTGACACCCCTGAAATAGATTATGTCCAGGATGTGAAGGATCTGTAGATACTTCCTCAGCCCTCTTTCTGATTCGTGCAGTACAGGGAGTCCTCGACTTACGACCACAACGGAGCCCAAAATTTGTTTTGCCGAGTGAGACAGTTGTTAAGTGAATTTCACCTCCTTTTACAACCTTTTTTTTTTGCCACAGTTAAGTGAATCACTGCAGCTGTTGAGTTACTAACATAATCGTTAAGCGAATCCGGCTTCCCCACTGACTTTGCAAAAAGTGACCAAGATATACAATCCTCAACTTACAACCTCTCATTTAGTGACCGAAGTTAAGATGGCACTGAAATCACACTTACAACCATTGCAGCATCCCCTTGGTCACAGGATCAAAATTCAGACACTTGGCAACTGACTCATATTTATGACGGTTGTGGATTCCCGGAGTCACCTGATCTTCTGGCAAGCAATGTCAGTGGAGAAGCCAGATTCCCTTAACAACCATGTTACGAACTGAACAACTGCAGTGATTCACTTAGCATCTGTGGCAAGAAAGTTTGTAACATGGGGCAAAACTCACTTAACCCACAGCCTCACTTAACAACAGAAACCTAGGGCTCAGTTGTGGTCGTAACTTGAGGACTACTGTAGGGCAAGCCTCTAGCTGATGTTGTGGGCCACTCTCACAGGAGATACATTTTTTCTGTGCCAAGTGACTCTCGGCTGGAAGCCTTGGATCAACAAAAGATTAGACAGTTTGTTTTGTTTCAGGAATTTTATTTTTTATTTTTTATAAAGGTATCTCGGCTTTGCACAGCTGTGTCTGCCGCCATCATTAAGATAGCAGCAAACTGGATAGCTGATTACAAGAGAATATGCAAAGGTTTCCAAAGCTATCTGTCCCAAATAGGCCATTAATAAAATATCTTGTTATGCAATTTTTAATTATTTTCTCAGGGCAGCTTAACAGATCATTAACTCAAGCTTAGGTGGCATGGAAAAAAAGGCACAGTAACAGATGCCTTTTGCCATCAGCTTTTCTTAACCTGTGCTGGAAAACTTGGCAATTAGTGATTTCTGCACACCGTGTCAGCTTAATTGTTTGTTTCATGCTCATATACTGCTGGCGTTGTTTGCTTTTCGATCTCTTGGGTTTGGGCCAAGGGAAAAATAAGGAATGTAGTTCTGCTGTCAAGCAAAATGGACTGTTCCTATTTGAGTTCTTAACCGGCGTTTCCATAATTTAGGTGGACTCGCATTACCCAAATGTGGGCATCAGGAGAAGTTTTTAATGGGAAAGTTGGAAATCAAAATTTTAATTCTCAGATTAAACGTTTGCATTTGGCATTCTGCAGGCGTTCTTTACATTTCCTTTTTTTCCCTTTTTCTTTTTAAATACAAGTTAGAAAGTCATTCAGGATGAAAACCATGAAGAGTAAAATGGATTTCTCTCTAAGCTATTTGTAGAATTCCCTTATGCAGACTTTTTTCTGTGCTGGAGGTGGCAGGATTATACACACTGAACAAATTGCTTAATTTTTCAAATTGCATTTACAGATGACACCAGTGGTGGGATTCAAATATGTGAACAACCGGTTCTCTGTGTGGATGGGCCTGGGCAACAAAAAATTAGCTACGGGTTCTGCCAAACTGGTGCGAACTGGCTGAATCCCACCACTGGGTGACACCCACAAAAAATAGGTGGAGCTTTGATTGTAGTGTTGTGGCTGCCACCATCTTCACTTTTTTTAACTGTACCACTGCAATGCTTCCTCTAACAAAAGCCCTATGAAATACCAATCCAGATAGTCCTCGACTTACAGTCTTTCATTTACTGACCAAAGTTACAATGGCACTAAAAAAAGTGACATATAATTTTCACAGTTATAACTGTTGTAGCATCCCCAAGATCACGTGATCAAAATTTGGATGGCCATTGGCAATTGGTTCTTATTTATGACGGTTGCCATGTCCCGGGATCATGTGATCCCCTTTTGCGACCTTCTGACAAGCAAAGTCAATGGGGAAAGCAGATTCACTTAACAACTGGGTTACTCGTTAATCAACTGCAGTGATTCACTTAAAAACTGTGGCATGAAAGGTCATGAAGTGGGGCAAAACTCACATAACAAGTGCCTCACTTAATAACAGATATTTTGGGTTCAATTCCAGTCACAAGTCAAGGACTATCTGTAGCCATAAATGCGGGCCAGTTGCCAAGCACCCAAAATGCAAACATCTGACTGCAGGGGGGATGGGAATTTGGGAACCATGTCATAAAAACTGCTAGGGTCAACCCAGTTCCTGCTGAGGGGTTGGACTTCAAGTCCCATAATCTGTAGCCATCACTGTTTATCTTCCACTGGGGTTTAAGTACAGAAAAACCTGGGCTGGAACACATTGGCAAGGCTGTTTGGCCGACTTAAGATAGAGCAGGAGGTCTTCAAACTTGGCCCTTTTATGACTTGTGGGCTTCAACTCCCAGAATTCCTCAGCCAGACATGCTGGATGAGGAGTTCTGGGAGCTGAAGCCCACAAGACATAAAAGGGCCAAGTTTGAAGACCCCTGAGATAGAGCATAGCTGGCTGGGGAATTCTGGGAGTCGAAGTCCACACATCTTAAACGTGCCTCGGTTGAGAAAAACTGAGGTAAAATAATCATGATTCCAATAACCATCGTGGAGCCCACATAAAGTGTATCTGAGAAGAGTCCCAAAGGTGCTTTTTTCATGAGGCAACTTCAGCTTCAGAGCTGTAGAAGCTTCTTGGATGAGAAGTGAAACGTCTTCAAGCAAAAACAAAGGAAGTCCAGTTGCCTGTTAAAAAAAGCACCTTTGGGACAGCCATGACTTGGGTGACTGAGAATCTCACTGGATATCTGAGAAGAGATTTCAGAATTTTGAGGGAAAATGCAAAAAACTCTTCCCAAGGGTGTTGGGGTGACATGAGCTAGGGCTATGGGTGATGTGATAGCAGTGTTCCAGTATCTCAGGGGCTGCCCCAAAGAAGAGGGAGCCAAGCTATTCTCCAAAGCACCTGAAGGCAGGACAAGAAGCAACGGATGGAAACTAATCAAGGAGAGAAGCAACCTAGAACTAAGGAGAAACTTCCCGACAGTGAGAACAATTAACCAGTGGAACAACCTGCCTGCAGAAGCTGTGGGTGCTCCAACACTGAAGACTTAAGAAATTAGACACCCTTTTGTCTGAAATGGTATAGGGTTTCCTGTCTTGGGTATGGGCTGGATTAGAGGTCCCTTCCAACCCTGTTATTCTGTATAAATATCGCTGGGGCCTCTGTTGTAAGTTCAAAGAGTCACTAAGCAATCAGTTGTAAATGAGGACCATCTATTTTATTTGCAGACTGAGCATCAAAAGGTATTTTGTACCCTTCTGCCATCTCAATCCCAGGTTTTTCAGAAAAATGTAAAGAAACCTTTGTAGGAAAAATAGCTCATGAGGTGAGTGCAAATCTAAAATCATTCAAAGTATCGGACACAGTGCTGGACTTGAAATCACGACAACAACAAAGTTGGAAAGAATTCCAGAAACAGGAAATGAATAGACAGCTACCTGTTGTCACTTTAATGAGCCAAAAATTCCCCTCAATTTCTGGAGAAGGGGTTTCATGATTTCATCAAGCAGATGTAGAAACACCTGGCCAGATCTGAGAAAGAAAAATATTTGCAGTTACAGCCGGTTCTTTCTCTTCCTGTTGCCTGCGCCATAATTTGAAAATAAGGGAAAGAGAATAAAAAAAATTTGTTTTTAGGAGAAAGAGAAGAAGAAGAAGTAATTTTTCCCACGCATTGCAGAAAAAAAATGGAAAAACTAATTTGGACTCCTCCTATGGCATGGATTTTTATTCCTTATTTTTTTACCACCATTGGATCTTTTTGAGGCCATTGGGAAGTACAAGTCCTGGAATGAGATTCTGAACTGGTTTCTTCTGGAAAAAAACAGCAACAACCCGACAACATTGTACTGTGGAATTAATTCTTTTCCAAAGCAACTGCATTGTCAGCTTCATGGAAAAACTTGACGTATGCTCATTGCAAAATGCGCAAAACTTAAAAGATATAAATCACTGGTCAAGGAGGATTAACCCATTAGTTCCCTTTGGATCCTGCAGAAATCCAGCTAAACAGAGCCTTGGTGGAGCAGTGGGCTAATGCCTCCTTAAGTAACACCAGCTGCCTGCAATTAGCGCAGGTTCGCATCCCACCAGGCTCAAGGTTGACTCAGCCTTCCATCCTTCCGAGGTAGGTAAAATGAGGACCCAGATTGTTGGGGGGAATTAAGCTGACTTTGTAATAATGCCGCTTGGGGTGTGTGTGAAAGCCCTAATAAGCAGGCATATACATAGAATGAAGGCTACTGCTAAGCTTGTAAGCCGCCCTGAGTCTTCGGAGAAGGGCGGGATATAAATGGAATTAAAATAAAAATAAAAAAATAAAATAAACTGATTCCTGCATCCAGCAGGAAAATTCAGCAGGGGAAGCTTTTGAACCCCTCTCTTCTCCTGCTTTCCCATTATTATTACTTTTTTTTTTAAAAAAAAGGTTTCCTATTGAGCATTGAGCTTGCTTGTTTTCTTGCAGCTGTTTCATTATTATCCAAACTGGGTGATATCATCAATGCTAGAAAGGAGTAGGGTTTGCAGGGTAGTGGTGGTGGAAGGAGGAGGAGAGGAGGAGGAGGAGGAGAACAATGACAATGATAGTGGGGTCCTTGGTGCTCTCTGAGCGTGGTTGTTTTCCTGCAGACATTAGATCCAACTAGGTAACATCATCAGTACTAAAAGTGCAAACCCCCATTCTTTATTAGCACTGAAGATATTACCAAGTTGGGTCATAAAACGTCTGCAAGAAAACGACCAAGCTCAAAGAGCACCAAGGACCTCTCCTTTGAACCCTGAGTACAAATTGTTGTTCTTGTTAGTTGCAAAGTCGTGTCCGACCCATCGCGACCCCATGGACAACGTTCCTCCAGGCCTTCCTGTCCTCTACCATCTTCTGGAGTCCATTTAAGCTCACGCCTCCTGCTTCAGTGACTCCATCCAGCCACCTCATTCTCTGTCGTCCCCTTCTTCTCTCGCCCTCAATCTTTCCCAGCATTAGGCTCTTCTCCAGTGAGTCCTTCCTTCTCATTAGGTGGCCAAAGTATTTGAGTTTTAGCTTCAGGATCTGGCCTTCTCAAGAGCAGTCAGGGTTGATCTCCTCTAGGACTGACCGGTTTGATCGCCTTGCAGTCCAAGGGACTCGCAGGAGTCTTCTCCAGCACCATAGTTCAAAGGCCTCAATTCTTTGGCGCTCAGCCTTTCTTATGGTCCAACTTTCACAGCCATACATTGCAACTGGGAAGCCCATAGCCTTGACTATACGCACTTTTGTTGACAGGGTGATATCTCTGCTTTTTAGTGTACTGTCTAGATTTGCCATGGCTTTCCTCCCCAGGAGCAAGTGTCTTTTAATTTCTTGGCTGCAGTCCCTATCTGCGGTGATCTTGGAGCCCAGGAAAATAAAATCTGTCACTACCTCCATTTCTTTCCCATCTATTTGCCAGGAATTGAGAGGGCTGGATGCCATGATCTTGGTTTTCTTAATGTTAAGTTTCAAGCCAACTTTTGCACTCTCCTTCTTCACCCGTAACAAGAGGCTCTTTAGTTCCTCTTCACTTTCTGCCATTAGAGTGGTATCATCTGCATATCTTAGGTTGTTGATATTTCCCGGCAATCTTAATTCCAACTTTTGATTCATCTAGCCCTGCCTTTCTCATGATGTGCTCTGCATATAAGTTAAATAGGCAGGGCGACAGTATACAGCCTTGCCGGACTCCTTTCCCAATTTTGAACCAATCAGTGGTTCCGTGTCCAGTTCTCACTGTTGCTTCTTGGCCCACATATAGGTTTCTCAAGAGACAAATAAGATGGTCTGGTACTCCCATCTCTTTAAGAACTTGCCACAGTTTGTTGTGATCCACACAATCAAATGCTTTAGCATAGTCAATGAAGCAGAAGTAGATATTTTTCTGGAACTCCCTAGCTTTCTCCATGATCCAGCGTATGTTGGCAATTTGATCTCCTCTGCCTCTTCGAAATCCTGCCTGTACTTCTGGTAGTTCTTGATCCAGATACTGCTGAAGTCTAGCTTTTAGGATTTTAAGCATAACTTTACTAGCATGAGAAATGAGTGCAATGGTGTGATAGTCTGAACATTCTTTGGCACTGCCTTTCTTTGGAATTGGAATGTAAACTGATCTTTTCCAATCCTGTGGCCACTGTTGAGTTTTCCACATTTGCTGGCAGATTGAGTGTAGCACTTTTACTGCATTGTCTTTGAAGATATTGAATAACTCAGCTGGAATACTGTCACCTCCACTAGCTTTGTTGTTGCTCAGCTTTCCGAAGGCCCACTTCACTTCACATTCTAGGATGTCTGGCTTGAGGTCAGTGAACACCTCATCGTGGTGATCAGGGACGTTAAGCTCGTTCTTGTATAGTTCTTCTGTGTAATTTTGCCACCTCTTCTTAATCTCTTCTGCCTCTGTTAGGTCCCTGCCATTTTGGTCCTTTATCATGGCCATTTTTGCATTAAACGTTCCCTTCATCTCTCCAATTTTCTTGAAAAGATCTCTGGTCCTCCCTATTCTATTGTTTTCTTCTATTTCTTTGCACTGCTCATTTAAGAAGGCATTCTTATCTCTTCTAGCTATTCTCTGGAATTCTGCATTCAATTGGGCGTATCTTTCTTTTTCTCCCTTGCCTTTCGCTTCCCTCCTTTCCTCAGCTATTTGCAAAGCTTCCTCAGACAGCCATTTTGCTTTCTTGCATTTCTTTTTCTTTGGGATGGTTTTGGTTGCTACCTCTTGTACAATGTTGCGAACCTCTATCCATAGTTCTTCAGGCACTCTGTCTATCAGATCTAATTCCTTAAATCTATTTGTCACCTCTACTGTATATTCCACAGGGATATGATTTAGTTCATACCGGAATGGCCTACTGTTTTTCCCTACTTTCTTCAGTTTAAGCCTAAATTTTGCAACAAGAAGCTCACAGTCTGAGCCACAGTCAGTACCTGGTCTTGTTTTTACTGACTGTGTAGAGCTTCTCCATCTTTGGCTGCAGAGCACATACTCAATCTGATTTCTGTGTTGACCATCTGGTGATGTCCATGTGTAGAGCCGTCTCTTGGGTGTTGGAAGAGTGTTTGCTATGACCATCGTATTCTCTTGACAAAATTCTGTCAGCCTGTGCCCTGCTTCATTTTGTACTCCAAGGCCAAACTTGCCTGTTATTCCGGTTATCTTTTGGCTTCCTACTTTAGCATTCCAATCCCCCATGATGATAAGGACATCATTTTTTGCTGTTTGTTCTATAAGGTGCTGTAGGGCTTCATAGAACCGGTCAATTTCATCCTCTTCAGCACCGGTGGTTGGGGCATAGACTTGGACTACTGTGATATTGAATGGTTTGCCTTGGATTCGAACTGAGATCATTCTGTCATTCTGGGGATTGTATCCCAGTATTGCTTTTCCTACTCTTTTATTGACTATGAAGGCTACTCCATTTCTTCTGAGGGATTCTTGCCCGCAGTAGTATACCTGATGGTCATCTGAATTAAATTCACCCATTCCTGTTCATTTTAGTTCGCTGATTCCTAAGATGTCAATGTTCAGTTTTGTCATCTCTTGTTTGACCACGGCCAGCTTTCCTTAATTCATGGATCTTTACATTCCAGGTTCCTATGGAGAAAAAATCTTTACAGCATCGGACTTTCCTTTCACCACCAGATACATCCACAGCTGAGCGTCCTTTCGGCTTTGGCCCAGTCGCTTCACTCTTTCTGGCGCTACTAGTACTAGCCCTCTGCTCAGTGGGTTAGGATGCTGAGCTTGTCGATCAGAAGGTCGGCAGTTTGGCGGGTCAAATCCTGAGTGCCGCATAGCAGAGTGAGCGCCTGTTACTCGTCCCAGCTTCTGCCAACCTAGCAGTTCGAAAGCACGTAAAAATGCAAGTAGAAAAATAGGGACCACTATGGTGGGAAGGTAACAGCAGTCCGTGCGCCTTTGGCGTCTAGTCATGCCGGCCACATGACCATGGAGACGTCCTCGGACAAGCGCTGGCTCTTCGGCTTTGAAATGGAGATGAGCACCGGCCCCTAGAGTCGGAAACGACTAGCACGCATGTGCGGGGGAACCTTTACCTTTACCTACTTCATGTGATCTTGATTCTATCCCTCTGAGGTAGTCCTCAGCGTACGACCACAATTGAGCCCAAAATTTATGACGCTAAGTTTTGTCCCATTTCACGACTTTTCTTGCCACATTTGTTAAATTAGTAACATGATTTTTAAGTGAATCTGGCTTCCCCCATTGACTTTGCTTGTCAGAAGGTCGCAAAAGGTGGATCACATAACCCCGGGACACTGCAACCGTCATAAATACCAGTCAGTTGCCAAGCGTCTGAATTCTGATCATGTGACCATGGGGATGCTGCAACGGTTCTGTGAAAAATGGTCATAAGCCACTTTTTTTAGTGCCTTTGAACTGTCACTAAGTGTTTTTTTTTAATTCCATTTATATCCCGCCCTTCTCCGAAGACTCAGGGCGGCTTACAAGCTTAGCAGTAGCCTTCATTCTATGTATATGCCTGCTTATTAGGGCTTTCACCCCACCCCCCCCAAGCGGCATTATTACAAAGTCAGCTTAATTGCCCCCAACAATCTGGGTCCTCATTTTACCTACCTCAGAAGGATGGAAGGCTGAGTCAACCTTGAGCCTGGTGGGATGCGAACCTGCACTAATTGCAGGCAGCTGGTGTTACTTAAGGAGGCATTAGCCCACTGCTCCACCAAGGCTCTTACCACAAGTGAACTGTTGTAAGTCAAGGACTAACTGTAGAGAAATAAATGTCTACATCAAATTCCTATTCCTATTTTTTCATGTTTTTCCCCCCTCTAAATGCCTGTTCTGGAAAGCAGGGCTGAGTTTCAAACTCTGTGCAGGCCGCCCATTTTCCTGTAACATAATTTTGCAGAGCAAGGCCACTCTCTGTATAAACTCCGCCATTCATTTTCCTTCTTTTGTAAAGACTGTGCAGCTCAGGGTTACGGCATCCTCTATTTGCACCTACCTAGGGGGGGGAATAGTTTCTGCCTGGCCTTTAATGTCTCCGCCAGCCGTTCACCTTGCCAGAGATTTATATCTCTTGCCTCCCCCCCCCACATCGCCTCCCTCTGCTTGGCCTGGAAAACGGACTGCTGCACTTCATTATTCGTTGATGCCCCTCGCTTTTTCATCCGTTTTCATAACACGTTAGGCTACAGGACTTCTCGGCTGCAGCCTCCTCCAGAGATAAGGAGGCTAATTTGGCCCCTTGCCATCTTCTTGATGCTCTCAGCCCCATTATTCATTCCAGTAGGAAAAGATTTATGTTTTGCCTTTTAGCGGTGGCATCAAACCATAGTATCATCATCACAGATTCCATACGGTGCTTTTTAGACTGGTGGTGGGAGGGGCAACTCTTTGGGGTGGGACTCCATGAAGTTTAAAGAAGGCAGTGGTGGGATTCAAAGAGACGAGCAACCGGTTCTCTGCATGGATGTTGCTTCCGGAAGTCCATTCTGGGCCTGGAAAACAAAAAATTAGCTACCAGTTCTGCCGAAGTGGTGCAAACCGGCTGAATCCCACCACTGCTTATACAGCAAGGGACCCACAAGGGAATTTGGCAATTTGCAGCCCAGGATTGCCCCCAGTTCTTGAATTGTGGGTCCTGTAAACCCGGGGGGAAGCTATTACAGATAGCCCTCAATTTACAACAATTCATTTAGTGGCTGTTACAACATCGCTGAAAAAAGTGATTTATGACTGTTTTTCACACTTATAGCATTCCCTATGGTCACATGATCAAAATTCAGACGCTTGGCAACTGACTCATATTTATGACGGTTGCAGTGTCCCGGAGTCACGTGATCCACCTTTTGTGACCTTCTGACAGGAAAAGTCAACGGGGGAAGCCAGTTTCACTTAACAATCGTGTTAATAATTTAACAAGCGCAGTGCAGTGTTTTTCACGCTTACCATCCCCATTGTTGTGTACTGGGTTCTTTGCTTGAGTGAAGAGACGAGGCAAGTGAGTTCAGTCAGGAACATTCTTTATTTGCTTGCAGGAACTGAACTGGGAAACAGGGCTGTGAATGCAGCTATTTATACCCTGGCCTCTAGGTGGCGGCCAATAGGTTTAAAGCAACCTATTGCCGCCCTAGAGGCAGCCAATGGCGGCGCTGGAGACGGGCTGTCTGAGGAGCTGGGAGCTGTTAGCCAGCTCCCTGCTTAAGCAACCTTCCAGCAGTTAAACCCACGTGATACACTCAGTAAAACAAAGCCCAATACATTACACCCATGGTCACGTGATCAAAATTCAGACGCTTGGCAACTGATTCATATTTATGTCTATCGCATTGTCCCGTGATCGCTTTTTGTGAACTTCTGGCCAGCCAAATCAATGGGGAGGCCAGATTCACTTAACAACCATGTTACTAACAACTACAATGATTTAGTTAACAACTGTGGCAAGAAAGGTCATAAAATGGGGCAAAACTCACTTAACGACTGTCTCACTTAGCAACAGAAACCTTTTGTGAAATCAATTGTGGTTGTAGGTTGAGAACCACTTGTACTCAGAGTGTAAGAAATCTATCTGGCAGCTTGAGAGCAGAATCTGTTAGGGCTGGAATTATTTTCACTAAGGCCAATTATTTCCCTGAACTGACAGAAGGGAAGGACGGAGCTTCAGGTAAGCCCCTCCCCCAAACTCCCATCTCTAAACTCCAAAATGCCTGTGCTTGCACAAACCCACAAGATTTTCTGGTCCAGGTAGTGCTTAACCTACAACTATTTGTTCAGTGACCGTTTGAAGTTACAACACCACTGGAAAAAAACTGCTTACAACCGGTCCTCGCACTTACAACCGCTGCAGCATCCACACAGTGATCAAAATTGGGCACTTGGTTACTGCCATGTATTTACAACGGTTGCAGCATCTTCTCTCTCTCTCTCTCTCTCTCTCTCTCTCTCTCTCTCTCTCTCTCTCTCTCTCTCTCTGTGTGTGTGTGTGTGTGTGTGTGAGAGAGAGAGAGAGAGAGAGAGAGAGAGGGAGGGAGAGATGATCCCTATTTGCAACCTTCCCAGCTAGCAAAGTCAATGGGGGAACTTGGATTCGCTTAACAGCAGCCTGATCAACTTAACAACTTTGACGATTTGGTTAATAACTATGACAGAAAGGTCATAAAATTCAGCTTGACTCGCTTAACGAGCATCTTGCTGAACAAAGGAAATTCTGGTCCCAACTGTGTTGCAGCTTGAGGAGGACCTGACTTTCTCTCTGTCCGTTCGAACCAGCAAGATGGAGGCAAGTGATGAGCCGTGTGAATACCTACTTAACAGTATCTGACACAGAAACCTGGATAAATTATACTGAAAAATGACATACGAACCGTAGCCCACCCCAACAGGCATTTCTAAATTGACTTAAAGGTTGACTTGTGTAACTAAAATATATTAGGAAATGTTGAAAGTATTCCTATTGACAAATATTGATGAAAGTACTGATGGAAATTTATTTATTCCATTTATATCCCGCCCTTCTCCGAAGACTCAGGGCGGCTTACAAGCTTAGCAGTAGCCTTCATTCTATGTATATGCCTGCTTATTAGGGCTTTCACACACACACCCCAAGCGGCATTATTACAAAGTCAGCTTAATTGCCCACAACAATCTGGGTCCTCATTTTACCTACCTCGGAAGGATGGAAGGCTGAGTCAACCTTGAGCCTGGTGGGATGCGAACCTGCGCTAATTGCAGGCAGCTGGTGTTACTTAAGGAGGCATTAGCCCACTGCTCCACCAAGGCTCTTATTGCAGGGAGCACATCCTAAATAGGATTCCCCTCAGTTTGTCGCACATATTTTGGGTCCCCTCTCGGGAAGAAAATTCGATGCAATTAGTTTTCCAGCAGCCTTGTGGATTTCACTGCTTATACAGGTAGTCCTTGACTTACAACAGTTCATTTAGCGGCCATCCAAAGTTACAACATCCCTGGAAAAAGTGACTGATGACTATTTTTCACACTTACAGCCATCACAACACCCACAAGCATATGATCAAAATTCAGACGCTTGGCAACTGACTCGTGTTTATGACGGTTGCAGTGTCCTGGGGTCATGTGATCCCCTTTTGGGACCTTCTGACAAGCAAAGTCAGTGGGGAAGCCGGTTTCATTTAACAACCGTGTTACTTAACTTACCAACTGCAGTGATTCACTTAGCAACCTTGGCAAAAAAGGTCGTAAAATGGAACAAAACGCACTTAACAAATATTTCAGTTAGAAACAGAAGTTTGGGGCCCAATTGTGGTCGTAAGTTGACCGCTACCGGTAGTGAAACTAAATGCCTGGGACTTCCTATCAGAAGGCTGTGTTTTGCCCCCTGTGCACAACTCAACTGCGGAATTGCGCTGTTGTGGATGGCAGCCAGTTGGATGGCCTTAAAAGGAGAAGGAACAAGCCTCTGAATTACTAATATGTGATGCTTCTTCAGCAAGACAGCAGGACTTAAATGCTTGTTTGCTGAAAAGTAGCTGCATGAAATTGCTGATGACAATCTGGAAATTGTGAGCTTTCCATATGCACTACAATTGGCCACTTTGCGACACAAAATGCTGAATGGGCCTTTCTTCTCCTGTCTTATGAAGGGCATAACACCAGGACGGAAAAATTGGCTAAGGATCCAATCTGAGTCGGTGATGGGGACCAAAGGTTTATTCTTCAAAACTTTTGGGCTTCTGCTGAAGCCCCTCCCTCCTCACAGAACTCTCCAGAATATGTACATGAGGTGAACCCAGAACTAAGGAGGAATTTCCTGACAGAACCAGTAGAACAACCTGCCTCCAGAAGTTGTGAATACTCCAACACTAGAAGTTTTCAAAAAGAGATTAGTCAGCCATTTGTCTGAAATGGTATGGGGTTTCCTGCCTGAGCAGGGGGTTGGACTAGATGACCTCCAAGGTCCCTTCCAACTCTGTTATTCTGTTAATTGTTCTCACTATTAGGAAGTTTCTCCTTAGTTCCAGGTTGCTTCTCTCCTTGGTTAGTTTTCATCCGTTGCTTCTTGTCCTGCCTTCAGGTGCTTTGGAGAATAGCTTGACTCCCTCTTCTTTGGGGCAGCCCCTGAGATATTGGAACACTGCTATCATGTCACCCCTCACTCTTCTCTTCATTAAACTGCACATACCCAATTCCAGCAACCGTTCCCTATATGTTTTAGCCTCCAGTCCCCCAATCATCTTTGTTGCTCTTCTCTGTACTCTTTCTAGAGTCTCGACATCTTTTTTACATCGTGGTGACCAAAACTGGATGCAGTATTCCAAGTGTGGCCTTACCAAAGCATTGTAAAGTGGTATTAGTACTTCTATCCCTCTGTTAATGCAGCCTAGCACTGTGTTGGCTTTTTTGGCAGCTGCAGCACACGGCTGGCTCATATTGAAGTGATTGTCTACTAGGACTCCGAGATCCCTCTCACAGTTACTACTATTGAGCAAGGTACCACCTATACTATACCTGTGCATTTGATTTTTCCTGCCTAAATGTAGAACCTTACTTTTTTCACCATTATCCTGCCTTCAGGTGCTTTGGAGAATAGCTTGACTCCCTCTTCTTTGTGGCAGCCCCTCAAATATTGGAATATTGTTATCATGTCACCCCTAGTCCTTTTTCCCCCCTCTAGACTGGCCATACCCAAATCCTGCAACTGTTCTTCATATGTTTTAGTCTCCAGGCCCTTAATCATCTTGGCTGCTCTTCTTTTTCCGAAAGTCTGAGTTCTCTATTTTTTTGTCATGTGGTGACCAAAATAAATAAGCACACAAACGAACCATCAAAATGCGAACTGCATGAAAATGTGAATTTTAAAAGTCACCCAGCTCACTGGCCTTTCTCTGATGAAGACTGACGGTGTGAAATCCTTCCCCCTGTTTTGCATTAAACTTTGCGAGTTGTGTAGAAACCTTCAGAGGTGCTTGGAGGACATTGTCCAAGGTGCCATCGGAGATCTGAGCTTTCAGCTTGCACAACCTTTCGTGAAAGACAAAGCCAATTATGATTGTGGCTGACGCTTCTGTGAGTCGGTAAGCCTTGCTGCTGTATCGATGCAGATTGCGTGTGGATTGTCTTCTGATGCCAAGTAGCAATTTAGACCGAAGCCCTGAAAATTTCCATCAAATGCCTACGCCTGAATAATTTCTCCTGCGCACTGTTTTTTATTTATTTATTTATTTTTCGGCTCAAGCCACCTGGCACTAGTTGCATCCATTTTCTAATTCATTGGCTTAGTGAGTGTTTATTTGCCAAAGCTCTTATGCAAACTGAACATGGACCTATTTTCTCACCTTTGCAGGAATAGTTCTTGGAAATGCAACACCAGAAGATGCTGCAG
The DNA here is from genome assembly GCF_964194415.1 of Vipera berus. Taxonomy (NCBI): domain Eukaryota; kingdom Metazoa; phylum Chordata; class Lepidosauria; order Squamata; family Viperidae; genus Vipera; species Vipera berus. The sequence goes on along the minus strand of NC_138205.1, from coordinate 127,769,639 downwards.
GGGACGTGTTTGATGAAGCGATGATGATCATGATGGTGATGATGATGATGATGATGGTTTCCTTTTACCACTAACTTTTCCCAACTTAATTGCTTTCTCTCGTGAACTCTCCTGCATGCCATGGCCAAAGCAAGCGAGAGGCAGTTTCGTGTTTTTTGCCTTGCAGGGATGCGTCTGGTGTTTGGGGCTCCAGTGTTTGCGTGTTAGTTCACCTTTGCTGTCCAAGGAATACGCAGCAGCCTTTCCAGCAGCAAATCAGCTCAAATGAGTTGATTTTCTTCCTGTTTCGATTATTTAAGGTAGAACTTTCACAACCACAGGTAGCTACAGGGAACACAATAGAGCAGACTAGCCTCCAACAAGAATATATCCCACAACCAGACTAAAGAGTGCAGAGATGAGCAACAAAGAGGATTAGGGGGCTGGAGGCTAAAACAGATAAGTAACAGTTGCAGGAATTGGGTATGTCTAGTTTAATGAAGAGAAGGACCAGGGATGACATGATAGCAGTGTTCCAATATTTGAGGGGCTACCACAAAGAAGAGGGAGTCAAGCTATTCTCCAAAGCGCCCGAAGGCAGGACAAGAAGCAACGGATGGAAACTAGTCAAGGAGAGAAGCAACCTAGAACTAAGGAGAATTTTCCTAACACTGAGAACAATTAATCGGTGGAACAACCTGCCTCCAGAAGTTGTGAATGCCCCAACACTGAAGTTTTTAAGAAGACACTGGGCAGCCATTTGTCTGAAATGGTATAGGTCCATGGTGGTGAACCTATGGCATGTGTGCCACAGGTGGCACGCAGAGCCCTCTCTGTGGGCACGCGCCCCATCGCCCCAGTCCTAGGCCTTCAGCTGGGTTTTATAAAACCTTTCCGCTTTAGGCCTCCACTTCTGTGTGCAAAAAAAAAAGGTTCAATCTATCAATCAATCAATTTTAACTTCTCGGGGGAAAAAAAGATCTCTCAAAGTTGGAATTGATTGATTGAACTTTTTAGTCCCACCCAGTCTGCCATTACACTACAGCCACACCCATCCAATGGGCCACACCCACCTGGCACCTGACGATACATAAGTGGGTTTTGGGTTGCAGTTTGGGCACTCGGTCTCTAAAAGGTTCGCCATCACTGGTATAGGGTTTCCTCAGTGGTAAGATTCAGATATGTGAACAACTGGTTCTTTGTGTGGATGCCGCTTCCGGAAGTCTTTTCTGGGCATGGGCAACAAAACATTAGCTGCTGGTCCAACCGAACTGGTGCAAACTGGCTGAATCCCACCACTGGGTTTCCTTCCTGAGCAGGGGGTTGGACTAGACTAGAACAGGGCTTTTCAACCTTTTCACCCATTGAACCACTTTTAGGATATGGCAACATCCGAGTACCACCAGTCGCCTAGCAAGGGGTCAAAAACTTGATGACCAAAAAAAAAAAGGAAAAAAGTGATGAACTACAGGTAGTCTTCGACTTACAACAATTCACTTAGTGACTGTTCGAGCTTACAATGGCATTGAAAAAAGTGCCCCCCAAGCCACAGCCGAGCAAGACACCTGCCTGCCCGCCCAGCGGCGCTCTTCCTCCTGTCCGAGGTTTTCATTGTTGTGAGCATTTCTGTTGAGGATTGGCAGAGGGGGTGGGGTGGGTGGGTTGGTTTTTATTCCCCCCCTCTGCAGGGTGGTTGCAGAAGGTTTTGGTCACTTCACATGACTCTGGGACACTGTGACCATCATAAATATGAATCAGTTGCCAAGCATCTGAATGTAAATCACAAGACCCTGGAGATGCTGCAACATTCCAGCTGATCAGCGCTTCTTCTGGGCTCAGAAGTGGCAGGATCAGCGCTGAGCTCCAGCTGGAGCCTGGCGCTGATCCTGGTGCTTCCGCTGAGCCCTGACAGCCCTGCAGCTCCAGCCGTCTCTCGCTCAGGCTTGTGCGGTGCTGCCACCGGTCCAGCTCATTCCCCTCCTCCGCTGCCACTTTTCTAGGATGGTCACGTACCACCTGCCAGGTGCCACTGTACCACAGGTGGTACCCGTACCACTGGTTGAAAAGCCGTGGACTAGAAGATCTCCAAGGTCCCTTCCAACTTTATTATTCTGTTCTGTTCTGTTCTGTCCCATCCCATCCCATCCCATCCCATCCCATCCCATCCCATCCCATCCCATCCCATCCCATTCCATTCCATTCTATTCTATTCTATTCTATTCTATTCTATTCTATTCTATTCTATTCTATTCTATTCTATTCTATTCTATTCTATTCTTCATTCTTCTATTCTATTCTATTCTGTTCTGTTCTGTTCTGTTCTGTTCTGTTATGTTATGTTCTGTTATGTTACGTTCCATTCTTATTTCTATTCTATTCTATTCTATTCTATTCTATTCTATTCTATTCTATTCTATTCTATTCTATTCTATTCTATTCTATTCTATTCTATTCTATTCTATTCTTCTTGAGTTAGCAGAAAACAAAACCGCACAAATGTTGTGGCACCCATTCCCTCCCATGCCTTGATTATCCCTATTCCTTGTCCTTGCCAATCCATTGGCTTCTTTCCAAGATAAAGGGTGATAAATTTCACACACCTTGTGCCTCCATTTGGATGATGTCAGAATGAGCAGGAAAAGGCGCTTTTAACAAAAGGACAACTAAAGATGACTAACTCCTATCTTGCTCACGGGCTGGGAATGAGATGAAGGCCACGTCATGAAACTGTGGCACTCAAGAAGTTGTCGGTGCGTGTGTGGGTTGACAATAGGTCCAGTGATGTAACGGCGTGTGGGAAGGACTTGGGAGACAGGAGGAAAAGCTCAGAATAGGCCACATGAAATGCATCCTGACCCACAGAAGGAACCTAATTTATCCACCACAGTGATTCACTTAACAACAGTGGCGAGAAAGGTCGTAAAATGGGCCAAAACTCACTTAACAACTGTCTCGCTTAGCAACAGAAACTTTGGGCTCAATTTGTGGCTGCAAGTCGAGGACTACCTGTATTGGCATCACGAGATCACGACACGCATCTTCCATTCTTGTATCCGATGTCAGAAGGCAAGCCCAGAAGAACAGGCTTTGCCTTAACCTATTTTATTTATTAGATTTTTATTCTGCCTGTTAGTATAAAATTAGCACTTTATACTAATAATAAGTATAAAATAATAACACATTATTTTTATAGGTAACTCCCGCCTTTGGCACAATTCTATGACAAAGCCAGAGTTGAGGGAATTATAATCTGTTAACATCTGAAAGGCTGTCACATCCTTCTGTATTCCCAGCTGAGAAGATGACTCACTCTCATTGTTACCGTGGGTTTTATTTTTCCTGTCATTGTTTACGAAATGCAAATTTCTAACATTCAGATTCGGATTCTGAAGACTTCTAACCACATATAACAGAGGAACAGAGTTGGAAGGGACCTCATAGATCATCCAATATCTCAGGGACTGCCCCAAAGAAGAGGGAGTCAAGCTATTCTCCAAAGCCCCTGAAGGCAGAACAAGAAGCAACGGATGGAAACTAACCAAGGAGAGAAGCAACCTAGAACTAAGGAGAAACTTCCTGACAGTGAGAACAATTAACCAGTGGAACAACCTGCCACCAGAAGCTATGAATGCTCCAGAACTAGAAGTTTTTAAGAAGACACTGGACAGCCATTTGTCTGAAATGGTATAGGGTTTCCTGCCTGAGCATGGGGTTGGACTAGAAGGCCTCCAAGGTCCCTGTCAGGACCCACCCCAAACCACGTCTTAGGAAGACAAAATTCTTGGAGTCAAATCTATTCCAAAAAGAATCTTTACTATGACATGCTTGGTTGTAGGAAACGAGACAGGACTTAATATTATCCCACGAAGTAAACCCTTATAAAGAGTTCCCGGTTTAACCCCCCTTAACCCCATTTGGTCAGTCCCCCATACTTTATCTCGTATCATCCCTCTCGTGGGAAAAAGGAACTTAGGACCCTTCATGTTTATTGCTCTCTTCCGTGACACAAGCCAGATGCTAGCCCCCCCCTTTTGTTTCCCCAGTTTAAAAGGCTTCTCCTTTCCTTTGAAATGCCTAATACCGGTTCAATACACATCCATTCTCTTCTCTTCGGGAGATGGCAGAATCCATGGAATAATGTTTGAAACATTCCATTTATGAATATGATATAAATGGATTCTGACAGTCCCTTCCAACTCTGTTTAATAAGTAACAATTTATTTATTCAGTCAATTTATTTAATTCCAAGGTTACAGGAATGTTTTACATATGCAGGAATGTTTTACTGCAGACCGAAATACAATCATGATTGAAGAATACTTGTTAAAGCCAAAAATCCATTAAATCTGAATTTTGGGGATGTTTTATAGGTTTCATCTTTGCATGAAATGCCAAATGTAGTTTTAAGCCAGCATAGCAGTAGAAGGGTCTACAAAGTGGATCAAAGGGTGAGGCCAGGGATGGGACAATAAAAAAGTTGGGCTGCAAGCTCTGCCCCCTTTCTCCAGGTAGTTCTCGACTTACAGCAGTTCATTTAGTGACCATTTTAAGTCACAACACCACCGGAAAAAGGGACTTATCACTGAGTCCTTCGGGAGAAGGGCGGTATAGAAATTAAATAAATAAAATAAATAGATTTTTCGCATTTATGACCCTTGCAGCATGCCCATGGTCACCTGGTTTATATTCGCATTTATGACGGTGGCAGCGTCCTGGGTCTCGTGATCCCGTTTTGCACCCTTCTGACAGCAAAGTCACTGCGGGAAGCCAGATTCACTTAACAACCATGTAACTAATTTAAAACTGCAGCGATTCAGTTAACAAACGTGGCAAGAAAAGTCATAAAATGGGACAAAACTCACTTAACAAATTTCTCACTTAGCAACATAAATTTTGGGCTAAATCGTGGTCGTAAGCCGAGGACTGCCTGTATGTGGTGTCAACCCCTTATACGAAATGGGAATGGCATGACACAACTCGCACTATTCTGCCGAAAGTCCCTGATGCCTTTAACCAGACACAGGTAATTCATGGACCAGTTTTGGCCCTAGCATCCAAAGTCTGTCTGTTTGCTAAAGTGAAGATTTACTGTATTTACATTTTTTAAAAGAGCTTAGTTTTCTGAAGATGTGTAGGTCAAATATTATGGAAAATTTATAATCTTCAAAATGAAACCCTAGTTCACAATATGTTGCAACTATCTCATGGCCTGTGAGGACGTCAACATGGCTCCCAATGGATGGGTGGCAAACAGCTCCAGATTCTGAAAAAGGGCTCTTTGCATTTGATTTACTCCCCTTCTCCCTTCTCCTTCCTCTTCTCTCTCTTTGCCTTCCCTCCTTCCTTCCTTCCTTCCTTCCTTCCTTCCTTCCTTCCTTCCTTCCTTCCTTCCTTCCTTCCTTCCTTCTTTTCTTTCTTCTCCCTTCCTTCCTTTTCTTTCCTTCCTTCCCTCTCTCCCTCCCTTCCTTCATTCTCACTTTTCCTTCCTTCCTTCCTTCCTTCCTTCCTTCCTTCCTTCCTTCCTTCCTTCCTTCCTTCCTTTTTTCTTTCTTTCTCTTTCTTTCTTTCTTTCTTTCTTTCTCTTTCCTTCCTTCCTTTGTTTCTTTTCTTTCTTTCTTTCCTTCCTTCCCTCTCTCCTTCCTTCCTTCCTTCATTCTCTCCTCACTTTTCCTTCCTTCCCTTTCTTTCTTTCTTTCTTTCTTTCTTTCTTTCTTTCTTTCTTTCTTTCTTTCTTTCTTTCTTTCTTTCTTTCTTTCTTTCTTTCTTTTTCCTTCCTTTCTTTCTCTTTCCTTCCTTTCTTTCTCTGTTTTTTTCTTTCTTTCTTTCCTTCCTTCCCTCTCTCCCTCCTTCCTTCCTTCATTCTCTCCTCACTTTTCCTTCCTTCCCTTTCTTTCTTTCTTTCTTTCTTTCTTTCTTTCTTTCTTTCTTTCTTTCTTTCTTTCTCTTTCCTTCCTTTCTTTCTTTCTCTCTTTTTTCCTTTCTTTCTCTTTCTTTCCTTCCTTCCTCTCTCTTTCCTTCCTTCCTTTCTTTATCTCTTCCTTTCTTTTTTCTTTCTTTCTCTTTCTTCTTTTTCTTCCTTTCTCTCTCTTTCCTTCCTTTCTTTCTCTCTTTCCTTCCTTTGTTTCTCTATCTTTCTTTTTCTTTCTTTTCTTTTTCTCTCTCTTGATCTCACTTTCCTTCCTTTATCTCTTTCTTTCCTTCCTTCCTTCCTTCCTTCCTTCCTTCCTTCCTTCCTTCTTTCTTTCTTTCTTTCTTTCTTTCTTTCTTTCTTTCTTTCTTTCTTTCTTTCTTTCTTTCTTTTTCTTGTATGACTACATAATTTGTCTGTCTTAGAAAGAAGAATAGAAATGTGTAAAACTGCAAAGATCACTAAAAATAGTTTGGGTCAAACGCGGTCTATTTGCTTGGCAGTTTCTGGAGTCCAAGGAAACCTCAGTGGATCAGCCAGTTGGAAAGCGTGGGAGAATGAAAACATAATGATATTAAATTGGAGCCGGAGGTCCTTCTGCACAGGAAGAATCGCTGTGAATTACTCAGAGGCATCGCAAGCCTTTCCTTGCTCCTTGAGACATAATGTCAGCTCTTGGGGCTTACGGAAAATGTCCATAAATTGTGTTTTGTTTGTTTTCGGTAGCACTGTGTGTCACAGAAAGTTTAGAGAAACATGTTCCTTCTTTCCAACATATGGGGGGGGGGTTAGTGTTATACACGTGGTCCCAGGTTCAGATTGTGGTCAAAAACTCACAAATTCACAGGCCCAGAAAACAGCCACACACAAAGCACTCTCAATGAACAAGGCACAACTAGTTCTTTAGAATACAGGAGCGCCAGTGAATTTACAATAACAGCAAAACCTGACAGTGCAGATAGTCCTCGATTTACAACAGTTCATTTAGTAACCAAAGTTAAAACGGCACTGCAAAAAAATGAGTTATGGGTGTATTTCACACCTACGACCAATGCAACATCCCCATGGTCACATTATCAGAATTAGACACTTGGCAACTGGTTCGTATGAATGACAGTCGCTGTGTCCCAAGATCGTGTGAATAATGTCTGTTAGTAACTGACCCACATTTTCAGCCATTTTGCAGTTGTAAAATGGGGCAAAACTCATCGAACAAACTTCTTGCTTAGCAATGGAAATTTTGGGCCCAATGTGGTCTGAAATGGAGGATTATATGTAATTTCATTTTGGACCCCCCTTTGCCCTGGAAATACAGACCTTCCCCAGCCCCTACCCCCCTCATAGTTTTAACCCTCCTTGCTTTTTTTGCAGGCCTAAGACAGGCTGATTTTTTTTAATTGAAAAGTTTTTCAATACATTTTATCTTTAACAACCCCTCCCCCCCACCCCCTACCCAACCCTTCCCGACCCTCCCCCCCTCCCCGTCCCCGACTTCCCAGAGCTAAATACAAGGTATAAAAGTAAAAACAATCATAAACAGCCATATGCTGACAACAATAAGCTATTAAATCTATCGCACTCTAGCTCATATAAAATGACTACAAGCAATACTAATATCACATCAATACTTATGCAAATGCTAAATGAAACTTTTCAGTCCCATATTTATTCTGGATGCAATCAATCCACCCCTTCCACTCCGTAATATAACGTTGTTGCGAATGGTCTTTCAAGTACACAGATATCTTTGCCATTTCCGCCAGGTCAGAAACTTTTAAAGTCCATTCTTCTATAGTCGGCAGTTCCTCCTTCTTCCAATATTGACCTACTAAAAGTCTTGCTGCCGTAATTAAGTTCAACATCAACCTAGTGTCCACAACAGTAGTATCAGTAATTATGCCCAGTAAAAACAATTGCGGACAAAACTCCATCCCCCTCTCAAATATCTTCTGCATATTCCACCAGACCTTAATCCAAAAAGCTTTAACCTTTTTACAGGTCCACCATATATGAAAGCACGCCGCGTCCTCGCCACCGCACCTCCAACACAGGCTGATTTTAACCTCCAATGACCGACTGACAGATTAGGGGCATTGATGTTGACTCTTAGCAATCGCATAGATAGATGTTCTCCACCCACCGTCAAACATTTCAGGTGTTAAAAGGAAAAAATATTTTCCCTTTTTAAAAGAAATCACTCTATAGCCTTCAGACTCACACATCCTCTATCTTCCTCAAAACGTCTCCTTCCCTATTTTTCCCCACATAGGAGCCATAACATTTTTATAGTAATGACAAGATACCTCTTTGTCTCGTTAGAAAAGCAACAGCACTTCAGCCTGAATGATAAGGGAAGTAAAAGAAAAAAGCTACTTCAAGTGTTAAGCTTTTCTTTCTTAGCTGATTATGGTGTGCGTGCTTTTGAAAATTTTTTAAAAAAAAGAAAGGGACAGTTTTCCTATTTTGCCACCAAATAATAAAGTATATTTAAAACACAAGTCCGCGTGCACACCTCCAGCTTTCCATAATAAAATGGCTACAATGCTTTAAATCCCCAACTCCAGCTAAACCATAATATGACACTGGATAATGAAAAATAATATTCGGAACAATGTATTTTGGATATATGTGGGCAGGCTGAAGTGAAACTGATCATGGGTGAAGTGAAATTTACTCAATCTTTTTAGCTGGAAGGCTAGATAACTTCAACTCCTTCTCCATCAGAAGGACAGTATGTTGAGGAAATTTGAACATCTCAATCTTGTCAACTTTAAAATGGTGGACTTCAGCTCCCAGAATTCCTCAGCCAGTATGGGTAAAACTCCAACTCCCAGAATTCCTCAGCCACCATGGATGGACTTCAGCTCCCAGAATTCCTCAGCCAGTATGGGTAAAACTCCAACGCCCAGAATTCCTCAGCCACCATGGATGGACTTCAGCTCCCAGAATTCCTCAGCCAGTATGGGTAAAACTCCAGCTCCCAGAATCCCTCAGCCACCATGGATGGTCTCCAGCTCCCAGAATTCCTCAGCCACCATGGATGGACTTCAGCTCCCAGAATTCCTCAGCCAGTATGGGTAAAACTCCAACTCTCAGAATTCCTCAGCCACCATGGATGGACTTCAGCTCCCAGAATTCCTCAGTCCGAATAAGTTAGAATAGAATAGAATTATAGGGCTGGAAGCAACTTGTACATCTTCTAGTTCAATAGCAGGAAACCTTATGCATTTCTGGACAAATGGCTGTCCGGTCTCTTGTTAAAGTGAAGCTCACACAACTTCTGCGGGCAAGCTGTTCCACTGATTCATTGTTCTCACTGTCAGGAAATTTCTCATGTTTAGGCTGGGCCTCTCATTAACAATATTCCACCCATTACTTCTTGCACCACTGTCTGGTGCTTTGGAGAATAAATTGACCCATTCTTTTCTGTGACAGCCCATCAAGTGCTGGAAGACAGCTGTCATGGCCTCTTTGTTGGGCTTCATTCGCTAACAGTGCCCATGTTCTTGATGCTATTCTTCAATTGATAAAACCTAGGACTACATTGGCTCTTTTGGCAGCTGCAGCACACGGCTGGCTCATATATGATCAAGCAAGTGAGCAGTTCCACTCCTATGAACAGAATACAGGTAGTCCTTTAAAGGTAAAGGTAAAGGTTCCCCCGCACATGTGTGCTAGTCGTTTCCGACTCTAGGGGCCGGTGCTCATCTCCGTTTCAAAGCCGAAGAGCCAGCGCTTGTCCGAGGACATCTCCGTGGTCATGTGGCCGGCATGACTAGACGCCAAAGGCGCACGGAACACTGTTACCTTCCCACCGGAGTGGTCCCTATTTTTCTACTTGCATTTTTACGTGCTTTCGAACTGCTAGGTTGGCAGAAGCTGGGACGAGTAACAGGCGCTCACTCTGTTACGCGGCACTCGGGATTCGACCCGCCAAACTGCCGACCTTCTGATCGACAAGCTCAGCGTCCTAACCCACTGAGCCACCGCGTCCCTTAGTCCTTTACTTACAACCTTTTGTTTAGTGACCCTTCAGATTACAACGGCACTGAAAACAGAGAGTTATGACCGTTTTTAACACTTAACGACCGTAGTGGTCACACAATCAAAATTTGGATCCTTTATTTATGACAATTTGGGGACACTGCGACCTGACAAGCAAAGTCAATGGAGAAGCCAGATTCACTTAACAACCGTGTTGCTAACTGAAGAACTGCAGTGATTCACTTAACAACTGTGGCAAGAAAGGTTTTCAAGTGGAGCAAAACCCAGTGAACAACTGCCTTGCTCGGCAATGGAAATTTTGGCCTCCATGTGATCTTAAATTGAGGATTGTCTGTAATTTCATTTTATGAGCCTTTCCTTTGGACCCCACTTTGCTCTGGAAATACAGACCTTCCTCACCCCACCCCCCTCACCCCACCCCCCTCATAGTTTTAACCCTCCTTGCTTTTTTTGCAGGCCTAAGACAGGCTGATTTTAACCTCCAATGACCGACTGGCAGATTGGAGGCATTAAGCTGAAGTTGACTCTTAGCAATTGCAGAGACAGATGTTCTCCACCCACCGTCAAACATTTCAGGTGCGAAAAGGAATTCCCCCCCCACACACACACTTTTTTAACAAATGCTCTCCATAGTCTTCTGACTCATGCATCCCCTATCTTGCTCCAAAGGCCCCCTTGCATTTTCCCCCCCTCGAAAGAAGCAACAAGAGCACTTCAGCCTGAATGATAAGGAAATTAAAAGCACAAAGTCGTAAGTCGTAAGCTTTTCTTTCTTGGTTGATTACAGGATGCTTGCTTTGCAAAACGAATGGAAGTCCACACATCTTAAAGTGGTTGACGTGGAGATACAATCTGCTAGAAATAGGAAAGTGTAAACCATACTGGACAATCCCACAGGCAGTCCAGACCAGGAATTTCCAAACATTTGCAGGAACATGTTAGTTTAAAAAAAGGAAGACACAAGGATCCCAGAAGCCCTGATCAAGAGGCAAAAGAATGGTGATGAAAAACGGGACGCATTTCGTTGCTCACAAACTCCTGTCAAGTCTTTATTGAAATCCAAGATTCCACAGAACGCTATTTGAAAAACCCTGGTTTAAGCAGAGTTACCAGCAGGGCTATGGATGAGAATTCTGTTCACAAGTCAAAGGTTGCCAAGGTTGAGAAATAACAGAACACCAGAATAATACAGTTGGAAGAGACCTTAGAGGTCTTCCAGTCCAACCCTCTGCGCAGGCAGGAAACCCTATACTATTTCAGACAAACAGTTATCCAATCTCTCCTTAAAAACTTCCAGTGTTGGAGCATTCACAACTTCTAAAGGCAAGATGTTCCACTGATTAATTGTTCTAATTGTCAGGAAATTCCTCCTTAGTTCCAGGTTGCTTCTCTCATTGATTAGTTTCCATACGTTGCTTCTTGTCCTGCTTTCAGGGGCTTTGGAGAATAGCTTGACTCCCTCTTCTTTGGGGCAGCACCCCTAGTCCTTTTTATTAAACTAGACATACCCAATCCAGCAACCGTTCCCTATATGTTTTAGCCTCCAGTTCCCCAATCATCTTTGTTGCTCTTCTCTGTACTCTTTCTAGAGTCTCGACATCTTTTTTACATCGTGGTGACCAAAACTGGATACAGTATTCCAGGTGTCGCCTTACCAAGGCATTGTATTAACACTTCATGTGATCTTGATTCCATCCGTTAATGCAGCCTTAGCACTGGGTTGGCTTTTTTGGCAGCTGCAGCACACGGCTGGCTCCTATTTAAGGGACTGTCCACTGACTAGGTCTCCGAGATCCCTCTCACAGTTACTACTATCAGTTTGGTTTATAATTGTATGTTCTGCCATTTCCCCCCCCATCTTTGACCCTTTGAAAGAGAAAGAGGAGAAGCAGAAACCATTAACATCAGAGTCCGATGTTGATTTGAAATAACTTGAAGAATTAATTCATTTTGTTGTCTTCAACTCTTATATTCATAATTTTACACGAGAGAAGACAACCTGCATTCAAATTATTTTCATGGCCGCTGACCAAATCCAGCCATTATTCATTCGGAATGGAATTCAAATTCCAACTGTTTTGCCCTGAGAGATTGTATAGTTTCTGTGTTCAAACAATGCCTCATTCTCCGTTTTCAGTAGCTTGTCGGAGTAAAACTCTCCTGTCCCATTTAATGTATCAAAAATCACGGTGCCCTTGTGAATTTCTGGCTGCAGGATTTTTAATGGCCTACTCGTGTTTTCTGACAGTGACATTTGGGCTCATTATCGCTCAGCAAATTTAGACAGATATTTCTTTGCCATGGCATTTAAAATGTGACCTGTTTCTGCTGTGCCTGAAATTAACTATTTTCTCTCTTTTTAAGGATTTTATGGTGAAATGTACGCGACATTGTTTATGCTTTTGAATCCTTGTAATACCATTTGCAAATAATTCATCTTGAGAAGGGATTTGTGACTTATTCAAAGGTGATAGATTTCAGCTTACTCTCATGCTAAATGTCTTTTTGCTTCCTGAGTCTAGTTTTAATTATTGTAATTATTAGTACTTCTTGACTTACAACCGTTCCTTTAGCAACTGTTTGAACAGCACTGAAAAAAACGTGATTTGTGATCGGTCCCCAAACCATCACAGGATCTCCAGGTTACATGATCAAAATTTGGGCAATTGGCAGCCACGGTGTATTTATATTTACAACATTTGCAGCATCCTGGGGTCATGTGATTGCCATTTCCAGCTTTCCCAGCCAGATTCAGATAAGCAAAGTCAAGGGGGAAGCCAGATTTGCTTAATGACTGTCTGTTTCACTTAATAACTGCAATGATTCATCTAAATACTATGGCAAAAAAGGGTCTTAAAATCAGGTGTGACACATTTAACACTCGCCTTGCTTTCAGCAGTGGAAAATCTGTTTTCAGTTGTGATCGTAAGTCGAGGACTACCTGTATTAGATTTATACCCCACTTTTATTTGTACGAGGGTGGCATGGGGCTCAGCGGTTAAGACGCTGGGTGCATTGGCTAGAAGACCGGCAGCCCAGGTTTGAGACCCAGCGCCATGCAATGGGGTGAGCACCTGTCCTCGCTCCAGCTCCTGCCAGCCTAGCAGTTTGAGAGCATGCAAATGTGAGTAGATAAATAGGTACCACTTTGGTGGGAAGGTAACAGCACTCCATGACATCATGCTAGCCATGTGATGGTGGAAATGTCTTTGGATAGCACTGGCTCAATGCCCTTGAAACACCATCCCCTAAAATTGGCAACAACTAGCAGAGTAAAAATCCGCAGGGACTCTTTTTTACTTTTGTTTGTAGGAGCAACGTTTCGACGGAATCCCATGACCAAAGATACATACATACATATATATATATATATATATATATATATATATATATATATATATATATATATATATATATATATATATATATATATATATATATATATATATATATATATATATATATATATATATATATATATATATATATATATATATATATATATATATATATATATATATATATATATATATATATATATATATATATATGTTTTCTGAGGTTTTCGCGGGTGTTCGTATGTGGATCTTTGGTTATTCGGGTTTTTTCCCCCGCGTAGAACTAAAGGTGTAGGGGCGACGTTTCGACGGAATCCCATCCATCATCATCAGGCTGGTGGCTTCTGCTTCCTTCTTCTGGGAGAAAGCGAAGGTTGGAGACCGGACAAAAGTTGTTTAACACAGCTGGGTCCAAGGCAGGCTTCTTGAGGAGAGGTCTCACCACCGCCTTCTTCAAGACGGTGGGGAAATTGCCCTCACTCAAAGAAGCAGATATAACTGCATGGAACCAGCCTCGTGTCCTCTCCCTAGCTGCATAAGCCAGCCAAGAAGGGCACGGGTCCAATAAACATGTGGTGGAGCTCAACCTCCCCATAATCCTGTCCACTTCCTCAGGGGTCACAGAATCAAACTCCTCCCAGATAACATTGACAAGACCGCCCGTGTCCTGATCGTCGGACTCTGCCCAGTTGGAGTCCAGACCGGTCCGAATCCGAGCGATTTTATCCAACAGATGTTGACCAAACTCCTCGGCACGACCCTGCAAGGGTTCCTCCCTCACCTCCTGATTAAGGGCGGCGAGGTGTAATTACTTCTCTTCCCTCATCACGTCCGCAGATAATCGCCCGGCCGCCCTGTTTAGGGTGACTTGCTCCCTCCTTTCGTCCAGTCTCCAACCTTCGCTTTCTTGCGAAGGTTGTTGAGAGTGTGGTGGCGCATCAGCTCCCTCTGGTCCTGGATGAAGCGGATTATTTGGACCCGTACCAATCGGGTTTCAGGCCCGGGTACAGCACGGAGACGGCATTGGTCGCTCTGGTGAATGATCTCTGGAGGGCCCGGGATAGGGGATATTCCTCTGTCCTAGTCCTATTAGACCTCTTGGCGGCTTTCGATACCATCGACCATGGTATCCTGCTGCGTCGTCTCAGGGGATTGGGAGTGGGAGGCACGGTTCTTCGGTGGTTCTCCTCCTATCTCCTGGGACGCTCGCAGTCGGTGTTGGCAGGGGGGCAGAGATCGACCCCTAGGTCTCTCGTTTGTGGAGTTCCTCAGGGGTCGGTTCTCTCGCCTCTCCTGTTTAACATCTATATGAAACCGCTGGGTGAGATCATTCGTGGTTTTGGAGTTGGGTATCATCAATATGCCGATGATACCCAACTTTTCATTTCGACCCCAAACCACCCCAGTGATGCCCTCGCTGTGATGTCCCGTTGCCTGGAGGCGGTTCGGGTCTGGATGGGGAGGAAAAGACTTCAACTCAACCCTGACAAGACTGAGTGGCTGTACATTCCGGCATCCCGGGACATTCAAAATGTTCCATCGCTTTGCAGATGGGCCACGGCAGCTTCCTCAAAGAGCGACGCCGCGGCCCGTTCCGAGAGGTGCGCGCGCACCTCCCCGAATGGGTGGAGCTTCGCGCGCACCTCCCCAAACCTTTGGAGAGGTGCGTGCGTACCTCCGCGCGAACGGGCCGCGTCGTCGTTCTTTGAGGACGCTGCCGCGGCCCGTCTGCAAAGCTGCCGAAAGCGGCAGCTTTGCATATGGGCCACGGCAGCTTCCTGAAAGAGCGACGCCGCGGCCCGTTCCGAGAGGTGCGCGCGCACCTCCCCGAATGGGCGGAGCTGCGCGTGCACCTCTCTAAACCTTTGGAGAGGTGTGCGCGTACCTCCGCGCGAACGGGCCGCGGCGTCGCTCTTTGAGGACGCTGCCGCGGCCCGTCTACAAAGCTGCTGAAAGCAGCAGCTTTGCAGACGGGCCGTCGCCGTCGGGCAACCGAGAACCGGTTCCATCTCACTTTTAAAAAAATTGGCAACCGCGTGCGTTTGCACATGCGCGTGCATGGGCACACGCACGCGGCTCCCAGTTTTTTAAATTTGTGATGGAACCGGTTCCCGGTGGCTCTTTTCCTTTTTTAGGTTGCCGACCCCTGCACTAGGGCATCCGCCGAGTTGTGAGCAACGGAGGCAGGTGGGGACCCCAGCGCTGCCTGGAACCTATCAGGATCCATTAAGCGCCTGGGGCGGTACCATCTAATTGGCTCCGTACCCCCATGGCAGGGGGTGGCAAAGCGGAAGACCAGCCGCAGGAGGTGGTGATCGGTCCATGACAGGGGCATGATAATTGGAGAGCCCCCACCAAGATCATCAAACCACCGTCCAGATAAAAAAACCAAGTCAAGGGTGTGGCCTCCCTCATGAGTTGGTTCAGAAATTACCTGCGTCAGGTCCATGGCCGTCATGGAAGCCATGAACTCCCGAGCTAACTCAGATGAACCTCCAAGGGATGGTAGATTGAAGTCTCCCAAGACTATAAGCTTGGTGAACTCAACCACCAGCCCAGAGAAGACATCGAGTAGCTCAGGCAGGGCTGCCGCTGCGCGACTAGGCGAAAGGTACACCAGCAGCAAGCCCAACTGCGCCCCTGGACCAAATCTCAAAAAGAGCGACTCACACCCGACTATCTGGGGAACGGTGGTCTCCCGCGGACATAAGGTCTCCCTAATAACTACCGCCACTCCCCCGCCCCTACCATGAGCCCGAGGCCGGTGTAGCACCCGGAAACCTGGTGGGCAAAGATCGTGTGTGTGTGTAATTTTTTTTTAAATTGCTAACAAAGAATTAAGGGAGACTGATATGCATTTCAAACTTATTAGTTTTCATCAGTCAGCCATACCCTTCTGAGACTGATGAAAACTAATATGTTTGAAATGCATATCAGTCTCCCTTAATTCTTTGTTAGCAATTTAAAAAAAAATTACACAAATATGACCTGTCACCGGTGTGACTACTGCCTGTCGATGGCCTTCAGGTTAGGCTGACACAGGAAATAAAGATTTGTCCCATGTTTGGGGCCTAGCAAGGTAATCTAAAAATAGTTAACAAGCATTTCTCCCGAAGGACTCAGGGCGGTGAACAGGGCAGTACATATCAAAAGACAAAGTACAAAAATTAAAAAAGATTAAACAAAATGCCCACGAATAAGTTAAAACACATTTTAAAAAGTAAGTTAAAACACATTAATAAAACCCAACCCCATCCCATCAGGCCAGGCCAGCTTGTTCGAAGAGGTAATGCATTGAGCTGAGAGAATATCTATGCATACAGTTACAGGTAGTCCTTGCCTCATGACCGTAACTGAGCTCAAAATTTCTGTTGTTAAGTGAAACAGTTGTTAAGTGAATTTTGCCTCATTTTACAACCTTTCTTGCTACAGTTGTTAAGTGAATCGTTGCTGTGAATTAGTAATCCGGTTTTTAAGTGAATATGGCTTCCCTATTGACTTTGCTTATCGGAAGGTCGCAAAAGGGGATCATATGACCCCCGGAACATTGCAACTATCATATAAATATGATTCAATTGCCAGCGTCTGAAATTTGATCACGTGACCATGGGATGCTGCAATGGTTTTAAATGTGAAAAATGGTCATAAGTCACTTTTTTCAATGCCATTGTAACTTTGAATCTCACAGCTGAAGGTTAGATCGGGAAGTTGAATTAAACATAGCAAAATCAGCTAAAAAGCTGCCAAAGACCAGGGAAGAAAAAAATAAAGTATTTTTTTTGGGGGAAAAATTGAAGTCTTATATGGATTTTCATTGAAAGAAGAAAAGACAAAATTAAAGACAGGTGCGGTTTGGAGACCTGCTGGTGTTCGGGCGGAGGTGCGGTTTGGTCTCCAAACGGGTGTTCGGGCGGCAGTTTGGAGGTCCCGGGGGTGGCTCCGGCGACGCCCGGGCTGAAGGCGGCGCCGCAACCCAGCGCCCGTCACCACGGAGACCCGTTGCCGCTGGCGTGCAGGTGCGTCCACAAAAAAAGTGGAACCGCGCGCGTGTATCCACGCATGTGCATGCGCAAAAAACAAAACGTTTTGCACATGCGCAAAACATTTTGTTTTATGCGCATGCGCGTGCGTGGATGCACACGCGCAGCTCCCACTTTTTTTATGTGTGATGGAACCGGTTCCCAGTGGCTCTTTTGCTTTTTCAGGTTGCCGACCCCTGCCCTATAGATTTAGCATTTTATTCCTGGGAAAGTGTTCAACGAGATTAAAGGGAATCTTTGAGGGCAAACAGAGTTTTTGTTCTATAATATATGCTCTACATGTCCCTGGTTAAAAGAAAAAGAAATCTAATTAGCACTTTTTCTGCAGATAGGAAACACAATCAACACAGCGTAATCAAAATTTTGATTCCTTCTGAGAGAGAAACCATTCAAGAAAAAGAACTAATTGTAAAAAAAAAATCTTCTTGAGTGTTATGGAGGTAAACTTTCTCTCCATTTCCTCCCACACAGGAAAAAGTTTAAATATGCTAAACAATTTTTAAAAAGAGAGAATGTAGGATTTTTTTTCTTTTAGTAGTGGGCATAGCTGTGTGGCTGGCATTACAACAAGAAAATCTGGGGAGGACATGAAGTTACCACATTTCTCAAACAGGTAATCCTCAATTTACAACCATTCATGTAGTGATTGCTTGAAGATTACAATGGCACTGAAAAAAGTGACATATGACCGTTTTTCACACTTACGACCGTTGCAGCATCCCCATGGTTCCGTGATCAAAACTCAAGACACTTGACTCATATTTATGACCATTGCAGTGTCCCAGGGTCATGTGATCCCTTTTTGCGTCCTTCTGAGAAGCAAAATCAATGGGGGAGCCAGATTCGCTTAACAACCGGGTTACTAACTTAACATCTGCAGTGATTCACTTAACAACTGTGGCGAGGAAGGTAGTAAAATGAAGCAGAACTCATTAATGACTGTCTCACTTAGCAACTGTTTTCGTATTGCTGTGTCCCTCTATCTATACAGAAGCGTCACCGCTGAAGGACATTATTTTATTTCATATATTAACATCCGAAGCTACATCTGTGTACAGGAAGTCCTTGAGTTATGACTGCAATTAGAACAAGAATTTCCATTGCTAAGCAAGGTTAACTGAATTGTGCCTGATGTTACAACCTTTTCTGTCACAGATGATAACCAAATCTGGCTTTCCCCATGAATTTTGCTTGTCAGGATCTGGGGAGGTCGCAAATGGTGGTCACATGATCCCAAGATGCAACAGTCATAAATACATGCCAGTTGCCAAACGCCCAAATTTTGATCACATGACCGTGGGGATGCTGCGGATGTTCATAAGTTCCAAGAATAGATGTAAGTCACTTTTTTCAGGGCTGCTATAATTTTGAATGGCCGTTAAAGAAATGTTCAAACAGCACCTTGTAAATTCTTGAAGTAACTGTAAGTGAAATTGAGGACAGCTGAGCTTCATCAGATTCCGAACACAAGACCAAGGGTACACTCAGCACCACAACCACACTCTTAAACAGTGTTTCTCAACTTGGCAGGTTCAAAATGTGTGGACTTCAACTCCCAGAATTCCATGGTCAGTGTGGAATGCTGGGAATTGAAGTCCACATATCTTAAAGTTGCCATGGATAAGCCCTTTCTGTGGAAAAGCTGCACCTATTTTTTTTTTGTGGAGATAGTCCTTACAACAGTTTGTTTAGTGACCGTTCAAAGTTACAGCAGCACTGGAAAAAGGGATTTATGACCACTTTTCACAGTTACGTCCATGATCATGTGATTAAAATTCAGATTATGACTGTTGCTCTGTCCCAAGGTCATGTGATCCCCTTTTGTGAGGACTGAGGCAAGAAGGGATGTAACACGGGACAAAGCTCACTTAAGAAATGTCTGGTTTAACGACAGAAATTTGGGGGTCAGTCGTGGTCATAAGTGGAGGACTACCCGTCCTTGTTATTTTGGTACCTAAATTTCTTCGCTGAACTCTCAGGGCCCTCTGTCTGATAGCAAAGCCATGTTTTTAATACCTTGGCAAAGAGGTGGTGAGTTTAGCCGGGAGATGAACTGAAGGATCCCTTTTTTTATGGGGCTGATGCTGTGCAGCTGCCTGAGAATCTGAACAATTGCATGAGTCAGTCATGAAGCAGAGATCTGGGCATTAACGAATCAAAGCAAAGCCATAGCATTTGACAGGAAAATGGAGCACATGATTGCAAATTAGGCAGAAATGACAACAAACTGGGGCAAGGGGAAGAATCTGCGTTCTTTGGTGAAATGTTTACCAGACAGGATAAATTAGAGGGTGTGAGATTCCGACTCCCAGGCATTCGGGGGTGAAACGTTTACTAGGAATGGAAAATGGACGGAGACATTTTAAGATGGGTGAAGGCTGGTGGAAGGTTAATGGACAGCATGTGGTCTGTTGCAAGAAATAACAATAGCTATAACAACATCATCAAAATAATAATAATAATGATAATAATAATAATAATAATAATAATAATAATAATAATAATAATAATGATTGATGATGATTATGATGATGATGATGTTGAAAGGGATCTTGGAGGTCATCTAGTCCAACCTCTTGCTCAGGCAGGAAACTGTTGTGACTCAGGGCCAGCCTGTGGGTCCGGCAGCCGGCTCAGATGTCTCGGATGACTCAGATGAGGGGGAGGAGGAGGGTGTGGAAGACGAACTGGCTGATGACGGCTTGGAGGCTTCGCAGAGCCCCCAGCCGGGGCCCTCTTCTCAGCTGCGTGAGCCCGATAGTGCGGAGGATGATGACCCACAGCTGGCCCTGTTCAAGGACGCCCGACGCAGGAGGCAGTCGAGCAGGACCAAGCAGAGAAAGGCTGTGGGACTCCTCGGGAGGAGGCACAGGGAGACCACGCCCTGAACTCTAAATAAAAGGAGTGTTTGGGGAGGGGCTGGTTGCTAAAAGCAACTCTTCCGTTTGAGGTTTCAAGTTCCCGTGTTTTGTTTCTTGTCCTGTAATAAATCTTGGCAGACGCTTTCCAGTCTCAGACGCTCTCCAGTCTCTACTGTTTGAACAGGGGTTTGCCTTATTGCAAGGCCGGTAGCAGGCTGGTTCAGAACAGAAACCCAATACCATTTCAGACAAATGAGATACTTGAACACTGCTATCACGTGCCTGCTCGTCCTTCTCTTCATTAAACCATACATACCCAATTCCTGCAACCGTTCCTCATGTTTTAGCCTCCAGTCCCCTGATCATCTTTGTTGCTCTTCTCTGCCCTCTTTCTAGAGCAGACATGTCAAACACAAGGCCCGGGGGCTGGATCTGGCCCGCGAAGCCATCCTGGAAACAGTGAGGGAACAGCCGCCACTGCCTTGGCCCTGGCCCAGAGACCCTCCTTCTGCCAGAGACCCTCAGATCTGTCCCACTCCTGCCCAGGCCCCCATAGGCACCCTTGATGCGAAGGATGTAGAGCTGGCCACGCCCACCCAGTAGGCCATACGCACTCTAACCACGCCCACCCAGTAGGCCACGCCCACCCTGGCCACACCCACCCGGCCCCCTGAGGGCAACCACAATGCTGATGCGGCCCTCAATGAAATTGACTTTGACACCCCTGCTCTAGAGTCTTAACATCTTTTTTACATCGTGGTGACCAAAACTGGATGCAGTTTTGGTTACCATGAATGACTGCCAGAATGAATGACTGCCAGAAGACCGTGAGAAGTCTATGAAAGAACAGGATTCTGCCCAGTTCAGAATTTGACCCCGGGGGGGGGGAGGGGGGGGAACATCAAAATAAATACAAAATAAATAAATAAGGAGGATTTTAAAAAGCTAGTATGCTAATAACAAGAAGCTAAAAATGGATTGCTAGTTGGTAAATTAGGATTGAATAGAAAAGTAGGATGGTTTTATCATACAGAGAAAATGGGCAAGGATCATTTTGCAAAACAGATTAAAAAAGGATGGTTTGCTTTCTCAGAATCCACTAAAATGGCAAGATGGTAAGTCCTTGACTTACAGCAGTTTGTTTAGTGACCATACACGACCATTGCAGCATCCCCACGGTCACGTGATCAGAATTCAGACTCTTGGCAACTGGCTGGTATTTATGACAGTCATAGGGTCCCGGGGTCACGTGATCCCCTTTTGCGACCCTCTGACAAGCAAAGTCAACAGGGAAGCCAGATTCACTTTACAACCATGTTACTAAATTTACAACTGCAGTAATTCATTTAACGACCGTGGCAAGAAAGGGCGTAAAACAGGGCAAACTCCACTTAACAGCTATCTCACGTAACTGAATCTGAACATCTCAGCCCTGGATGATACAGCACATAGATTATAATTTTGCAGGATCCGAACTCTGATTTGTTTTTTCCCCCCTTATTCTACTGTTTTTCAGCCTTGGTAGTTTAAGATGTATGGACTTCAACTCCCAGAATTCCTCAGAAAGCGTGACTGGCTGAGGAATTCTGGGAGTTGGTCTGTATATATCCTAAGACTGCCAAGGCTGAGGCACCATGGGCTAGTAGTCTAACAGAATGTATTCTGAGAAACCAGGAATTGTCCGAAGTTTATTACCATCTTCAGTGACTAACAGAGCAGTCAGCAATTTAGCAGGCTGGAATTTCTCCAGTGGGAAATGGTGGATTCGAGCATGGGGTTGCAAAATTAATTCTGCCACTTTCCTATGCAGGGGCTAGCCACTACAGCTAGTCCTTAACTTACAACAGTTCATTTAGTGTCCCTTCGAAGTTACAATTACACTGAAAAAAGTGACTTATGACCATTTTTCACATTTACAACCATTGCAGCATCATGATCAAAATTCAGACGCTGGGCAACTGACTCATACTTGTGACAATTGCAATGTCCCGGACCCTTTTGCGACCTTTCTGATAAGCAAATTCAATGGGGAAGCCAGATTCACTTAACAACCATGTGACTAACTTAACAGCTGCAGTGGTTCAGTTAACAAGAAAAGTCGCATAATGGAGCAGAACTCACTTAACGAATGTCTCATTTAGCAACAGGTATTGTGGTTGTAAGTCGAGGACAACCTATGTTCTGGTGGTAGAAGTCCACTCCTCTTAAAGTTGTCCAGGTGGAGAAACATTGCTAAAACATTTTTCTCCAAACTATTTTAATTGCACGCCTTTGCCTGTAAAAAAATATTTGAGCTGCAATACCAACATATAAATGCTTATTTCTGAATAAATTATATAGAATAGAATATATATGCGCTTCAAAGCATGGGTGTCTTCAAATCAGATGCCAGGCAACTTCCTGGCAATATTTTTGAGTGGATTCATTTTTGAGTTCTGAATATGTCATCTGGGGGCTATAACAGGCTTGGGCTGTTCTTTTGTATCCCTGTAAAAAGTCATAATTGGCAAATATCTCTTTATGAGAAGGACACTCAGTTTTTGCATTCCAAAACACACAGCTTTAAAACTTCCCATCCTGAGAGCTGCGAAAAACTCACCTCTCTTATAGAAACCCAGAAGCCAGCTTTCTGAAATGCAAAGATGTTTCTCAAAAGGACATGTACAAAAGGTGTTGGCTTTAAATCAGAATTAAGAAGTAACTCTGATCATCCCAAGTCAATAACTATGAGTGTTCCTAGGCTTACGACGACAATTAAGCCTCAAATTTCTGTTGCTCATTTGTTAAATGAGTTTTGCACCTTTCTTTGAGGACCTCCTGTAAAGACATTTTTGCTATTTATTTATTTTATTTTTTTAATAGGTTTACACACTTAGAAGACGGCAGGCGCTTCGTTCCCAAATTCTGGGACCTGAAATTGAATTTGCAACTACCAATCTTTTCCAGTTCCTAGTAGGGTAATCAGTGCGAATTCTTCCCCAGATTTTTAGATCTTTCACGGCTTTCTATCCTCCTTCATCACTTATAGCAGCCCTTATAATGTGCAGCACCTGCACAATGAATTATGCAAGGTGAAATTAATGTGCCAGAGGACTCATTCATTACTGCAAGCCATTCTGTCCTTCCAAAGAAATGGTGGCTGATATTCAAAAAGAGTCATCATCTTATTTTTAGAAAGTTGATTCAACTGTGATATACATATACATATACATATACATATACATATACATATACATATACATACACACACACACACACACACACACACACACACACACACACACACACACATATATATATATATATATATATATATATATATATATATATATATATATATATATATATATATATATATATATATACAGTGCTTTTTTTGTAAAAGAAAAAGGTGCCGGAACTCACACATGTCATACAACCTGCCTTGCCTACCCTACAAGGTTCCATCCAAAAAAGGTGCCGGAACTCCGTTCTGAGCGTTCTATGAGAAAAAAAGCCCTGTATATACACACACACACACACACACACACACACACATATATATACATACATACACACACACACACACATATATACATATACACACACACACGTTTGTGTGTGTGTGTGTTTGGTTGTGTGGTGTGTTTATGTGTGTGTGTGTGTATATATATATATATGTATGACAGAATGATCTATATATATATGTATATGTATGTATATATGTATATATATATATATATGTATGACAGAATGATCTCAGTTCGAATCCAAGGGAAACCATTCAATATCACAGTAGTCCAAGTCTATGCCCCAACCACCAGTGCTGAAGAGGATGAAATTGATCAGTTCTATGAAGCCCTACAGCACCTTATAGAACTAACACCCAAAAATGATGTCCTTATCATCATGGGAGATTGGAATGCTAAAGTAGGAAGCCAAAAGATAACTGGAATAACAGGCAAGTTTGGCCTTGGAGTACAAAATGAAGCAGGGCACAGGCTGATAGAATTTTGTCAAGAGAATACGATGGTCATAGCAAACACTCTTTTCCAACAACCCAAGAGACGGCTTTACACATGGACATCACCAGACGGTCAACACAGAAATCAGATTGACTATATGCTCTGCAGCCAAAGATGGAGAAGCTCTATACAGTCAGTAAAAACAAGACCAGGAGCTGACTGTGGCTCAGACCATGAGCTTCTTGTTGCAAAGTTTAGCCTTAAATTAAAGAAAGTAGGGAAAAGCGCTAGGCCAATCAGGTATGAATTAAATCATATCCCTGTTCAATATACAGTAGAGGTGACAAATAGATTTAAGGAATTAGATCTGATAGACAGAGTGCCTGAAGAACAATGGACAGAGGTTCGCAACATTGTACAACAGGTAGCAACCAAAACCATCCCAAAGAAAAAGAAATGCAAGAAAGCAAAATGGCTGTCTGAGGAAGCTTTGCAAATAGCTGAGGAAAGGAGGGAAGCAAAAGGCAAGGGAGAAAAAGAAAGATATGCCCAATTAAATGCAGAATTCCAAAGAATAGCTAGAAGAGATAAGAATGCCTTCTTAAATGAACAATGCAAAGAAATAGAAAAAAACAATAGAATAGGGAGGACCAGAGATCTTTTCAAGAAAATTGGAGAGATGAAGGGAACGTTTCATGCAAAAATGGGCATGATAAAGGACCAAAATGGCAGGGACCTAACAGAGGCAGAAGAGATTAAGAAGAGGTGGCAAAATTACACAGAAGAACTATACAAGAATGAGCTTAATGTCCCTGACAATCACAATGAGTTGGTCACTGACCTCGAGCCAGACATCCTAGAATGTGAAGTGAAGTGGGCCTTAGAAAAGCTGAGCAACAACAAAGCTAGTGGAGGTGACAGTATTCCAGCTGAGCTATTCAAAATCTTAAAAGACAGTGCAGTAAAAGTGCTACACTCAATTTGCCAGCAAATTTGGAAAACTCAACAGTGGCCACAGGATTGGAAAAGATCAGTTTACATTCCAATTCCAAAGAAAGGCAGTGCCAAAGAATGCTCAAACTATCGCACCATTGCACTCATTTCTCATGCTAGTAAAGTTATGCTTAAAATTCTACAAGCTAGACTCCAGCAGTATGTGGATCGAGAACTACCAGAAGTACAGGCAGGATTCCGAAGAGGCAGAGGAACTAGAGATCAAATTGCTAACATACGCTGGATCATGGAGAAAGCTAGAGAGTTCCAGAAAAACATCTACTTCTGCTTCATTGACTATGCTAAAGCCTTTGATTGTGTGGATCATAACAAACTGTGGCAAGTCCTTAAAGAGATGGGCATACCAGACCATCTTATTTGTCTCTTGAGAAACCTATATGCAGGCCAAGAAGCAACAGTGAGAACTGGACATGGAACCACTGATTGGTTCAAAATTGGGAAAGGAGTCCGGCAAGGCTGTATACTGTCGCCTTGCCTATTTAACTTATATGCAGAGCACATCATGAGAAAGGCAGGGCTAGATGAATCAAAAGTTGGAATTAAGATTGCCGGAAGAAACATCAACAACCTAAGATATGCAGATGATACCACTCTAATGGCAGAAAGTGAAGAGGAACTAAAGAGCCTCTTGTTGCGAGTGAAGAAGGAGAGTGCAAAACTTGGGTTGAAACTAAACATTAAGAAAACCAAGATCATGGCATCTGGCCCTCTCAATTCCTGGCAAATAGATGGGGAAGAAATGGAGGTAGTGACAGATTTTATTTTCCTGGGCTCCAAAATCACTGCAGATGGGGACTGTAGCCAAGAAATTAAAAGACGCTTGCTCCTGGGGAGGAAAGCCATGGCAAATCTAGACAGCACACTAAAAAGCAGAGACATCACCCTGTCAACAAAAGTGAGTATAGTCAAGGCTATGGTCTTCCCAGTTGCAATGTATGGCAGTGAAAGCTGGACCATAAGAAAGGCTGAGCGCCAAAGAATTGAAGCCTTTGAACTATGGTGCTGGAGAAGACTCCTGCGAGTCCCTTGGACTGCAAGGCGATCAAACCGGTCAGTCCTAGAGGAGATCAACCCGGACTGCTCTTTAGAAGGCCAGATCCTGAAGCTAAAACTCAAATACTTTGGCCACCTAATGAGGAGGAAGGACTCACTGGAGAAGAGCCTAATGCTGGGAAAGATTGAGGGCAATAGAAGAAGGGGACGACAGAGAATGAGGTGGCTGGATGGAGTCATTGAAGCAGTAGGCGTGAGCTTAGATGGACTCCAGAAGATGGTAGAGGACAGGAAGGCCTGGAGGAACGTTGTCCATAGGGTCGCGATGGGTCGGACACGACTTCGCAACTAACAACAACATATATATATATATATATATATATATATATATATATATATATATATATATATATATATATATATATATATATATATATATATATATATATATATATATATATATATATATATACACATACATATATACACACACACACATAAACATACCACACAACCAAATATCCTATAGTACAGTGTGTCTGTGTTAGGAGAGAGAGAGGGGGAGGGGAGAGGGAGGGGAGAGGGGAAAGGGAGAGGGGGAGAGAGGGAGAGGGACAGGGAGAGGGAAAGGGAAAGGGAGGGGGAGGACAGGGAGGGGGAGAGGGACAGGGAAAGGGAGGGGGACAGGGAGAGAGGGACATGGGAATGGGGAGAGGGGAGGGGAAGAGGGAGGGGGAGGGGGAGAGGAAGAAGGGGAGAGGGAGAGGGAGGTAAAGGGGACGTGGGGAACAGAATCGCAGTTGGGGGAGAAAACAGCAGAGAGAAAGAAGAAACTGTCAACAGAGGCTTTGCTGAGGGGGAAGAAGCAGAGCCAACGGAAGGAGGATGGCTGCCATCTCGTGGCCACAACGGTCTGCTGCACACCTGCACTTGCGTAATCTCCCCAGGAAAAGAGTGGTTTTCAAAGGGAAACAGTATGAAAGAACAAAAAATAAAGCGGGCAGGGGGGGTTGCATAAAATTGTGGAAGCTGCTTTTTTTTTTTGCAAGAAGCAATCCAAGAAGAGCTTCTCAAAAACGAGAACTATAATTCCTTCCTTTCGGGTCTAAGGAAATTCTCAGTCATCCAGGTCATAGTTATCCAAAATGTGCTTTTTTACAAGGCAACTGCACTTTGTTTTTTCTTTGACAACGTTTCGTGAAAGGTCTTCCAAGAAGAAAAGGAAGTCCAGTTGCCTTGTAAAAAAACACCTTTGGGGATTCCTTCCTTCCTTCCTTCCTTCCTTCCTTCCTTCCTTCCTTCCTTCCTTCCTTCCTTCCTTCCTTCCTTCCTTCCCTCCCTCCCTCCCTCCCTCCCCCCTCTCTCTCTCTTTCAGTTTGTATGTGCACACCTTGTTATTCTTACAAAAAATAATAGGAAATGCATAAAACTTCTCCTTCCCATCTCCAATTCCCCTTCTCCTTTCTCTTCGCCTTCTCCTTCCTTCCTTCCCTCCCTCCCTCCCCTCCCGCCACCTCCCTTCCCCCCCACTTCTTTTTCCTTCCTTCCTCCCTTTTCTCTCTCTCTCTCTCCCTCCCTTCCTCTCTCCCTTACTTTCCTTCACTTGTTTGAGTTGAGCAGCCATTAGTTGTGAAATAAATCCATAAATAATGCTGCAGAGGTGGATGCCTGCCCTGGATGGAGTGGGGTGGGTGGGTGGGGTGTTGGGCTAGGTCAGGGGTCCCCAACTTATGGGGCTGTGGCCCATTACCGGACCATGGCCTATTTGCAACTGGGCTGCAGCACTCACAGCCCCACAATGAAGCTGTGCGTGTGCACACACCTGCCCTTCGCACAAAACCATCCCCTCTTTCCCCCCCCCCCCCCCGCTCCCTCCCAATGGGAATTGCTGGGCTAGATGACCTTCAGGAACCCTTCCCAGCTGGGCATTCAAGGATGGTGGGTGATCGCCTCCTAGTGGCTCATTCGCCTAAGAATTCAAAAAGCTTTGCCAATCTCTACAGGTAAGTCCTCGACTTGCAACAGTTCATTTAGTGACCGTTCAGAGTTACAGTGGCCCTGAAAAAAAAGAAAGAGACGCATGGCCGTTTCCCACACTTATGACCGTTGCAGCATCCCCCACTGTTACAGGATCAAAACTCAGATCCTTGGCAACTGAGGCTTTTTTTAAAAAATGGCAATTGCTGTGTGTGTGTGTCTCTCTCTCTCTCCCCACCCCCACCCCCCATCCCCGTCATGGGATCATTTTTTTTATTTATTTTACGAAATTTTGACGAAGCAAGTCAATGGGGAAGCCAGATTCGCTTCAACAACCAGGTTACTGAGGCAAGAAAGGGCAGTAAAATGGGGCCAAACTCACTTCGCAAATGTCTCACTTAATCACGGAAAAAAATTTTTTGGGGGGGGGTTTTTCCTCCCTTGTGGTCGTAAGTCGAGGACTACCTGTATTTCCCTGCGGGCGGGGGCAGGAGGAGGGGCGGGGTTTGCTCGCTCTCTCTCTCTCTCTCTCTCTCTCTCTCTCTCTCTCTCTCTCTCTCTTATTTTCCTCTCTCTCTTTCTGGCGCCCGCGCGCGCGCGCGCTCCGCCTCCTCTCCTGCGGCTTGGAACGCGCGCCGGGCAGACCGAAGGCGCAGGCGGGCCGTCGCTAAGCAACCGTCCTGGGCCCCGGGGGTGGGGTGGAGCCGCGCATGCGTGGCGCCGCCCCTCTTGAGCCGGCCTAGGCGGAGCTGGCGAGGCGGCGACGTCGCCGGCTGCGATTTCATCATGCGGAGGGCCGCGCCTCCCCCTCGGCCTGCCAGCCCGCCCGCTCCATGCCGTGGCGCTTCTGCGTTGTGATCGGCCGCCTCAGCAGCAGCAGCAGCAGCGCCCGCCTCCTGGCCGCCCTCCTGCCCCGCGCCTGGCTACACGCGGCCCAGCTCTCCTCCGCCAGCACCCGGCCTCGCCGCCCGACCCCGCCGGAGCCCGGCCTCGGCGCCAGCATGGACGGACCCGCCGCCGAAGCGCTCCTGGCGCCGCTCAGGCAGGCGGTGCGGCTGCAGGTGAGGGCCGCCTGGCGGGCCGTTCCGCCCATCGCTCCGACTACATGTCCCATCTCTGGAGGATGGGCTCGGGGGGGGGGAGGGTCCCAGCCGATCTTCCCTGATCTATAGGACTCCCTCCCTCCCCCCCCCCGCCCGCTCCCTCAGATCTCTTGGACTGCAAAGCTCCTGAATCGGGGGCAGGGGATGATGGGGGGTGTAGTCCAACCCCTCCCTCTCCTCCCCCAGTGGTCCCAGGAGAGGAAAATTTATTTAATTTATTTTAATTCCATTTATATCCCGCCCTTCTCCGAAGACTCAGGGCGGCTTACAAGCTTAGCAGTAGCCTTCATTCTATGTATATTTATTTATTTATTTATTTATTTATTTGTTTCGATTTATATACCGCCCTTTTCCCGAGGGACTCAGGGCGGTTTACAGGGCAAATTAAAACAGTGCAATATGCCCGCTTGTTAGGGCTTTCACACACACCCCAAGCGGCATTATTACAAAGTCAGCTTAATTGCCCCCAACAATCTGGGTCCTCATTTTACCTACCTCGGAAGGATGGAAGGCTGAGTCAACCTTGAGCCTGGTGGGACTCGAACCTGCACTAATTGCAGGCAGCTGGTGTTACTTAAGGAGGCATTAGCCCACTGCTCCACCAAGGCTCTTTTTTATTTTATTTTTAGGAAAAGGGGCTCCTCCGCTGCAAGATGTAGATGGTCTACAACTCCCATCTGTGCTGGCTGGGGAAGATGGGAGTTGAAGTCCAGCATGTGTCCCTATGCTAAGGGGAGGTTGAGTTTTGGGAAGAAATAGATTCTGAATCGAAAGGGCCTCCTGGATGTTTTATCCTTGCCCCCCCCAAAGCCCAATTTTTATGATGGGGGGGCTTTGCTTAGATGCTGGATCTTAAGGCTTTTAGGGAACCCCCCCAGTTAAATAATTACCACTTTATTTCTTGATGTTGGCCTCAAGATACTTTAAGGCAATGTACGCCCCCAATTAATCTTCCCTGGTGTGCTGGGAGTAAATCTTTCTTATCACTCTTTTCCCCATTTGCTTGCGCCTTGAACCATTGAGGTCTGTTATCTTGAGGTTGCTCATCTCTAGAGTTGCCTTATCTGCCTTTTGAGGTCATCTCACCTCCTCCGTGATTGATCTGGGTCACTTAGTGCCACTTCCCAAGAGCAGATCCAGTGGCTTTTGTTGAAGGGGTTGATTTGTTATGTTCTTGTCCCAATGAAACGCTCCGTTTTGGTGCTCTTGGGTATAATTTGATTTGGCTTCTTGCACTGGAAGATGTGCTTGGGTCTTCTCAAGTAACTGATCTCCCTGCGACCTTTCTTCAGTTTTGTAAGTTTGACCTCACAAACGTGCCACCAGAAGTGTACCTGTCTTGGAAGTTTTGGGGCACACACGTTTCATCCATTGCACTGACTGACGTAGCCTTTTGTTTTCTTGGGGGGGGGGGAGGAGAAGAGGCCCTTCCAATTGTTAGGATGAAATTTCCTTTCCTTGGATCTGCTTTTTATGTCTTAGCCAGCCTCTCAAATGGAAATTGTCCCTCTTAAAAGGCCTGTGTTTATTTGACACAGCTGTCAAATCTGACGGCTAAGCAAAGTGTTCTATAGAGGTAGTCCTTGTTTTATGACTTTAATTGGGACTGGAATTTAAGTCAGGTGTGGCTGTTAAGCAAGTCGTCATGTCGCTTGACCTGATTTCTTTTAACAACCATTTTTGCATGATTGTTAAATAGACCACACAGTCATTAAGTAAATACGGCTTTCCCAACCGATTTTGCTTGTCAGATTGGGAAGGATGCTGTAGCCATCGTAAATGTAAATGAGTTGACAAGGGCCAGAATTGCAGTCACATGATGGAAAGGGTGGTGTGACGGTCATAACTTTGAGGATGGGTCATAAGTCACTTTTTCTGAGGGTATTGTAAGTTTAAACTGTCATATGTTGAGGACTATAGACTGTAGATCTGTTTATTCAAGATTTACACTTAATTAAATGGATAGTTCTGTTCCGTGTGCCTCTTATTTTTTGCTTAGCAAGTCACAGGGGGAAAAAATGCGTCAGAATGTCTTTTAGGGAACAGGATTGGTAGCATCTTAATTGGAATAAGCTTTGTCTTTTTCTGAATCATCCTGCACCTCCCAAAACTGATTGAATTACAAAAAGTGGTTGAAGTGAAAAAGCCAAGGAGCTGGCTTCAGAGCTTGGAAGCAACTATGAAGAATGAGCAGTGGCTTTTTCGTGGAAATACTCCTGCATTTTTCCTGCTGACTTAAGGGAGAAATTTTTTAAATTCAGGCTGATCCATGATGGAACTGAAGAATCACATGGTGATGTAACATTGCCAAAAGAGGCATTTTGGTCTGTCCAATGAAGAGGATGCTTATAGCGACGTTTGTGGACTTCAACTCCCAGAATTCCCCCCTGCTAGCTGGGAAATTCTGGGAGTTGAAGTCCGCCCATTTTAAAAGTTGCCAAGGTTGAGAAGACACTGCTGTAAAGTCAGCCTTGCTTATTTCAGAGGGACAGGAAGTAGAGCTCTCTTGATTTCCACCCTGGAAGTCTCCTTGATTAGAGATCAGTGTGGCTGGGAGGGGTTAATGTTTTCCTGCTGCAGTGGTGCCTGATGCAATAAGGGACTGTAAACAAAAGGGCGGGTCCTTTTGATTGATAGATAGATAGATAGATAGATAGATAGATAGATAGATAGATAGATAGATAGGACAGAGCTGGCCTAAAATTTGCCACATCAGTATGTGGGGCTGGAAGAAGGGGGTGCCTGCTGATCCTCCCTCCACTCTTCACCCCCAGTTCTCCTCTCTCTGCTGCTTGAAGAGATCTCAGTATCTTATATCCCTTCAGAAGGCATGTATGCTTTACTGGGGATTTCCTTTCTATTTCGCTTTCGCTCTTAGAACTAAGAGCACTGCAGATCTACAGCTCCGATTCCTGCAATAGCAATGCTTGTCCTCCCTTTTCCTCCAACTGACACTGTCTGAATGTTCTTCTTCTTTAAAAAAAAACCCTCCTGCCACGTTTGCCTGCAACTGCAGCTTTCTTTTAAAAATAGAGGCAGTTCTTGAGAACTGGCATTCTTCTTCCTTTCCCCGCTTGCATTGTTAGGTTTGAGATTTATCGTATTTGGAGTTTGCCCTCTTGTGGAGAGACCCAGCCCGTGGGATTGCCAAGAATCTGACACAACTGAATGGATAACAGCATTGTCAATCAGAATAGGAGTCGGGAGGGATATTTAGTCCAGCCCCCTGCTCAAGCCAGGAGACCTTATACCAGGGGGTCTTCATACTCGGCCCTTTTATGAATTGTGGACTTCAACTCCCAGAATTCCTCAGCTAGTATGCCTGGGGAGTTGAGGTCCACAAGCAGGGCTCTTCAAACTGGATCCTTTTATGACTTGTGGACTTCAACTTCCAGAATTCCTCAGCCAGCATGCCTGGCTGAGGAATTCTGGGAGTTGAAGTCCACAAGTCATAAAAGGGCCAAGTTTGAAGGCCCCTGCCCTATACCAATACAGACAAGCTCCAGTGATGAAACACCCACAACTTCTGCAGGCAAGCTGTTCCACTACAAGTAGTCCTCAACTTACCACAGTTCGTTTAGTGATGGCTCAAGTGTACATCACTGAAAAAAGTGACTTACGACCGTTTTTCACACTTGCGACTGTTGCAGCATCCTCATGGTCACTTGACCAAAATTCAGACACTTGGCAACTGATTCATGTTTAAGACGGTCACATTGTCCTGGGCAGTGCTTTTTTTGTAAAAGAAAAAGGTGCCGGAACTCACACATGTCATACAACCCACCTTGCCTACCCTACAAGGTTCCATCCAGAAAAGGTGCCGGAACTCTGTTCTGAGCGTTCTATGAGAAAAAAAAGCCCTGGTCCTGGGGTCCTGTGAACATCTTTTGCGACCTTCTGACAAGCACAGTCAATGGGGAAGCCAGATTCACTTAGCAGCCATGTTACTAAGTTAACAGCTGTAATGATTCACTTAACGACTGTGGCAACAAAGGTCATAAAATGGGGCAAAACTCACAACATATGTCTCACTTAGCCATATACGTTTGGGGCCCAATTGTGGTCGTAGGTTTGAGGATTACCTGTTGTTAATTGTTCTTACTGTGAGGAAATTTCTCCTTAGTTCCAGGTTGCTTCTCTCCTTGACTAGTTTCCATCCGTTGCTTCTTGTCCTGCTTTCAGGCGCTTTGGAGAATAGCTTGACTGCCTCTTCTTTGTGGCAGCCCCTGAGATACTGGAACACTGCTATCATGTCCCCCCTCGTCCTTTTTTCTAGATAAGCCATACCCAGTTCTTGCAACCCTTCTTCATATGTTTTAGTCTCCAGGCTTTTATTTAATTATTTTAGTTACTCTTTTCTGCATTTTCTTCCAAAGCTGCCTCCTCCTCCTCCTCTTGTAAAATAACCAATTCCTTGTCCACTTTCAGTTGTGCTTTTATCCATAGCTTTCAACTCAAATTTGACTTTCTCCCTTCAACAACAACAACAATAAAGTTGGAAGGGACCTTTGAGGTCATCTAGTCCAATCCCCTGCTCAGGCAGGAAACCCTATACCATTTCAGAGAAATGGCCATTTCCCCTATCCTGTTCATCTCTGCTTGGGGAACCAGAACTGGGTGGTGTAAAAGAGATTTTTTTTTTAAGAAAATGAATGCAGTACAGGCACGAGTACAAATGGGAACAGAATTTTCATTGCTAAGCCAGGTGGTTGTTAAGTGAGTCGTGCTCAAGTTTAGAAACATTTTTGCCATGATCGTTAAATGAATCATGTGGTTGTTAAGCGAATCTGGCTTCCCCTGTTGATTTGGCTTCTCAGAGGCCAGCTGGGCAAAGTCATATACGGTGATCCCGTGATCTCAACATGCTTGCAGCCATTGTAAATACGAGTTGTAGTCCAACACGTAGTCCGCAGGCTTTTTATTGATTCAGGCCACCAATTTGAACTCTTTCCTGGAGTGTCATCGTTGAAGAGGGGATTTTCCCAGTCCTGTTTAAACACTTCACAACATGGGCCACTCCGAATTATCACAATTCCGGTTTGGATTCTATTGTGCAATAGCCCAATGACAAAATGTGCATCATTTTGCAGGGGGTTAGACTAGGTGACCTCCAAGGTCTCTTCCCACTTTATTATTATTGTTGGTGTTGTTATTGTTGTTGTTGTTGTTGTTGTTGTTGTTGTTATTATTATTATTATTATTATTATTATTATTATTATTATTATTCATTGCACAGTCTGCCAGATGTTCAGACTGGATTTGGCATTTTTGTCTACCTGTCGAGTCCTTACCAAGGAGCTGGGATAGGCAGATGTGGGTGTTTGATGGTATTACAGATATCGTTGCAGGATGGAAGCTGTTGTTGTTCTTATTATTATTTGTTCATCTTATGCCAAAATATGGGTATAGACGTTTAAAAAAGGAGAGAGTAAAAAGGAGAGGATCTCTCTTTTTTTTCCTTTCACTTAGTGCAAACAGTCCTTGACTTACGACCACAACTGAGCCAAAAATTTCTGTTGTCACGCGAGATGTTTTAAGTGAGTTTTGCTCCATTGTACAACTTTTCTTACCACAGTTGTTAAGCGAATCATAGCTGTCGATACCCTGGTTGTTAAGTGAATCTGGTTTCCCCATTGACTTTGCTTAACAGAAGGTCGCAAAAGGGGATCACAGGACCCGGGGACACAGTGACCGTCATAAATATGAACCAGTTTCCAAGCATCCGAATTTTGATCACGTGACCATGGGGATGCTGCAAAGGTTGTAACTGTGAAAAACGGTCATAAGTCCCATTTTTCCAGTGCCCTTTTCACTTTGAACAGTCACTAAACAAACTGTTGTAAGTCAAGGACTACCTGTGTCTCCAAGAGGAAACATGATGCTTTCGGCCGCCTAGGAGTGTTATGAAGTTCAAGGCACGTCTGGTGTTTGGTTTGTAAAATGAAATTACCTTCATAATTTGCTCTTTATTTCGCCTCTTTCAGAAAGTTAAAAATAAATAAATATTAAATTCATTTGCTGCATGTCTTTTCCTATTTAATTTTCCTTTCCCCCTTCCCCCCCCCCCCGGTCTCTGTGCAGTTTCTCCCCCACACCACGTTTTTGGGATTGTTCTAGTGTTTCAGCCGAGAGCAGACAGCCATCGGTCGCAGATCCTTGAATTTAGATTTCTGTCCTGAGCAGGACAGAATTGAGGCCTTTGAACTCTGGTGCTGGAGAAGACTCCTCCGAGTCCCTTGGACTGCAAGGCGATCAAACCGGTCAGTCCTAGAGGAGATCAACCCTGACTGCTCTTTAGAAGGCCAGATCCTGAAGCTAAAACTCAAATACTTTGGCCACCTGATGAGAAGGAAAGACTCACTGGAGAAGAGTCTAATGCTGGGAAAGATGGAGGGCAAGAGAAGAAGGGGACGACAGAGAAGGAGGTGGCTGGATGAAGTCACTGAAGCAGTAGGCGTGAGCTTAAATGGACTCCAGAAGATGGTAGAGGACAGGAAGGCCTGGAGGAACGTTGTCCATGGGTTCGCGATGGGTCAGACACAACTTCGCAGCTAACAACAACAACAACCTGAGCAGGAGGTTGAACATGATGCCCTCAAGAGATGAGTTCTAAGGTTCCCTGGCCTAAAATTCGCCTCTGAATGATTTTTTTTTTCTTCCAAGGGAGAGCTTGTTCGAAAGCTGAAGGATGAGAAGGCTCCCCAGATGGATGTAGATAAAGCTGTGGCTGAACTCAAAGCTCGGAAGAGGCTCCTAGAAGCCAAGGTGAGTCTTGGAATCAAACTTCCCATCCCTGTTTCTTTTTTTATTATTATTATTATTTTATTTTATCCAGAGTAAATGGCTTATTTCACCCATAAAATCTTAATTCAGCGTTTCGTATCTGCAGAGTAAAATACGCAGCAGGATTCTACATTTCTCCTCAGTTCCCCCAACAAAGTCACACACATTAAAAAAAAAATCCTCATTTTTAACGAAATACAGTTTATTATTTATTTATTTATTTATTTATTTATTTATTTATTTGTTTGTTTGTTTTTATAAACCGCCCTTCTCCCGAGGGACTCGGGGCGGTGTACAGAATAAGGTAGGCATACAGAATGAACAATAGTGAAAAAACAATAGTAAAATACAAACTGGGACCCCAATTAGAGCTATCAGGCCAGGCCGGACTGCTGGAACAGGTAAGTTTTTAATTCGCGCCGGAAGGTGCGGAGGTCGGGGGCCATCCGGATTTCGGTTGGTAAGCTGTTCCAGAGGGCTGGCGCACCCACTGAGAATGCCCTCCCCCTGGGGGCCACCAGCCGACATTCCTTGAGCGGTGGCACCCTGAGGAGGCCCTCTCTGTGGGAGCGCACAGGACGGTGGGGTGCTGACATCGGCAGAAGGTGCTCCCGTAGGTAGTCCGGACCCATGCCATGTAGGGCTTTGTATGTCATTGTTAGCACCTTGAACTTCACACGGAAGGCAACTGGAAGCCAGTGCAGCGCATGGAGGAGAGGTGTGATATGGGAGTATCGGGAGGCTCCCAAGAGTGTCCGTGCCGCTGCACTTTGCACCAGTTGAAGCTTCCGAGTGGATCTCAAGGGCAGCCCCATGTAGAGAGCGTTACAATAGTCTAGGCGAGAGGTCACAAGAGCATGGGTGACTGTACGTAAGGCATCCAAGTCCAGATAAGGCCGTATTTTGGGTTGAGATTGGCAAGTGCCGATGGCTGCGTATAAAAACTAATATCCACTTTTTCAGACCAGCAGATGCAAGGACAAGTTGAAGTTAATTACAGCGGAAACTAAATTTTCTGACCTTCATCTGGCTCAACCTTGTAATTTGGGATTGCAGCAGCCACTGCTCCTTGCTTTCTAGCTTGATCAGACCAATATTTTGGCTGGTATTTCTGTCCCTTTGTACTCGTTTGGAAATCAGCTTCCCTATGTTTCTTTTCTGAAAACACAGGTCCTCTACTTACGGCCCGCAATTGAGCCCAAAATTTCTGTGGCTAAGTGAGACGTTTGTTAACTCAGTTTTGCCCCATTTTGAGACCTTTCTTACCACAGTTGTTAAGTGAATCACTGCAGTCGTGAAGTTAGCCACACGGTTGTTTAAGTGAATCTGGCTTCCCCTTTGGATTTTGCTTGTCAGAAGGTTGCAAAAGGGGGAATCCCATGATCCCGGGACGCTGCCACCGTCATAAATACGAACCAGGGGCCAAGCGTCTGAATTTTGATCACGTGACGACCACAGGAGATGCCGCAGTGTATAACTGGACATCATGGCTGCACATGATTCTGTGTTTTATGTTTTTTAGGAGCTGGCTCTGCAGCCTAAGGACGACGTTGTGGACAGGCTTAAAATGGAAGATACTTTGAAACGAAGATTTTTCTACGACCAGGCCTTTTCTATTTATGGAGGTACTATATACCTCTCCATAGCATGGCATTCTTCCTTGTAATTAGCCGTCAGTTTTATTACATACGTGTCATTTATTAAAAAAAATATATTTAATATGTATACAGATAAAAAATATTTAATTAGCAGTAGATATCCTAACGTTCTCAGTCCAACTCAAAGCAAGGGAAAAATCTTGTTTTAATGTCTTAAGTCACTTATTTTAATGTTTGACACTTGGTGGAGCAGTGGGCTAATGCCTCCTTAAGTAACACCAGCTGCCTGCAATTAGCACAGGTTCGAGTCCCACCAGGCTCAAGGTTGACTCAGCCTTCCAGCCTTCCGAGGTAGGTAAAATGAGGACCCAGATTGTTGGGGGCAATTAAGCTGACTTTGTAATAATGCCGCTGGGGGGGGGGAAAGCCCTAATAAGCAGGCATATACATAGAGTGAAGGCTATTGCTAAGCACATTGGTTTGTAGTTAAATTGTAAGCCGCCCTGAGTCTTCGGAGAAGGGTGGGATATAAATGGGATTTAAAAAATTAATTTTTAAAAAAACTTCCCTAAGTCACTGTGTGCGAGTTGGGCAACCATATAAATTTGTTTAATGAATAAACATAAAGGGGAAAAAACAACAACACTTAAATAACGAAGCCAGGCATTAAAACCAGCGGTTCCCAACCTTTTCTGTACCCCGCACCCCTAGAACGCTTCCGATATATTCTCGCACCCCTTACGAAAGTAACGGCAACAAATTATGCATATACACCATAATTTTGGAAACCCAAGTTTTTGCACCCCCTGGGATATCGTCTCGCACCCCCCCCCCAGGGTTGGGAACCCCTGCATGAAAGCCTCAAAGTGGACTGCTGGACTCAGCTGAAAGAGTGCTGGAGAAAAAGTGGTTTCATTCTCCATGAAGAGAGGTAGAAGCATGTAGGGACAGAATGGTTTTCTTCTCCCCCACCACCTACAGAATGATGGAGATAATACAAACCTGCAGCGTTATAATTTCATAGGAACAATAAATGAAGCTCAGTTCTCTTGTGACCTGTGGCTTGAAGTAAGCGCAGGCTAGATGCACGTTTTGTATTCTGACAATCTGATTTTACTCCCTAGGATTCCAAAAGTGGTTTCCTTCCTTCCTTCCTTCCTTCCTTCCTTCCTTCCTTCCTTCCTTCCTTCCTTCCTTCCTTCCTTTTCTTCCTTCCTTCTTTCCTTCCTCCCTCCCTCCCACCTGCCTTGTCTTCACCCTGCCATCTCCCCCTTCTCTGTCTCCTTCCCTTCTTCCTATTCTCTCCTCCTGTCTCTTTCCTCTTGTCCTTCCTTCTTCCTCCTATCTAGTCCTCCTCCTTGCTTCATTCCCCTCTTCCTCTTCTCTCTTTTTCCTTCCTTCTTTCCTACCTCTCTTCACACCTCTTTCTTTCTTTCTTTCCTTCCTTCCTTCCTTCCTTCCTTCCTTCTTTCTTTCTTTCTTTCTTTCTTTCTTTCTTTCTTTCTTTCTTTCTTTCTTTCTTTCTTTCTTTCTGTCTGTCTGTCTCTCTCTTCCGCCCTCCCTCCCTCCCTTATCAGATTGAACGAAAGATGTTGTTAACAGGATTTGTGGATTTTTGTTTGCCTGCTTTGTTTCTTGCAGGAGTGAGTGGCCTGTATGACTTTGGTCCTGTGGGTTGTGCTTTGAAGAACAACATAATTCAAGCCTGGAGGCAGCACTTCATCCAAGAAGAGCAGATTTTTGAGATAGATTGTACCATGCTGACACCCGAATCTGTTCTGAAGTAAGCACAGACGTCTCTGCGTAAAACGCTTAGGTTTCCGAATCCTCAGTCTCTTCAAACGTTTGTTAGAACCATCTCTTACTGCGACTGTCTACAAACCTGGTTTCTCAGGGAGTCATAATCTCGCTATTACAAAATGTGGTCTGTATGGTCTAAAAGTAAATTGTGATTGCATCCGTAATATTGTGTTCCCTGCTGGTCACTGCACCGCAAAGGGTTGAAAGTGTGGCTTCGGTTTAGGGGAGGCCAACTAAGATGATCCAGAGGTTGCAACAGTTTTCGTAGGAGGAAAAGTTGCGACATTTGGACCTTTTAGCTCTGGAAAGAAGGCAAACGAGAAGGGACACGATTTAAGCGCCCAGAATTAAGCGTAGTAGGGAATCAAATGAAAAAGGGAAGCTATGTTCTTCTTTCCAAAAAAAAAAATATTACCCTCTGACGTCACCCAGTGAAATGAGAAGCTGGAAGAATTGGGACAGACCAAAAGGAAATATAATGACTTGGAATTCTCTCCTGTGATCTGCGCCGCTGGTGACCAGTTTAGTGGGCTTCGGAAACGGATTGAACCTATTCTTGGAGGTCCTGGAGATCCAGGACTCTTATTAGCCTTGTTGGCAGTGGGGTTCCCCTTTGAAGGCTGTCTGCTGGGAGACTGGCGGACTTCAGGAGCAGTTGATGGGCCCCTGTGAGAACAGACTGCGGAAGTGGTGAGCAAGAGGGCTGGTCCTTACATTTAGCAGATGATGTACATGTTGCCCTTAACAACAGTTCATTTAGCGACCGTTCAAAGTTACAAGAGCATTGA
Source organism: Vipera berus (assembly GCF_964194415.1). Classification (NCBI taxonomy): domain Eukaryota; kingdom Metazoa; phylum Chordata; class Lepidosauria; order Squamata; family Viperidae; genus Vipera; species Vipera berus. The sequence goes on along the minus strand of NC_138205.1, from coordinate 127,729,508 downwards.
AAAAAGTGATTTTTCCCCCCCACACTTAGGAGCAGTTGCAGCATCCTCATGCTTGTGTGACCAAAATTCAGGCGCTTGGCAATCGATTCATGTTTGTGACGGTTGCAGTGTCCCAGGGTCACTTTGGCAAAGTCGATGGGGAAGCCAGATTCACTTAACAATCGGATGACTAATTTCACAACTGAAGTGCTTAACTTAACAAGAAAAGCCATAAAATGGGGGCAAAGCTCACTTAATGAATTTCTCACTTAACGACATAAATTGTGGTCGTAAATTGAGGAGTATCTGTAGTCCTAAATCTGAAAATCCCATTCATCATCTGAAAACCGCAAAGTTTGAACCTGGTTATATGCCTAGGCGCTGTGTCCAGAAATCATATTAACTTGTCTTCCCTGAAGAATCGTGAAAGTACAATTTGCTTTCCTTCCTTCCTTCCTTCCTTCCTTCCTTCCTTCCTTCCTTCCTCCCTCCCTCCCTCCCTCCCTCCCTCCCTCCACTGTGGTGGTGCAGTGGTTAGAATGCAGTATTGCAATCTAACTCTGCCCACAGCCTGGAGTTCGATTCTGACCAATTGAAGGTTGACAGCCTTCCATCCTTCTGAGGTCAGTAAAATGAAGAGCCAGATTGTTGGGGGAAATAGGCTGACTCTGTAAACCACTTAGAGAAGGCTGCAAAGCACTATTGGGTGGCATATAAGCCTTGGTGGAGCAGTGGGCTAATGCCTCCTTAAGTAACACCAGCTGCCTGCAATTAGTGCAGGTTCGCATCCCACCAGGCTCAAGGTTGACTCAGCCTTCCATCCTTCCGAGGTAGGTAAAATGAGGACCCAGATTGTTCGGGGCAATTAAGCTGACTTTGTAATAATGCCGCTTGGGGTGTGTGTGTGAAAGCCCTAATAAGCAGGCATATACATAGAATGAAGGCTACTGCTAAGCTTGTAAGCCGCCCTGAGTCTTCGGAGAAGGGCGGGATATAAATGGAATTAAAATAAAAATAAAAAAATAAAATAATTGCTAGTGCTGTTTTTCCCCCACTTCTCTTCCAGCTACTGTCCCTCCTTCTTCCCACAAAAATTCAAGAGTCAGTCTAAGTTCCTCTATTGCACATCATAAATCGATTGATTGGTTGCATGCATGCCGTCAAAGAACTGTTGACTTTAGATAGATTTTCTCCAGGAGTAGCTTCATTAAGTTGACAGCCCTTCTTTCCTACTTAGTTCCTCATCAAATTACATCACTTTTGCCATTAGATTTTTCTGAGGATTATTATAACCTAGTATATAGGCTTATATACTGCCCCATAGTGCTTTATAGCACCCTGTGCATGGTTTACAATGTAGAAGCATTATTTGTGTTTTGCCTCCAATAATCTGGCTCCTCATTTTACCGACCTCAACAGGCTGGAAGGCTGAGCCAACCTTGAACCCTGTCAGGATCAAACTCCAGGTTATGGACAGTTTGCCCACAATACTGCGCTTTAACCACCGCGCCACCAGGGCTCTTTATTATGTAAGATTCCTTATTAATACAATATACACAGAGCCTTGGTGGAGCAGTGGGCTAATGCCTCCTTAAGTAACACCAGCTGCCTGCAATTAGTGCAGGTTCGCATCCCACCAGGCTCAAGGTTGACTCGGCCTTCCATCCTTCCGAGGTAGGTAAAATGAGGATCCAGATTGTTGGGGGCAATAAGCTGACTTTGTAATAATGCCGCTTGGGGTGTGTGTGAAAGCCCTAATAAGCAGGCATATAATAATAATAATAATAATAATAATAATAATAATAATAATAATAATAATAATAATAATAATAATAATAATAATACATATGAAGGCTATTGCTAAGCACATTGATTTGTGCTTTAAATTGTAAGCCGCCCTGAGTCTTCGGAGAAGGGCGGGATATAAATGGGATTTATATATATATATAAGGCTGCTGTCCTCAACTTGGTGTCCCCATGCATGCCAGTGTGGTCACTGTCACCTAGATCTAGCAAAAACTATTCATAAGTTGATACAGAAACCAGTGTCTCACAATACCATGACAAATGATTTATGAGCTGTGGTGATGTGGTTAGAATGCAGTATTGCAGGCTAACTCTGTCCGCAGCCAGGAGTTCAATCCTAATGTAGCTCGAGGTTGAACTCAGCCTTCTCTCCTTCCCAGGTCTGTAAAATGAGGACCCAGATTGCTGGGGGCAACGTAGAGAGGGCTGCAAAGCAGGGTGAAGCGGTCTATAAGTCTAAGTGCTTTTGCTATGTAATGTCTTTTAAAAGGTAGATAAATCAGGCTGCAGGTGTAACTCTGTTGAAAGGTATTTCTGGAGATTGGTGCTAAAGAGGAAAATGCCCTCTTAGAGATCTAGCTGTGTTTCCCCAAAAGTAAGACCTATCTCCAAAATAAGCCCTAGCTTTGGGGCAAGGCACACACCTAAAAATCAAGCTGGGGTGGGGGTGTGGAGTTGCAGCCAGGCCTCTCCTTGCTGGGCCACTTCTTCTGAGGCCTCTTCTGCAGCCGGGCCTGCATTTCTCAGTCACAGGGCTTTCTGGAAGGCGTGTGCAGCCAATAACTCAGCTATGAATGCAATCCATAGCTCAGTTCTGCAAGACGTCAGCAGCCGAGCACCAAGCTATGGATTGAATCAGCTGCTTAGGCCTTCTGGAAAGGCCTGACTGTAAAATGCAGGCCCGAATGCAGCTGCAGAACTTTGGTCCCAGAAGAAGTGGATCAGCTGGGTGGGGCTGTCGGTGCTAGAGTTGAGGTAAGAGAGTTGGAAGGGATCTGGAAGTCGTCTAGTTCAACTCCCTGCTCAAGCAGGAAACCCTATAATATTTCATGCAAATGGCAGTCCAGTCTCTTCTTAAAACCACTGCAGTTATTAAGTGAATCACACCGTTGTTAAGCGAATCTGGCTTCCACCATTGACTTTGGTCACCAGAAACCGTAGGGCAGTGGGTTTACAAACAGCAGTCCTGTGACTCCAGGACACTGCAGCCATCATAAATAGACTTGGTTGCCAAGGGACTGAATTTTGACAACGTCACTTGGGGATCCTTGTACGTGCCAGGACTTGCTGCAAGTCACATTTTCCTATGTCATCGTATCTGTCGCTAAACGAATGTCTTACGTTACTAGTATTTGCTCTGCGTTGGGTAATATTGGTGTTTTTCCTTGCAGGACCTCTGGACATGTGGACAAATTTGCAGACTTCATGGTGAAAGATGTAAAAAGCGGAGAATGCTTCCGAGCTGATCACCTCCTGAAGGGTATTCTTTAGATTATTTCATCCTCTCTACCTAATTTCATCATAATGAGGTTTAGGGCCTGTCTCTTGACTTCTTCTTGTCCTAACATCCACTGCACTCCACAGCAGCTGTTGGCATCTTACAGATGAAAATTAAAAGACAGCAAAAAATGTCTGTGGAGATTCTCATGGTTTCCCCAAAAGGCAACTGGACTTTGTTTTTTTTTCCCTTGAGGAAGAAGATGGCTTTCAAAGACAGAAAAGTCCATATTCTGGGCAGAGAGGACTGCTGGTTGGGAAGGGGTAAAAGAGGCCATTTGTGTTAACATTATGTTAAGAGAGGGGGAAGCGTACAACACCACCTGTCGTCTCTACAACAGGGCTTTTCAACCTTTTCACCGACTGTACCACTTTCAGGATATGGCAACATCCGAGTACCACCAGTCGCCTAGCAAGGTGTTAAAAACTTGATGACCAAAAAAAAAAAAGGAAAAAAGTGATGAAGTACAGGTAGTTCTCGACTTACAACAGTTCGCTTAGTCACTGTTCGAAGTTACAATGGCACTGAAAAAAGTGCCCCCCAAGCCACAGCCGAGCAAGACGCCTGCCCACCTGCACGGTGGCACTCTTCCTCCTGTCCAAGGTTTTCATTGTTGTGAGCATTTCTGTTGAGGATTGGCAGCGGGGCTGGGTGTGTGTGTGTGTTTGGTTTTTATTGACCCTGGGGCACTGTGACCGTCATAAATATGAATCAGGTGCCAAGCATCTGCATGTAAATCACAAGACCTTGGAGATGCTGCAACATTCTAGCCGATCGGTGCTTATTCTGGGCTCAGCAAAAGTGCCAGGATCAGTGCCGAACTCCAGCTAGATCACGGGTCGGCAACCCGCGGCTCTGGAGCCACATGCGGCTCTTTGAGCCGTCTCCTGCGGCTCCCAGCCGCCCGGTGCGCGCGCACCTCTTCGAACGGGCAGTGGTGCACGCGCACCTCTCCAAATGGAGAGTGGCACCGCCCGTTCCGAGAGATGCGCGCGCACCTTTCCGAAGGGCGGAGGTGCGCGCGCACCTCTCCAAACCACCGCCATCCCATCCGGAGACATTGACGAACACGGCAGCTGTGCAAACGGGATGGCGGCGGTTTGGAGAGTGCGCGCGCACCTCCAAGCTGCCGCCGTCCCGTCCGGAGACCTGCCGCGTTTGTCAAACATGGACGAACACGGCAGCTGTGCAAACGGGGTGGCGGCGGTTTGGAGAGTGCGCGCGCACCTCTCCCAAGCCGCCGCCGTCCGGAGACCTGCCGACGGACGGCGGCGGCTTGGGAGAGGTGCGCGCGCACTCTCCAAACCGCCGCCATCCCGTTTGCGCAGCTGCCGCGTTCGTCCATGTTTGACGAACGCGGCAGGTCTCTGAACGGGACGGCGCGCACCTCTCCAAAGGGGAGATCCGTCGCCACGCAGGTGCCTCCCATTTTGCCCATGCACAAAATGTTTTTTGCGCATGCGCGTGAGTGGACGCACGCGCGCGCACTTTTTGCGGCTCCCACTTTTTTGTTTGTGTGATAGAACCGGTTCTGAGTGGCTCTTTTCCTTTTTCCGGTTGCCGACCCCTGAGCTAGATCCTGGCGCTGATCCCGGCGCTTCCGCTGAGCCCTGACAGCCCTGCAGCTCCAGCCGTCTTTCGCTCAGACTTGTGCGGTGCTGCCACCGGTTCAGCTCATTCCCCTCCCCCACTACCACTTTTCTAGGATGGTCGCGTACCACCGGCCAGGTGCCATTGTACCACAGGTGGTATCTGTACCACAGGTTGAGAATCCCTGTTCTACAAGGCAGCCCTTTCAGCAGTCCCAAGAAAGGTCCTCCTTCCCCATTTGCACTCGTGATTCAGGTGACCTTGAGGGCACAGATAAGCCTCCAAGTGGCCTCAAGAGCTCTCAGAGAGAGGGCTAACGACCAGATGACTGTAAAGAAATAACGATCCTTCCATCGCCCCCCCCCCACCATCCTGTAAGAACTGATGAAGCTTCTTGGATGAGAAGCAAAATGTCTCCTTCAGGGGGAAAAACAGTTCGGTTACCTTTCAAAAAAAAAAGTGCACCTTTGGAATAAAAGAATGCAGGTAGTCCTCGACTTAAAACTGTTGATTTAGTGACTGAAGTTACAACAGCCCTGAAAAAGGTGAGTTATGACCATTTTGCACACTTGCGACTGTTTCAGCGTCCCTATGGTCATGTGATTTACATTCAAATAGTTGATAAGTGGCTCCTATTTGTGACATTTTCAGTGTCCAGGGGTCACGTGATCCCCTTTTGCGACCACCTGGCAAGCAAAGTCAACGGGGAAGCCAGATTCACTTAACAAACGTGCCACTCACTTAACAGCTGCAGTGATTCGCTTAGCAAACGTGGCAAGAGAAGTCATGCGGTGGGGCAAAACTTGCTTTACAAATGTCTCGCTTAGCAACATAAATTTTGGGTTCAGTTGTGGCCGTAAGCCCAGGACCACCTGCATATTAAAGGGTAAAACGCCATCTGATTAGACGGCAGAACCGTAATCCAAAGGGGCTCAATCACCATCCTTATCTTTAAATCCTTAATTTTAAAAGCTTAAGTCTCTTTAACCGCCCTGAGTCCTTCGGGAGAAGGGCGGTATACAAATTGAATAAATAAATTTAAAAAAAAAACAGTTTGCAGAAAATCGAAAAGGTCAGAGCAGTAAAAACCTAGGCTGGGCAGCTATGGATATTGCTCTGCAAGAACGGAGCTATGATTGGCTTGTTTTAAACCATTGTTTGCCAGCTTGTGGCCATTTTTAAATGTGTAGATTCTGTTACCGAAATGGCGACTGATATAATAGTAACAACAGCATAATTTCTATAATCGCCTGTGCTACCAATGTGACTCTGGGTAGCTCATAACAAAACAACCACAGAAACATTTTTTTAAAAAATGAGCCCAACACCAAGCAATTATCCCAAGAATACGATCAAAACTTTAATAAAAATCACAACCAGTGAATAGAAATCATACGTCCATTTAAAATCACCGTTGCTAAGGTTCAGTATTACTGCTGTGGCTCCCAGCCACAATGGCCCAGCCAAGGTTTTAGGCCTTTCCTAAAGACGCGGTAGCTCAGTGGGTTAGGACGCTGAGCTTGTCGATCAGAAGGTCGGCAGTTTGGCGGGGTGAATCCCGAATGCCGCGTAACAGAGGGAGCGAGCGCCTGTTACTCGTCCCAGCTTCCCTAGCAGTTCGAAAGCACGTAAAAATGCAAGTAGAAAAATAGGGACCACTCCGGTGGGAAGGTAACAGTGTTCCGTGCGCCTTTGGCGTCTAGTCATGCCGGCACATGACCACGGAGACGTCCTCGGACAAGCGCTGGCTCTTCGGCTTTGAAACGGAGATGAGCACTGGCCCCTAGAGTCGGAAACGACTAGCACGCACGTGCAGAGGAACCTTTACCTTTAAAGACCAAAAGGGCAGGTACTCCCATAGGAGTTCTGGGACTTGGTTCCTGTATCTTGAACGGTTAGAAAAACCCTTTTAAATTTCATCTCTGAGGAGGGGAGAATCTTGTTACTGTCAGCACAGATGCTAAATAGAAGGAATAAAAACTGCAGTTTGTTTCAGCCAACGTCCAGTCATATGTTCACATCCTGACTTGTGAGGAATCTCAACTAAATTCTCACGATGAATAAGACCTCACTATTTTTGTGGACCTCATATTCTAAGAAGTAGAGGTTGAGGCATTCTTAACTCGGTCTCCTACCAGCTAGAAATGGCTTGGCAGAGGAATGGCTTAATTTTATCTGTAGGTCTAGCGTAGCAACGTTCAGATTTTATCTCCACGGCATTCTTTCCACTTTGCGTTTGTTTTTACACAGCACGAGGAATGCTGCTCTAGTCTCTTGCCCTCTAGTTGATTTTAACGATAATGTGGGATTGACTGTCCTACGTAGATCTGATCCCAATTGAGGTCATAAGTAGAGGAGGTGGAGGTAGTCTTAAGTAGGTAGTCCCCTACTTACGACCACAATTGGGATCAGATTTTTCATGGCTGAGCAGAGTGGTTGATATGTGAATCATGCCCAGTTTTACTGTCTTTTTTTGCCATCAGTATGGATGTTAAAACGTATCAAGTGGTCGTTAAGCGAATCCAGCTTTCCCTTATTGACTTTTCTTGTCTGAAGCCAGTTGGGAAGGCCATGAACAGCAGATCACGTGACTCTCAGCCTGCTGTAACCGTCATAAACATATGCTGGCTCTCGAGCGCCTGAATTTTGATCCCATGACTCGGGATGCTGCATCGGTTATAAATTCATTTTTTTCAGCACTGTTATAACTTCAAACAGTCACTAAAATGAACGGTTGTACATTGAGGACTGCCTGCAGCTTCCTTGAAGCGGGGCATGGCTTGGTCCATACCCAGCTCTTCCTTATGACATTGCAAGAGAAGGCAATACAAATAGTCCTCAACTTATAACCATTTGTATAATCATCATCATCATCATCATCATTTTCTATGACTTCCTCTATTTTATGATCCCACCAGTTCTTGCTTACAGGCAAATGATATTTCTTGCAGATCTTCCAATGCACCATTGTTGCTACTTTGTCATGCCGCTGCTTGTAGTCAGTCTGTGCGATCTTCTTGCAGCAGCTCACCAGGTGGTCCACTGTTTCTTCAGCTTCTTTGCATAGGCAGCACTTACTGTCTGTTGCTGTCTTCTCAATTTTGACTTTGTATGCTGTGAAATGATCAATAATAATAATAAAGTTGGAAGGGACCTTAGAGGTCATCTAGTCCAACCCCCTGCTCAGGCAGGAAACCCTATACCATTTCAGACAAGTGGCTGTCCAGTCTCTTCTTAAAAACTTCCAGTGTTGGAGCAATCACCGCTTCTGGAGGCAGGTTGTTCCACTGGTTAATTGTTCTAACTGTCAGGAAGTTTCTCCTTGGTTCTAGGTTGCGTCTCTTTGGTTAGTTTAGTGACTGCTCGAAGTTAGAGCAGCGCTGAAAAAAGTGACTTATGACTGTTTTACACACTTACGACTGTTGCAGCATCCCCATGGTCACATGATCAAGATTCAGGCCAGTGGCAGATATTTCTCTGGGAGCAATGAGTAATTGTCTGCTGCAAACCCTGCATAGGCAGCAGGAAGGGCATCCAGCCAGCAAACGCTTAATCTCCATTCAAGTCACCCCAACTCTACCCTGATGCTAGGGATCACATGGTGGTTCCACTGATTAATTGTCCTTATTGTTAGGAAGTTTCTCCTTAATTTCAGGCTGCTTCTCTCCTTGATTAGTTTCCATCTGTTGTTTTTTCTCCAAATCACCAGGAGGCAAGGCAAGAAACTATGAATGGAAACTAATCAAGGAGAGAAGCAGCCTAGAATTAAGGAGAAACTTCTTGATAGTAAGAACTATTAACCAGGGGAACAGCCTGCCTCCAGAAATTATGGGTGCTCCAACACTGGAGGTTTTTAAGAAGAGCCAGTTGTCTTAAATTGCATAGGGTCTCCTGCTTGAGACCTCCAAGGTCCCTTCCAGCTGTATTTGGATTGATTGACTAAAAGGGGGGGAAAAAAACATCTATGGACACTGTTTCCTTCTCTCCTTTTGCAGCTCATTTACAGAAGCTGATGTCAGACAAGAAATGCACCGCGGAGAAAAAGATGGAAATGGAGAACGTGATCACGCAGGTCAGTCGGCGATCTGGCAGGCAGGAAAGGCACACACACTCATGCCCCAGAAAACGTGACTGTGATCCCAGGGAACCTCTGAAGCTCTCTCCACAGCACATCTTTTGAAACAGCACGGGAGCTGTTTCTGACTGTGCATTTCTTCTGTCGCAAGGAGGCTTTTATAGAACCATCTGCGTTTTGTGGTTTTTCCGTCAGTTCAATAAGCACTCGGTGGCCTTTGCTTTTCAAGGGCATGGGAAGGCGGGGGGGACAGACGGGTAGATTTCCAACAGGAGGACCAGGATAATACAAGTACTGCTCAATCTAGGCTACGGCTAGGCAACATTGGCTCTTTTATGACTCGTGGACTTCAACTCCCAGAATTCCTGAGCCAGCATGGCTCAGCTTGGAAACCTCTCCCTTTCCCCTCAGCATGGCTGGCTCAGGAATTCTGGGAGTTGAACTCCACGAGTCATGAAGGGGCCAAGGTTGCCTACCTCTGGCCTAGGCCTAGGCCGCTTTATGACTTGTGGACTTCTCCCAGAATTCCTGAGCCAGCCATGCTGAGGGGAAAGGGAGAGGTTTCCAAGCTGAGGCATGCTGGCTTAGGAATTCTGGGAGTTGAAGTCCACGAGTTATAAAAGAGCCGAGGTTGCCTAACCCTGATCTAGGATCACAGTTGAACCCAAAATTTTTGTTGCTGAGAGAGACGGTTCTTAAATGAGTTTTGCCCCACTTTACGATCTTTCTTGCCGCAGTTGTTAAGTGAATCGCTTATTCAGTTATGAAGTTTGTCACACGCTTGTTAAGCGAATCTGGCTTCCCCCATTAACTTTGCTTATCGGAAGGTTGCAAAATATGATCACATGACCCCGGGATACTGCAACCGTCATAAATATGGCCAAGCATCTGAATTTTGATCACACAGCCATAGGGATGCCGCAACGGCCCTAAGTGTGAAAAATGGTTATAAGTCCCCTTTTTCAGGGCCATTGTAACTCCGAACAGTCACAAAATGCAACTTTTGTAAATTGAAGGCTGCTTGTATTAGGCTGATTCGTATTTTCAATAAGATTGTCTTCTGTTTTTATTTTTGTTTTTTCCCTGCTAGCTGGACAACTACAATCAGGAACAACTTGCAGATCTGTTTGTCAATTACAACGTGAAGTCCCCCCTAACAGGAAATGACCTCACTGCTCCGGTGTCTTTCAATCTCATGTTCAAGACTTCTATTGGCCCAGGAGGAAACATGCCTGGGTATGTGGGTGTATGAAAAGGGGGTGCTTGGATTTCACTGGATTTGAATTTGTTCCTGCATTTGTGCTTCCAGCTGGTTTAGTTTCCTTATTTGAGGGAGGATCTGGGGGTCGTTGCTTCATTCTGGGGGAACAGGATGACCCACCCCTCCAAAGAGAAAAGAAAGGTAGATAAACAGCAAGGTATGCCAGCCCCCGAAACTCTGCCTTGTAGTTTCCTCCTGTGATTTGGGAAGATCTACCAAAGGGACGCGGTGGCTCAGTGGGTTAGGACGCTGAGCTTGTCGATCAGAAGGTCAGCAGTTTGGCGGGTCGAATCCCGAGTGCCGCGTAGCAGAGTGAGCACCTGTTACTCGTCCCAGCTTCTGCCAAACTAGCAGTTCGAAAGCACGTAAAAATGCAAGTAGAAAAATAGGGACCACTCCGGTGGGAAGGTAAAAGCGTTACGTGCACCTTTGGCGTCCAGTCATGCCGGCCACATGACCACGGAGACGTCCTCAGACAAGCGCTGGCTGTTCGGCTTTGAAACGGAGATGAGCACCGGCCCCTAGAGTCGGAAACGACTAGCACGCATGTGCGGGGGAACCTTTACCTTTACCTTAGCAAACGTAATGCTCTGGGGGTGTACATTACAGATAGTCTGGGGTAATGCTGGAGGTTGAAGTTTACTTTGTCTCAGAGACCCTGCTCCAGAGACCCAGGGCGAAGTGAACTGAGAGTGGGAATCCTATTCTGAACTCCACCAGGAGGAGTTATTGCAGGTAGTCCCTGACTTACGACCACCACTGACTTCAAAATTTCCCTGTTGCTCAACAAGGCAGCTGTAGAGTGGGTTTTACCCCATTTTAGGAGCTTTCCTCAGGACACTGCGGCCATCCTAAATATGAACCAGTTGCCGAGCATCCACATTTTGATCACGTGACCATGGGGATGAAAACCGGCCGTAAGGCTTTTTCACTGCCTTTATAACTTCAAGCGGTCACTAAACAAATGCTTGTAATTTGAGGGCTACCTGTTTAACTATTACTTCCTCATTCTAGGACAGGGGTGTCAAACTCAATTTCATTGAGGGCTGCATCAGCATTGTGGTTGCCCTCAGGGGGCCGGGTGGGTATGGCCAGGGTGGGCGTGGCCTACTGGGTGGGCGTGGCTAGAGTGTGTGTGGCCTACTGGGTGGGCGTGGCCAGCTCTACATCGTTGGCATCAAGGGTGCCTATGGGGGCCTGGGCAGGAGTGGGACAGATCTGAGGGTCTCTGGCAGGAGGAGGGTCTCTGGGCCAGGGCCAAGGCAGTAGGGACCATTCCCTCACTGTTTCCAGGATGGCTTCGCGGGCCGCATGAAACCACTTTGCGGGCCGCATCCGGCCCCCTGGCCTTGTGTTTGACATGTCTGTTCTAGGAGAAATTTTCACAGAGATATATTTGGGAAATGAGGCTACCTTACTATCAGCTGCTAAGTGTTCCTGTTTTCTATTTCTACTGATTTTTTTCCCCTCCTGATAGATACTTGAGGCCAGAAACCGCACAGGGCATATTTCTGAATTTCAAACGCCTTTTGGAATTCAACCAAGGCAAACTGCCTTTTGCTGCTGCTCAAATCGGCAATTCCTTCCGGAATGAAATATCTCCTCGCTCAGGTCTCATCAGAGTCAGGTAATTGCTCTGAAAATTTGGGCAAAAAGTGAGAGGTAACTTGGTCCTTTTACTGGATTTGATAGATTTGTTTATTTCATCTTTATTGGTTCATCATATTTATATAGCCACCCACTTCCCAATCAAGCGACTCTAGTGGTATACAACAAAAGCTAAAATAATATACAGGTGGTCCTCGACTTAACGACCGCAACTGAGCCCAAGATTTCTGTTGCTAAGTGAGACATTTGTTAAATGAGTTTAGCTCCATTTTTATGACTCTTCTTGCCACAGTTGTTAAGTGAATGACTGCAGCTGTTACGTTAGCAACATGGTTGTTAAGTGAATCTGGCTTCCCCCATTGGCTTTGCTTGTCAGAATGTTGCAGAAGGGGATCATATGACACCGGGATGCTGCAACGGTCATAAGTATGAGTCAGTTGCCAGGCGTCTCAATTTTGATCCAAGTGATCGTCGGGATGCTGCAGACGGTCACTAAGTGTGAAAAAAATGGTCGTCAGTCACTTTGTCAGTGCTGTTGTGCTTTGAATGATCACTAAGTGAACCTGTTGTAAATTGAGGGCTACTTGTACAAACAAGTACTAATAAAAACTTTGAAACTGTAAGGGACACAAAACTAAAAATTAAAAAAATACTTGATTAAGAGCAGGTGTTCATTACTACCCACTCAATTACTGCAGCGGACCTGATGACACAACCAGGTCCCTAGGGACCTCTGGAAAGTTAGAAGGGATGATGTCAGCCTTGCTTTGGGGAGGTGGGGGTTGTTCCACAAAGCAGGGGCCACAACCGAAAAGGCCTGCCAAACGAAACTCAGTGGACCCAAACCACCATAGGTCATCACTGCTGGATCTGGTGGGACAGGGAGGTATAAACAGGCAGTCCTGACCAGAATTGGGAACAGAATTTCTGTTGTTAAGCGAGACGATTGTTAAGCGAGCCACCCCCGGTTTTACAGCCTTTTTTTTTATTTTTCACATTTTTTTGAACCTCTGGACAGTGTACGATTAAAAAAAAAGTGAATTTTCTTTTCTTTTTTCTTTTGTCCCTGTTGAGCGAATCACCACAATTGTTAAGTGAACCAATTCAGGCAGGTCGTAACTTTATTTCAGTCGCTAAGCAGCCAGTCGTCAATCGAGGATTATCCATATCCCCGTAAGGTTTGCTCTCTTTATCAAACAGACATTCCCCATCCGAAGCGTTTCTCTTGTGTGTTTCAGGGAATTCACGATGGCAGAAATTGAACATTTTGTGGACCCCAGTGAAAAATGTCATCCTAAGTTTCAGAATGTAGCTGACCTCCATATCCTCTTGTATTCTGCCAAGGCCCAGACCAGCGGGCAGCCAGCCCGTCTCATGCGCCTGGGGGATGCTGTTGAGCAGGTAAGTACTTGGGGCGTTCTTACGAACGTGAAGACAAATTCTGTTGAATTCTGTGAAGACAAACTCCCTTAGTTACATTCAGGGTGGAAGGAGAATGAAAGCAGAAACACACAACGCCTGAATTCATGGCAATGTCCAAGCTCTTTGCTTTATAGCAGCTGGGTTTAACCTGGTTCCTGCTGAGGGGTTGGACTTCAAGTCCCATCATCTGTAGCCGTCACTGTTTTATCTTCCGCTGGGGTTTAAGAACAGAAAAACCTGGGCCGCAACACATTGGCAAGGCTGCTTGGCAGACTTAAGGTAGAGCACGGATGGCTGGGGAATTCTGGGAGATGAAGTCCATGCATCAATGTTGAGAAATCAATCATGATTCCAATAATCACCGTGCCTTAAGGAGCCCACATAAAGTGTATCTAAGAAGAGATTTCAGAATTTTGAGGGGAAACGCAGACATCTTTTCCCAGGGGTGTTGGGGTGACATGGACTAGGACTAGGGTGACGTGATGGCTGTCTTCCAATATTTGAGGGGCTGCCCCAAAGAAGAGGCAGTCAAGCTATTCTCCAAAGCACCTGAAGGCAGGACAAGAAGCAACGGATGGAAACTAATCAAGGAGAGAAGCAGCTTAGAACTAAGGAGAAATTTCCTGACGGTGAGAACAATCAACCGGTGGAACGGCTTGCCTCCAGAAGTTGTGGGTGTTTCATCTTTGGAGGTTTTTTTTTTTGTTTAAAGAGACTGGATAGCCACTTGTCTGGAATGGTGTAACATCTCCTCTTGAGCAGAGAGTTGGACTAGAAGACCTCTTCTTCCAGCTCTTGTTATTTTGTATTCTGCTGGCTAAGAATTTGCGGAATTGCGTTGCCCATGACCCTTAAAGAGGTCAAGGCTTGGGATGTTTTCCGATCCTTTATAACTCCTTACAGCGTTTGTCCTCTTTGTTTCTCTTTGCTTTCCCAGGGTGTGATCAACAATTCCGTCCTGGGCTACTTCATCGGCCGCATCTATCTCTACCTCATCAAAGTTGGCATCTTACCAGAGAAGCTTCGTTTCCGCCAGCACATGGAGAACGAGATGGCTCACTACGCCTGCGACTGCTGGGATGCGGAGTCCAAAACCTCCTATGTAAGCAATAGCCAGGGCTTTTTTTCTCATAGAATGCTCAGAACGGAGTTCCGGCACCTTTTTTGGATGGAACCTTGTAGGGTAGGCAAGGCAGGTTGTATGACATGTGTCAGTTCCGGCACCTTTTTCTTTTACAAAAAAAAGCTATCTATCTATCATCTATCTATCTATCTATCTATCTATCTATCTATCTATCTATCTATCTATCTATCTATCTATCATCTATCTATCATCTATCTATCTATCTAGGGCTTTTTTTCTCATAGAATGCTCAGAACGGAGTTCCGGCACCTTTTTTGGATGGAACCTTGTAGGGTAGGCAAGGCAGGTTGTATGACATGTGTCAGTTCCGGCACCTTTTTCTTTTACAAAAAAAGCTATCTATCTATCATCTATCTATCTATCTATCTATCTATCTATCTATCTATCTATCTATCTATCTATCTATCTAGGGCTTTTTTTCTCATAGAATGCTCAGAACGGAGTTCCGGCACCTTTTTTGGATGGAACCTTGTAGGGTAGGCAAGGCAGGTTGTATGACAGGTGTGAGTTCCGGCACCTTTTTCTTTTACAAAAAAAGCTATCTATCTATCATCTATCTATCTATCTATCTATCTATCTATCTATCTATCTATCTATCTATCTATCTAGGGCTTTTTTTCTCATAGAATGCTCAGAACGGAGTTCCGGCACCTTTTTTGGATGGAACCTTGTAGGGTAGGCAAGGCAGGTTGTATGACAGGTGTGAGTTCCGGCACCTTTTTCTTTTACAAAAAAAGCTATCTATCTATCATCTATCTATCTATCTATCTATCTATCTATCTATCTATCTATCTATCTATCTATCTATCTATCTATCTATCTATCTATCTATCTATCTATCTATCTATCTAGGGCTTTTTTTCTCATAGAATGCTCAGAACGGAGTTCCGGCACCTTTTTTGGATGGAACCTTGTAGGGTAGGCAAGGCAGGTTGTATGACATGTGTCAGTTCCGGCACCTTTTTCTTTTACAAAAAAAGCTATCTATCTATCATCTATCTATCTATCTATCTATCTATCTATCTATCTATCTATCTATCTATCTAGGGCTTTTTTTCTCATAGAATGCTCAGAACGGAGTTCCGGCACCTTTTTTGGATGGAACCTTGTAGCGTAGGCAAGGCAGGTTGTATGACAGGTGTGAGTTCCGGCACCTTTTTCTTTTACAAAAAAAGCTATCTATCTATCATCTATCTATCTATCTATCTATCTATCTATCTATCTATCTATCTATCTATCTATCTATCTATCTATCTATCTATGGCTTTTTTTCTCATAGAATGCTCAGAACGGAGTTCCGGCACCTTTTTTGGATGGAACCTTGTAGGGTAGGCAAGGCAGGTTGTATGACAGGTGTGAGTTCCGGCACCTTTTTCTTTTACAAAAAAAGCTATCTATCTATCTATCTATCTATCTATCTATCTATCTACCTATCTATCTATCTATCTATCTATCTAGGGCTTTTTTTCTCATAGAATGCTCAGAACGGAGTTCCGGCACCTTTTTTGGATGGAACCTTGTAGGGTAGGCAAGGCAGGTTGTATGACAGGTGTGAGTTCCGGCACCTTTTTCTTTTACAAAAAAAGCTATCTATCTATCATCTATCTATCTATCTATCTATCTATCTATCTATCTATCTATCTAGGGCTTTTTTCCTCATAGAACGCTCAGAACGGAGTTCCGGCACCTTTTTTGGATGGAACCTTGTAGCGTAGGCAAGGCAGGTTGTATGACAGGTGTGAGTTCCGGCGCCTTTTTCTTTTACAAAAAAAGCTATCTATCTATCATCTATCTATCTATCTATCTATCTATCTATCTATCTATCTATCTATCTATCTATCTAGGGCTTTTTTTCTCATAGAATGCTCAGAACGGAGTTCCGGCACCTTTTTTGGATGGAACCTTGTAGCGTAGGCAAGGCAGGTTGTATGACAGGTGTGAGTTCCGGCACCTTTTTCTTTTACAAAAAAAGCTATCTATCTATCATCTATCTATCTATCTATCTATCTATCTATCTATCTATCTATCTATCTAGGGCTTTTTTCCTCATAGAACGCTCAGAACGGAGTTCCGGCACCTTTTTTGGATGGAACCTTGTAGCGTAGGCAAGGCAGGTTGTATGACAGGTGTGAGTTCCGGCACCTTTTTCTTTTACAAAAAAAGCTATCTATCTATCATCTATCTATCTATCTATCTATCTATCTATCTATCTATCTATCTATCTATCTATCTATCTATCTATCTATCTATCTATGGCTTTTTTTCTCATAGAATGCTCAGAACGGAGTTCCGGCACCTTTTTTGGATGGAACCTTGTAGGGTAGGCAAGGCAGGTTGTATGACAGGTGTGAGTTCCGGCACCTTTTTCTTTTACAAAAAAAGCTATCTATCTATCTATCTATCTATCTATCTATCTACCTATCTATCTATCTATCTATCTATCTAGGGCTTTTTTTCTCATAGAATGCTCAGAACGGAGTTCCGGCACCTTTTTTGGATGGAACCTTGTAGGGTAGGCAAGGCAGGTTGTATGACAGGTGTGAGTTCCGGCACCTTTTTCTTTTACAAAAAAAGCTATCTATCTATCATCTATCTATCTATCTATCTATCTATCTATCTATCTATCTATCTAGGGCTTTTTTCCTCATAGAACGCTCAGAACGGAGTTCCGGCACCTTTTTTGGATGGAACCTTGTAGCGTAGGCAAGGCAGGTTGTATGACAGGTGTGAGTTCCGGCGCCTTTTTCTTTTACAAAAAAAGCTATCTATCTATCATCTATCTATCTATCTATCTATCTATCTATCTATCTATCTATCTATCTATCTATCTAGGGCTTTTTTTCTCATAGAATGCTCAGAACGGAGTTCCGGCACCTTTTTTGGATGGAACCTTGTAGCGTAGGCAAGGCAGGTTGTATGACAGGTGTGAGTTCCGGCACCTTTTTCTTTTACAAAAAAAGCACTGGCAATAGCACTTGGACTTATATACCGCTCCACAGTGCCTTATTATTTATTATTTAACAAAATGAAAACATTTCTTAGAGCTTAGGTCCAGGGTGAAGGGCCCGTTGTGCAGGATAGCTTGAACGTCATGATTTGTCTAAGCGAAGGCTTCATTTTTTGGCTCTTTCCAGGGGTGGATTGAAATCGTTGGCTGCGCTGACCGCTCCTGCTACGACCTCTCCTGCCACGCCAGAGCCACCAAAGTCCCCCTCGTTGCTGAGAAGCCTTTGAAGGAGCCCATATCCTTTTCTGGAATAGAGCCATGTCTGTTTTCTAAGGCTGGCTCCATCCATTTCGGTGTGGATGAGCTGTACGAGCCTTCGAGGCCACCAGGAGGAAATCAGGGAACTGCTCTGAACTCTGTGATTTCTCCGTGATGCCAGCTTGGAACTTGAAATGAGATACCAACTATCTCAGCACACGTAGTCCTTAATTTACAGCTGGTCGCTTAGTGACTGTTCGAAGTTACAACAGACCCTGAAAAAGCTAGTTGTGGCCGGGATTCATCATTTGGGCAATCAGGTGCCTCTTCAAGTCACGTGACTACATGTTAGGCACTCAGCATGTGACCCTCACTTGCAATTCTTTGCAGTGTCCTGTGGTCATGTGACCGCTATTTCCTGTTTTTTGGTTTGGTTTTTTTAAACAAAATAGGCTATATAGTGCATAATGAGTTCCCTTAACCCAGGGATCTTCAAACTTGGCCCTTTTATGACTTGTGGACTTCAACTCCCAGAATTCCTCAGTGTGCCTGGCTGAGGAATTCTGGGAGTTGAAGTCCACAAGTCATAAAAGGGCCAAGTTTGAAGACCTCTGCCTTAATCTCTGTGGCATCTGCTTAATGACCGACACAAAAAAAAGGTTTGTAAAATTGGGTACAGTCGTGTGGGGATTAACTTTATGATTGTCACAACTTAACGACCGAAATTACAGGCTCAGTTTTGGTCTTATCTCGATGACTACTTGTATAGAGCTACTTGCCCCACTTCCTTGAATTCCAGTGTCCTCTTAGGAGGCTAATCCGGTCCTTTTAAGTTGAAATTGTCAAATGATTTCAAGGACTGCACAGAGAAGACAGCTTGAGCTGCTTCTGGATTTGAAAGTTAATTTTGTGAAGCCCCTGAACAGCTGCAGAACAGCTGGGTCCAGAGGGAGAAATGTTACAATCCCTAATCAGACTTTTGCATGTTGAGAGGTAGTCCTCCCTTTACAACCGTTTGTTTAGCAATCATTCAAAATTACAGTAGCATTGAAAAAAGTAACTTATAACCAGCCCTTGTTTGGTCAAAATTTGGGTGTTTGGCAATTGACGTGTATTGATGATGGTTTGCGGTGTCCCGGGGCCATGTGATCACTATTTGCGACCTTCCCTGCCAGCTTCCGACATGAAAGCTGAGAAGCTCAATGGTGGAAGCTGGATTCACTTAACAGCTACATGACTCACTTAACAACCATGGCAAAAAAAGGTCTTAAAACTGGAGCGGCTCCCTTAACAACCGTTTGCTTAGCAGTGCAAATCCTGGTCCCAGTTGTAGTCACTCATTCAGGGCTACCTGTAAAAAGCCTAAAGAGAAGGTCGTAAAATTGGGTGTGACTCACTTAACAACCTCCTTGCTTAGCAACGGAAAGCTCTGCTCCCTACTGTGATCGTAAATCGAGGGCTACCTATAAAAGTGCAAAAGAAGTGGTGGGAAAGACCAGTTAAAAAAGCATTTTACCTGCCCCGTGTGACATCCTAGGCACAGACACACCTGCAGTCGGATTCCTTAGCGCCACCTGTACAGGATCGCCAACGTGGTTCAGTTTGAAGCAAACAAGGGAGCCATTGGGAAAGCGTATAAGAAAGATGCCAAGCTGGTCCTGGAGTACCTTGCCATCTGTGACGAGTGTTACATCAGTGAGATGGAGACACAGCTCAGCGAAAAAGGGTAAGCCGAGCCTGACAAGATCTCAAATCTCTTTGGGAGCCATGCGAGCCAAGATTTTTAAACCCAGCGTTCAAACGCAATAAATGTTGAAATCCAGTGTGATTTTACGGAGTTCATTCTCTTAGAGCGGCATGGTGGCCTAGAGGTGAAGACTCGTGCCTTCCATTTGGAAGGTTGAGAGTTCAATCCTAGGCAGTGACATATGTCTCTCTGTTAGGGCACAAAGAGAAAATATCTACTGTGAACTCTGCATAGGTATCAGGAAGGGCATCCGGCTAGTAAACGCTCAAGCTCCATTCAAGTCACTCCGGCTCCACACTAAAAAAAGGGATTACAGGGGTCATAAAAAGAAAAGAAAAAACCTCTTATCTCACAATACTTATTGATGGATACCCAGCTACCCTTCTTCAGAAGACTTTGAGCGCTTTTCAGAGAAACAGTAATAAAACCAGTCACAATAACCAGCAGTTTCCAAGTGACTTGCAAGAGTAGCTTCTTGTAAAGAGACTTGCAGCCAGCTAAAAGTGAGCTGGTGAGTGTGGAAGCCACAGAGCTAAATAGGTTCTCTTGGTGCAAGAAATAGGAATTTCTCTGCTTTTGAGGAGATGAAATTTCCTCTTAGCATCGGAGTACACGGATTGCAGCCCCCACTGCCTGTTCCCTGTTGCCTGTTTATTGATTTATTAGTTTACTTACTAATCAGCTATATATTCTGCTCATCTCACTTGTCAAGCTAGCCTGGGCGACTCGCAGCATCGTAAAAGCATCATATAAAAAAAAACAGCGAAAGGCAATTTGACTTTCCTTCTTTTTTCCCCCCTTTTAAAACATTTCACTTCTCATCAGTGAATTGAAGAAGCTTCTGGAGTGGATCTTTTGGGCAACCTTGGAGCTTTCTCCAAGGTTGCCCAAAAGATCAGGGGGCCACTGATGTAGAATTTATGCTGCATTTTTGGGATGTGAGAAGGGCTGTGTTATCTAAAGATTTCGTCCTGTAAATAAGGCTGTCCTTAACTTACAGAAGCTAAGATTCCTAGCCAGCAGTTTGGGGATCTGTATTGCATTCACTTTTACAGATAGTCCTTGACTTATGACCAGTTGTTTAGCGTTCATTCAAAATTACGACAAGACTCTCCAAGAGCTATTAACGACCAAAGCTCTAATAACTGTCCCTCACAATAGTAGTAGCACCTAGATTTATATACCGCTTTGCAGCCCTCTCTAAGCAATTTACAGTGTCGGCATATCGCCCCCAACAATCTGGGTCATCATTTTACTGACCTTAAAAAGATGGAATGCTGGGTCAACCTTGAACCAGTCAGGATTGAACTGCTGGCAGTGGGCACAGTTTGTCTGCAATGCTGCATTCTAGAAGCTTCTGGAGTGAAAAGGAAAATGTTTTCAGAGGAGAAAAAAACAAAGAAAAGGAGTCCAGTTGCCTTTTGGAAAATGCATTTTTGGGAGCACCGTTTGCTGAATGAACGAGATTCTCTCTATAAGGGGTCAAAACATGAAGCAACATTAAAACGTTCTGCAATAAGGAATGTTGGTTAGTTCTGAAATTAACAAAAGGCTGGGATAAGAAGGGAGCCGTATGTGAACAGGATGGAGGTGGGACCTTCTCACCTGCTATTCCACTTCCTGAGTGGGACACCTCCGTTGGGACCTAAACGACGGTGTGAAGGCCCCTCTGGAAGGCCAGGAGGGGAGGGGTGGATCTCCCCCTCAAAGGACACCGTGTCCCAAAGTGGGGTGGGGGAGCCACAGCAGGAAAGGCTCTTCTGGACCCACACCTCTGGACCTGTGCCGTTTCACACAGCAGCGTGTCACACAAGCTGCTCAAGGGGAGCTCCGGAAGCGTGGCGTGTCCCGCACCAGTGGAGGCTTCCAAATGCCCCTTTAGATCCCACAGTAGAAAGAAGCACTTAAGCATCCTTTTGACCAACCCGCCCCCCCCTCTCTCTCTCCCTCTCCTTGGTAGGGAATTTATGATCGAGACAGAAGGGAAAACCTTTCAGGTAACGAAGGACATGGTCGCCGTGAAGAGATTCCAGAAAACCTTGCATGGTGAGTGTTCCTCCCCCTCAGCTCTTCGAAAACTAGAGCCATCTCTGCTGAAGTTTGCCCCCCCCCCAAAAAAAAAGATCTTTGAGAGGGCAGCAGACTGTTAACAATTCCTTTCTCTTTCTTTCTTTCTTTCTTTCTTTCTTTCTTTCTTTCTTTCTTTCTTTCTTTCTTCCTTCCTTCCTTCCTTCCTTCCTTCCTTCCTTCCTTCCTTCCTTCCTTCCTTTCTTCTGATAAAAACAGTCTTCAGCCTGGGAACTTACACAGTTTGTTTCTTTACTGGAGCTGACCCAGGAACGCAGGTTTTTTCTTTGTCTCTCATTTTCCAGTGGAAGAGATCGTCCCCAATGTGATTGAGCCTTCGTTTGGGCTTGGAAGAATCATGTACACGATATTTGAGCACACGTTCCGCATCAGGGAGGGAGATGAGCAGCGAACGGTAGGGTTTCTTGTGGCCATAAGGCAACTCTTGATTCACAGGTAGTTCTCAAGTCACGACCGCGATGGAGCCCAAAATTTCTGTTGCTAAGCAAGACAGTTTTTAAGTGAGTTTTACTCCCATTTTACGGCCTTTCTTGCCACAGTGGTTAAGTGGGAATTAGGAATTGGCTCAAAGTCCCCCCCTCCCTCATTGGTTTTCATGCCTAAGGTGGGACTAGAACTCACCGTCTCCTGGTTTCTAAACCAGCAGCTTAACCACTACACCAAAACGGTATAGAAATGCAGAGCAAAAAGTTAAGGCTATAATTATACTTAAGAATTGTGCTATACTGACCAAAGTTGGAATTTTTTCCCCTCCATCCCCTTTCTTTCCTGATCTTTATTTCCTTTGGTGTTTCATAATATATTTCAATAAAATTTCTTGGGGAAAAAATGTTTCAAACTGGGTAAGTCTGCCAGTCCTAAGTCGCCATACTAAGATTAGCTTTACCAGCCTTAGCAGGGGGTTGGACTAGATGACCTCCAAGGTCCCTTCCAACTTATTATTATTATCTTAATTTTCTGAATGTCTGCTTGTTTTTCCTCTTTTCTACCAGTACTTCAGCTTTCCTGCTGTGGTGGCTCCTTTCAAGTGCTCCGTTCTTCCGTTGAGTCAGAATCAGGAATTTATTCCATTCGTGAAGGAGCTCTGTGAGTAAAAGGCTTCCCTGCAAATAAGATGGTTTGGGTGAATCGCTTCTGGAAAGGGGGACTTACACGCCGCCTTTGACGTAAATGACCACAACTGAGCCCAAAACTTCTGTTGCTAAGAGAGACGTTTGCTGAGCGAATCTTGCCCCACTTTACGACCTCACTTGCCACAGTTTCTTAAGCGAATCACTACAGTTGTCAAGTTAGTCACGTGGTTGTTAAGTGAATTTGGCTTCCCCCTTTGACTCTACTGGTTAGAAGGTCGCAAAAGGGGATCCCCTGACCCCCGGGACACTGCGACTGTCGTAAATATGAACCAGTTGTCAAGTGTCCGAATTTTGATCACGTGACCCATTGGGGTGCTGCAACGGTCATAAGTGTGAAAAATGGTGATAAGTCATTTTTTTTCCAGTGCCGTTGTAACTTTGAACAGTTGTAAGTGGTGGACTTACCTGTATGGGGTGGAAGCATCATATGTCAGTGATTGCCATGCTCACAAAACGAATGGTTAAAAGTTTGAGGGCTACCTGTATTATGGTTTCACCCAGCACAGGGTAGGAAATATGATGAGAGGCCTGTACTTTATGCTCTTCCAGCTTCTCCTGTTTTGAAAACTCTTCCTTTCTTTTTTTTAGTATTATTTGATTTTATTATTACCTTTTATTCATCAAATCTATATGTCACTCATCTCACTATCCAGAGTAATTCCAGGCAGCTCCCAATGCAGTAAAATATATAGAATATGTAGAATTATATATAATTATAAATATTACACGGAATTATATATAATTATAACAACAATTAAAATTGTAAGAGTTGAACACGGACTGAAAACCAAGAGCTTGGACGGAGCTGGGCTGGTGCCTTCTTTGTCATTGCACCAACTACCTCTTGCTAAAGTTTCCCCATTTGGCATAAGCTCTCCTTTCCTTTTCCATTGGACATTAAGAAATGCAAAATGGATTTTTAGGATATTTTGGCCTTTTATTTTGGTTTCCATTTGGGGAAAGCTTGTGGAATCCCCAACCCTCCGGTCCCTGGACCGGCACCGGGCTGGGGCATGCCAGCAACCGGACCGCACAAACAAGCTAAACCCCATCTGTAGGATGCAGGCAGCAGGCAAAACCACGCTCGCTCTGGTCCATGGAAAAACCTTTCTCCAAGGTTGCCCAAAGGATCAGGGGGCCACTGATGTAGAATTTATGCTGCATTTTTGGGACGTGAGAAGGGCTGCGTTATCTAAAGATTTCGTCCTGTAAATAAGGCTGTCCTTAACTTACAGAAGCTAAGATTCCTAGCCAGCAGTTTGAGGATGTGTATTGCAATCACCTTTACAGATAGTCCTTGACTTATGACCAGTTGTTTAGCGTTCATTCAAAATTACGACAAGACTCTCCAAGAGCTATTGACGACCAAAGCTCTAATAACTGTCCCTCACAATAGTAGTAGCACCTAGATTTATATACCGCTTTGCAGCCCTCTCTAAGCAATTTACAGTGTCGGCATATCGCCCCCAACAATCTGGGTCATCATTTTACTGACCTTAAAAAGATGGAAGGCTGGGTCAACCTTGAACCAGTCAGGATCGAACTGCTGGCAGTGGGCACAGTTTGTCTGCAATGCTGCATTCTAGTCACTGCGCCACTACAATCAGTTGATTGCTTAGCTACTGGCCCACATTTATGGCTGTTTGCTGTCACCTGACGATGAATTATGACATTTTTGCTGAAAACTGGCATTTACTTACTGTTTCCAGCAAAAACTGCCCATCATGGACAATGCAATCACTTAACGATCACATGTTCACTTAACCGATTCACGCAAAATATTGTAACACGTGGTGCAGTCACGTGATGACCCTCTTAATGACCATAATTCCAGGCTCAACCATGGTCATATGTCAAGGACTACCTGTAAAGTTTTTTTCAGACGAGGCAAATCAGTAACGGACTCTGCATGTAATAATTTTTTTTTTAACCAGCTGAAGCTCTGACCAGAAACGGGGTCTCCCACAAAGTGGACGATTCTTCTGGATCTATCGGTCGGCGGTATGCGAGGACGGATGAAATCGGGGTGGCATTCGGGATTACAGTTGACTTTGACACGGTCAATAAAACCCCCCACACAGCCACCTTAAGAGATCGCGACTCCATGCGGCAGATACGGGCCGAGGTATGATGGACTCTGGGCAGCTTTTGCAAAGGATGGGGGAGTAAAATCTGCAGAAAATAAAAATATGTCCTTGGGAATGAAAGGTGGAGAGAGAAGAAAGTCACACACAAACACATACCAACAGAATCCGTATCCATCTCTATAAACCAGCATTTTTCAACCTTAGCAAATTTAAGACATGTGGACTTCAACTCCCAGAATTCCCAGCCAGCTATGCTGCCTGGGGAATTCTGGGAGTTGAAGTCCACACGTCTTAAAGTTGTCAAAGTTGAGAAATACTGTTGGAAACATTTCTCTTTCTAATTCTTTTATGAATTATAACTTGCTGCGAGATCTGGGTGGTAGGTGTATTATAAATATTTTAAATAAAGATATTTCTGTGGAGAGAAGTCTCCAAGACTTCTTTCTCATATCGCGAAAAGGACCAATTAAGAAAGGAGACAAGGGCCCATGTAGAGTGGTCAGAATCACCCTCTTGGGTGGAGACTGCTTGAGGACAGGAGAAATTCTTCTCTGGTGGTGAACATCTGGAGATTCTCAGTCTATCCAGGTCGTGGTTGTCCCAAAGATGCTTTTCTAAAAGGCAACTGGACTTTCTTTGATTTTCGTTGAAGACGTTTCGCTTCTCATCCAAGACACTTCTTCAATTCTAATGGAAGAACTAAAGTGAAAACTGAAGAAGCCTCTCGGATGAGAAGCGAAACATTTCCAAAGAGAAAACAAAGTCCGGTTGCCTTTTAGATTTGTTTATGGTAGTGGTATCCCTGTTTCCCCAAAAGCAAGGCCTACCCCGAAAATAAGCTAGCCCACTTCTGTGGCGTCTTCTGCAGCTAAGCCTGTATTTCTTAGTCACAGGCCTTTCCGGAAGGCCACTGCAGTCAAGAACCGAGCCATAGATTGAATCCATAGCTCAGTACTTGGCTGCTTAGGCCTTCTGGAAAGGCCTGACTGCAAAATGCAGGCCCGAATGCAGCTGCAGAACTTTGGCCCCAGAAGAAGTGGACCAGCTGGGTGGGGCTGTTGGTGTCAGAGTTGAGTATAAAAGACACCCCCTGAAAATAAGACCTGGTGCCTCTTTTGGAGCCCCCCCTCCCCCCCCCCCAAAAGACCCGGTCTTATTTTCGGGGAAACACGGGGTATGTGTTTGCCTTTCTGCCTCTGGCTTTGTGGTGGAGAAACGCATCCCAGAGGAATAAATCCTTTTGCTGGGCAGCCAGTCCCACTGCATGATTTTCCAGCATTCTGAAAGAATCTCCGAAACACGGACACTCAATCCTGGATTGATCGGTATGTCGCTTGTTCCTCCTTTTAGATCTCAGAGCTGCCAGCCCTGGTGGGCGGCCTGGCCAACGGCAACATAACTTGGGCTGATGTGGAGACCAAGTATCCTCCCTTTGAGGGACAGGAGACGGGCAAAAAGGAGGCAGCGGAGGTCTGAAGCTAATGCCGGGAAGGAAAACCTCACTATGAAGTCCACTTTTAATTGTCCACATTAATAAGAGGTTTTATGACATGTATTATTTGTCATGGCTTTGTTCGCACAATCAGGGAGCCTCTGGTTATCCAGTCCCTCATCTCTACATGATTTTAACTCCCCATCTCCAATAACCACAATTAAAATGGCTGAAAACATGCCAGGTTGTCTTAACTGTTGCTGTCTTAACGTCACATCTCTTCTCTCTCCATTGCAGTCGTAGGTCGAGGACTAACTGTAGAAAAAGTGAACTCTCCATGCCAGAATCTCTTAACTTGCAGAATGGCATTGCCCTTCATTAAAACAAGATTCTCAGGTGAAATTTTACTAAGTTACAGCAGCACTGAAGGAAAAAAAAATAGTTTTTCACACGACTTTTGTAGCAGATTATGTGATCAACATTCAGGTCCTTGGGAACTGACTCGTATTTATGACGGTCACAGCGTCCTGGGGTCACGTGATGATGATGATGATAACTTTATTGTCACTTTGAATGTACACCAATCGGCATACATCAAAATGAAATTTCGTTGCATACAGCTCTCAAAGGGTCACCACCTCCGATATATACTCCTTGTAGAATCGTGGCCCGCTCAAATTTCACATTGTCCATTTTAGTCTCTAGGGAGTGAACGATGGCAAACAGGACAGATGGAAATGGGGCTTCACCTTTTGTAACCTTTTGACAAGCAAAGTCAATGGGGGTAGCCAGATTCACTTAACAACCGGGATACCAATGTATCAGCTGCAGTGATTCACTTAACAACTGTGGCAAGAAAGGTCCTATAATGGGACAAAAGTCACTGAACAAATGTCTCACTTAGCAACAAAAATTTTGGGCTCAATTGTGTTTGTAAGTCGAGGACTGCCTGTATTTGTTTTTCAGTGCATTGTACCTCCTTTCCAGCAGATGGCGCTACAGGACTTAAAGGTTCCATGGAAGCTGCAATTGCTCCTTTTCAGAATAGGACAGGAGTGTACTTTCTTCTACCCTCACACAGAAGCTGTTCAAAACTATGACTAAACTCAGATGACCTTTTGGATTCTGGAGCAAACACACACGCTCAAGTCAGTTAACCACATTTTGGGTGCGTGGCAACTGGCTCACCTTTATAAGCCGGTTGCGGTGTTTCATAAACACATACAGATAGTCCTCAATTTACGACCACAATTGAGCCAAAAGTTTTCATTGCTGAGCAAGACTGTTGTTAAGTGAGCTTCACCCATTTCCCCCCCCCCCCACACACACACCTTATTTTAATTCCCTCCAGACATTCTCTTTTGCATTGCAGGCATAAAATTGCAGCTAGGGACCAAACATGGTTATGTCAATAGGATGAGAACAACCAGACAATTGTGGCTTGTTTGGGATGTAATCCCAATTTAGCTGGAAGATATATCTGGATTAGAGAACACTGTTTGCTGGGTTCAAGAGGGAGAGAGACATCTGGCAAAACTCCCATGGGTGGGCACAGCTGGATTGCCCTTAACTTACAACCTCAACTGAGCCTAAATTTTCCTTTGTTAAGAGAGACATTTTGCCAACTGAATCACTGCAGTTGTTAAATTAGTCACACAATTGTTGAGTGAATCCTCATTGACTTTGCTTGTCAGAAGTCGCAAAAGGGGATCACATGCGACCCTCATAAATAGAAACCAGTTGCCAAGCATCTGAACTTTAATCACCTAGCCAGGGGGATGCTGCAGTGGTCGTAAGTGTGAAAAATGGCCATCAGTCACTTTTTTCAGTGCTGGTGTAACCTTGAATGGTCACTAAATGAATGGTTGTAAGTCAAGGACTATCCATAATGTGATTTAGAATATTTTTTTGCTGGAGACTGGCTTTTTCAGCTGTTTCTTGGCAAAAAAACACACACAGGAATGTATCATCTCACTTAATGACCACAGCACCTGGTAAATGACCATTTTTTGCTTTACAACCATGTTGTTCACTTAATGATTACCGCAAAAGAGATTGTAAAATTGAGTTAGTCAAATGGGTGCCTTGACTTACAACCATTATGAATTACGATAGAAGTTCCAGGCTCTGTTATGGACACAAGTCGAGGACTGGCGTTAGCCAAAGCTGTCTTCTACAAGCCGACTCCCATTTTGAAAGGAGTCCATGCCAAACTGCAGTTGATGTAGGAGGTGGAATTAGCCCTTCACCCCCTTTCTGCATCCCTTGGGGGCACAACTTGCTTAAAACAATTTCTCATAATTAGAAAGTTGCTATTTGTTTTTAAAGTTCAGAATATTTCCCTCTTTTAAGTAGATAGAGGTGACCTTTTCCTTGGATTAATATCCAGGGCAAATTCCCCATTGTCAGCTTTCCTTGAGCCAACCGTTCCTCAGATCCAAGTCTTCTCAGGTAATTATTTTAGTCTTCCTTTCTGGAAAAAGAAGACAGGTTTTTCTCTTCCCCCCAATATTAAAGGTGTGAGAAGCTTCGCAAGCCATGATTTGACCACGGTTTACTTATTGGCTGTTTACCTAACATTTCTGGCCAAAATGCCAATGTTTTGCAAACTCTCATGGAGGATACAAGGCATAGTAACCCATGAGCAGATGTGGTTGACTTTGACTTTAGGGTGAAAATGCCTTCAAAAATATTGAAGTAGGTGAAACGATCAGATATCAGATTGTTA
The DNA here is from genome assembly GCF_964194415.1 of Vipera berus. NCBI lineage: Eukaryota > Metazoa > Chordata > Lepidosauria > Squamata > Viperidae > Vipera > Vipera berus. The sequence continues at coordinate 127,700,705 of NC_138205.1, read as the reverse complement.
TCTTGCCTGGTTAGATGGTTGTGTGACCAGCAGGACAAAGTCTGGAAGAAAGCAATGGCAGAGTTTCACAATACAGCCAGTCCTTGACTTACAACAATTCATTTAGCAATTATTCAAACTTAGCATCACTGAAAAAAAAGTGACTTAGGACTGTTTTTCACACTTAACAACCATTGCAGCCTCCCCGTGGTCATGTGATCAAAATTCAGGCACTTGGCCACTGACTCATATTTATGACGGTTGCAGTGTCCTGGGGGGGGTCATGTGATCCCCTTTTGCGACCTTCTGACAAGCGAAGTCCATGGGGCAGTGAGACTCACTTAACAACCATCTTACTACCTTAACAACTGCAGCGATTCACTTAACAACTGTGGCAGGAAAGATTGTAAAATGGGGCAAAATTTACTTAGTAACTGTCTCATAAATTTTGAGCTCCGTTGTGATCATAAGCTGAGGACTTTGTACTGGAAAATAAATAGTTGGGAATGCAACTTCATACGGTAGCATCTTCAGGAATCATTTTCAAAAATTCTTGCGCTACAGGTAGTCCTCAACTTTCAACCACAATTGAGCCCAAAATTTCCATTGCTAAGTCAGAGGCTTGTTAAGTGAATTCCCCCCCCCCCTTTCTCGCCACAGTTGTTAAGAGAATCACTGCAGTAGTTAAATTAGCGACACGGTTGTTAAGTGAATCTGGCTTCCCCCATTGAGTTCGCTTCTTAGAAGGTCACAAAAGAAGATCACGTGTCCCCAAGACACTACAACCGTCACAAATACGAGTCAGTTGCCAAGCATCTGAATTTTGATCACGTGACCGTGGGGATGCTGCGATGATGGTGAGAAAAGTAGTCATAAATTACTTTTCTTGATGCCGCTGATCACAGGGATGCAGCGAAAGTCATCCCGTGTCAAAAAAAGTCACTTTTTTCAGTGCCATTATAACTTCAGTCACTAAACAAGTGGTTGTGAGTAGAGGACTAACTTTCTTGGGCCCAGCCAAGGAATGTGCAGATTGGAACGATGGATGTCTTAGCTACTTGGTGACCTCAGAGCAAAGTCTTCTGTCCATTAACCGTCCGGTATTTTTTCTTCTCTGACAATTGTGTAGACAGAGATGATCAGTGCCTTTTGGAGTTTGTCCTGGGACCACGGTGGCTCCCAACCTGTGGCCTGTGGACCACCTGGGGGGCTGCTATTGCTGGAAGCCCCCCTCCTCAAATTGGCGATTGCAGAGTCTTTCCTAGACTTGGCCTCCAGAGACTAAAGGCAGCCAGTGCGAAGGGGAGAACAAGATCCTTGGAAAAAGGGAAAGGCAGTGGGTTCAAATGCTGCAGGACAAAGCATTGCCAGACGCAGCTTTTGAGAACAGCTGCAGGTGTCTTGGGAACCAGCATCTGCTTGTTGTTGTTTTTTCTTTTTTTCTTTCTTTCTTCTTTCTTTCTTTCTTTCTTGCTTTCTTTCTCTTTCTCTCCCTTCCTTCATTTTTTTTCTTCCCTCCTCACACCCACTTTCCCCCCTCCTCATACCCATTTCCTTCCCTCCTTCCTCTTTCTTTCTTTCCTCCTCTCCCTCCTTCCTCACCACCCCTCTTCCTTTCCTTTCCCTGTTTTCTTTCCATTCATCTTTTATCTTGCATGTTACATAAAGGTAATTTCTGTTCTCTTTGTCATATGTAATTTTCTTTTTTATTCCTTTATTAAATTCTAAGTCACTCAAGAGTCATTGTGGAATCTAGTGGTCTGAACCTTGACATGTTAAGTTAAATTAAATGACAGTTACAAACGTTCAAACACCGTACCCACAAAGACACAGTATATACTCTTCCCCCCCCTCCGATTTACATCACTAGTCTTTGCCTTTATCTAAACGTAATTCTAAGAGTTACTGCGGTTGGGGAATTTTGGGAAATTAAGGTCTGCACATCTTAACATTCACCAAATTTGAAAAAAAAGCACTTTAATCCATCCAGGAAAAAAACACCATCCATGCCCTACTTCGTCTGGAATTGTACCCCATAATTTGGGAGTGTCCAATCCTCTTGAACTTGCAACCTCACCTCCTCTCCAATTGCTGAAATAAGATTTTGGCTCTCTTTTGTTCTTTAAAAACTAAAAATACATAATATATAGCTACAGGTGCCTGGAATAGGAGGCATCAGATCAGGACTCTGTTCCAACATGTACCCTAGAAAATAAGTTTAAATAAAAAAAAACACCTGTATTCATTGCAGGGAAAAAAAACGATTTCCTAGTAGCAACACAGAACTTTTATTCTCTTTGCTCTTTATGGATTATTAATGGAGAACAGAGTTGAATATTCTCCGGTGTTAAATCTAATGATAATCTCCAAGGTTTATTCTCAGCACCTGCCCAAAAGACAAAATGTTTTTGAGCAGGTTAATCCTTCGGCTGACCTCTCTTAACAGGATCAAAGTTTACACAGAGGTGGGTTTTATTTTTAAAGCCACGGTTTCCATAAGCAAAGGAACTAGGCCTGGCTCCTTTTAAACTCTCGCTCAGGAAGGATTAAAATGCCCATTGCTGCTGGATTAGTGACCCAGTTTTGCATCCTTAGCTGTGATCCATATGCAGTTTCTTCCTACCCACCTGCTCCCACCAGCCTGAACAAGTCGTTGTGCCACTGATTTTACAAATCAAGGTAAAACCAAAACATAAGTCTTGGCTGGATTTAAGGCCTTGCTAAGTAATTAGGTCTGTCCAGAATTTCAGATTGGGGGGGGGGGGGGAGGCTAGAGGAAAAATTGAGGGGGTGATGGCAAATCTCACCATAGCTACGGTGGTCTGCCTAGTACAGTTGGTCCTTGACTTGCAAACCACAATTTGAGCCCAAAAATTCTGTTCCTAAGCAAGATAGTTATTAAGTGAGCCTTGCCCCATTTTAGGATTTTTCTTGCCAGTTTTTAAGTGAATTACTGCAGTTGTAAAATTAGATAGATGATATAGATGGGTGGATATGACAACGGTAGATAAATTATAGATAGTAGATAGACGATATAAAGAAAAATAATTGCTTGAGTGTGATTGGACACACAAGGAATTTGTCTCTGCGTAGACCCACAATATACATATAAGTAATAGGTTCATAGGTCATAAATCATAGTTACATATTAGTATAGTGACTCTGGCTTCCCCACTGACTGCTTGTCAGAAGGTCGCAAAGGAGGATCGTGTGACTCCGGGACACTGCAACCGTCATAAAAGTGAGTCAATTGCCAAGCGTCTGAATTTGGGTCACACATGACCATGGGGATGCTGGCTGCAAGGGTGGTTAAGTCTGGAAAACAGTCTCGTCCCTTTTTTTTTCAGTGCCGTCGTAACTTTGAGCAGTCACTAAATGAACTGTTGTAAGTCAAGGACTACCTGTTGTGACATGACAGCCTGTTAGGAGACTCCAGAGCTTTGGCTACAATGGGAAAGGGCTGGGAGCAGGTGAAGCAGAAGATAGGAAAAGGAGAAAATAGAAGAGGGGAAGACGGGAAGAGCAGCAATTAAAGGAGGAGAACAACTGAGTATATTCCTTGGTGGTCTGTGAGCCTGGTTGTTTTCTTACAGATGTTTCATTACAAAACTTGGTTATATCATCCATGCTAGAAGGGGTTGGGGTTCACAAAGAGGAGGAAGAGAGAAACCACTTTTTTATTGATAAGAAAAATCCAGGAAGACATCAGATACCCGGGGGGGGGGGGCGGGGAGAGAGAAACCCTTGACTTTTTAAGATGCATTACAGACTAAAGCAAAGAGGCCACCGATAATTCAGTTTATTTATCGTTCAACCCATGCTTTGCCCAATATTCAGATGGCAACACCAGCAAATCCCCAGGCTTGTAGACCAAACAGGAAAAAAACGCCACCGCAATTCTCTTCCTTCGTGGATCTGCCAGAAAAGCTGCACGGGTGGATATATTAAAATCACAAGAATCGTAACTAGAGAACAGGCGAGCCGACGTTCACCCTGTTTTTCACGTTGTGCTTAAAATGTGAAGTGACTCTGGCTTCCCCGTTGACTTTGCTTGTCAGACGGTCGCAAAAGGGGTTCACGTGACCCCGGGATGCTGCGGCCGTCATAAAATACGAGTTAGTTGCCAAGCGCCTGGATTTTGTTCACATGAGCTAGGGGATGCTGCCGTGAAAAACGGCCGTCACTTTTTCCAGTATCCTTGCGACTTCGAACGGTCGCTAAATAAAACTATTGCAAGTCGAGGATCACCTGCAATTGCAGAAAAGGAATCTTGTTGCATAATTCAGGAAGCAGGATTGAAATGGAAGTTTTATTCAAGCCCTTGCAAAACTACATTTGAGGACCAGATGTTTTAAAATCCCCTCGTCTTTAAGCCAAGTGGCATGGTTTGTCCGTAGGAGACTGGGCAAAGAAGCATTGCCAAGAAAAGGGCCAGGTAAGAGATGGCACACAGCTGCACAATGCGCCCGCGAAAGGCTCAGAAGGGACCAGAAAGAGAGCAGATTTTCACTTTGAGACTTCTGTTAATGCAGCTTTTGAATAAAGTAGGATGAGATCATCCTACCTATTTACCCCCCACCCCACCCCGCCCCCATAAGACCTGACACGTTGGCTAGAAATGACAGGAAATGGGAACCGCCTACTTCTTAAATCACAGTTATTGGGCTGAGATGCTAAAGGAAAATTATACATGTGTGTGTCTTTCCACCCAAAGCAATCGTGAAATCATCTTGCACGTCTTACACAAGTCCAAAACATTTATATAACCTCGCTTATTTTTTGCACAATTTTTGTTAGCTGTGGTGGTGGAGGAGGAGGAGGTAAATGGCTCGGCAGAATGAAAGCTTCAAGATGCGTAACCAACAGAAATCAAATTAGTTAGGAACTTTTTCTAATTCCATTTTTTTGGGGGGGAAGTATCTTGGCAAGCAGAAAGTCGGTGCCCACTGTAGGGTGCCCAGGGCATAAATTCACAACGACAAAGGTTCTATTCCATCCTAGTGCTACCGTCAGCGTTCCTGGGAATACACACAAAATTAGTCCTGTGAATTAGCGCGCACACACACACACACAGTGAAACGCATTGCTTTACGTCCCAGATGGCTGCAAGGAGGAGGACTGTTTTTTTTTTTTCCAAATGTGATTAAGCATATGAAACCTCCATTTTTCACTTGGGTGTCCGCATCTCCAGGTATGTCTACAAGTAGTCCTCATTTAGCAACCATAATTGGCAACTCAGTCGTTAAATGAAGCAATTGCTAAATAAAATCATGAGTGTGGCTTTGATCTTCCTTCAGGTTTCCTTTGCTTTACAAACCTGCAAAGGTCGTAAGTGGAAGCACTGGTTGCAAAGTTACTATTTCATCCCCTGTCGTAACTGCAAAGGTCACTAAAAGAGGCAGTCGCTAAGTGAAAACAACCTGAACTGCCATTTCGATTTTTCCACCAGCCTTTATGTCTATGGAGATTCTCACTCCTCCGAGTCACGGTTGTCCCAAAGGTGCTTTTTTCAGGAGGCAAGTGGACTTTCTTGGTTTTTTTTGAAGACGTTTCACTCCTCATCCAAGAAGCTTCTTCAGCTCTGGCTGTATAAATCCTTCCATTCCCCACCATCCAGTCAGAGCTGAAGAAGCTTCTTGGGTGAGGAGTGAAACGTCTTCAAAAAAAACCCCAAGAAAGTCCAGTTGCCTCGTGGAAAAGCGTCTTTGGGACTACCGGTCTGTAATTCCAGTTCTTTTTGCCAAACCTGCTCACTCCATCTGAGTTTTATGAATATTTGGCATCTCCCGACTGTGGATTTTTTGATGTCGCCGGAGGTATTTTTTCAGCCGAAATTGCTTCCCGCAAATGAAGCATTTCTGGTCCCCTTCGCTCAGATGCAGCTTCTGATGCTTCACCAGATTCTTTCTCTGCGTGAAAAGTTTCCCACACTTGGTACAGTTGCAAGGTCCCATCTGGATATGGATCATCCGGTGTCTGAAAAGATTGGTTTTCTGGTTAAAGGTTTTCTCGCACTCGGGACACTGGTACGGCGCTTCCCGCGTGTGGATCCTTTGGTGCCTGATCAGATTGGACCTCCGGCTGAAGTTCTTCCCGCACTCGGTGCATTTGAACGGGTCGCTCAGATGCATCCGCTGGTGTCGAAGCAGTTGCCGATTCATACGAAAGCTTTCCCCGCACTTGGTACACTTGTACGACCCTTCGGTCGTGTGGATTTTATGGTGCCGAGTAAGATTAGACTTTTGATTGAATTCTTTGCCGCAAACAGGACAGGGGAACGTTTTCTCTGCTTTCGGCTCTTCCAGCATTAGGGGGATATTTTCCTGGGATTTGGCAAAGCCCCCATCCTGTTTTACAAGCATGGAAGTAGTGCACCTTTTGAGGAAAATCGAGGGCGCGTCCACGTCTTCCCCAAACTCTGAATTCAGCGGGGGGTTTGCGTTGGCTTCCTTTTTGATCCTTTGCGCCAGAAACGGGACAGAGTTTTGGCACAGCGCCCATTCATATTCGGGGTGTTCTAAGTCTTCCTCTTTGATGCTGATTTGGGATGCGCCCGCTAGGCAACTGGCATGTATTGCAATATTCTCTTCTTCGTCCTCCGGTTGAAATTCCAGAGGAAAATTGGAATATCTCTTTGGTGAGTTTTTTTGCTCGGCTGCGTCCAGGGATTTGTTTCCAAGAGACTCCAAATGTAAAGCCAGACCCTCTTCCATAGGAAGATTCCATTCCGGACTCATCTCTCTTTCCTTTTTATTCTGAATTGCCCAGGAATTTTTAACCATCTTTGGATTGCCTGCAGTTTCCCAAACATCTCTCTCCTGCGATGCCATTTGCACCTGAGTTTTGGGCATCGCCAAGGAAAACTCCGATTTGCTCTGTGTTGATTGGAACCAAATTAACCTGTTGGTTCCATCACCTGGTGGTACTCTTTCCTCGCAAGGGCCATGTACGTGAACAAACTTCCTGGGAAGAAAAGTGAAATGATGAGGTCAAATCCAGACTTTTTTCCCCCTGAGCAAGTCTGATTAACATTGCCTCAATATCCTTTTCATCGTGTTTGAAGACCTTTTATGATTTTTGAAACTTACCTCAAATTCAGAATAAAGGAAGACTTAATGGCTCAAGATAGACAATTTTTTTTTAAATCAGAGATCCTGTCATAGGCCGGATCAATTTTTTCCCCTGGAAATTATTTTGATAGATCTGCAGATGATCTCCCAATGCCAAAACTCTTGTTACGTGTGTCACTGACATAATTTCTTAATTTTTCTTTCTTTTCCTTGAGAAATGAAACAAAAGTTTGCTCAACTTTGTTCAATTAAATCTTTTCTTTTGCTTTCAGCTCGGATTTTTCATTAACACCTTCATTCTTCCACTATGATAGGAGATGCACTATTGTAGACAATGTACTCATGGACTTCTTTGGATGATGTTCTTAGCCATTATCTGTTTGATTGGAAAGAAAGAAAGAAACATGTCATAAGTGTTTATCTGCAGCCTTTTTTATTTGTTCCATCTTACTTTAATTCCCTCCCTGCGTTCTGTTTTGTATTTCAGGCCTAAAATTACAAATGGGAACAAAACCTAAAATTACAAATGGGATGAGAACTACCCAATTGTAATTTATTTAGGGATATAATCTCAGTATAGCTGGAAGATATCTGATTGTTTTCCAGGTAGAAGGGGGAAGAAACATCTGGCAAAGGTCCAGTGGGAGTTAGGTCAAAAACTTACAACAATTGAGCCCCAAATTTCTGTTGCTAAGTGAAACATTTGTTAAGTGAGTTTTGTCCCATTTTACGAACTCCCTTGCCACAGTTGTTAAGTGAAACATTGCAGCTGTTAAGTTAGTAACACAGCTGTTAAGTGAAATGGCTGTAAAGCAAATCTGTCTTCCCCATTGACTTTGTTAGTCAAAAGGTCGCAAAAGGGGAGTCACATGACCCCAGGAAACCACAACCGTCAAATATGACTCAGCTGCCAAACATCTGAATTTGGATCATGTGACCATGGGGAATGCTGCAACGGTCATAAGTGTGAGAAATGGTCGTAAGTCACTTTTCTCAGTGCCGTTGCAAATTTGAATGGTCTCTACATGATCTGTTGTAAGTTAAGGACTACCTGAATGTAACTGAATAATTTGGGCTGCCATCTTGATTTTTTTGACTTCCTGGTAGATGCCCCCATGTTCCCATGAACCAGGGTTCTTCAAAGTTGGAAACTTTTAAGACTTGTGGACTTCAATTCCCAGAATTCCTCAGTCAGCCCTGGCTGGCCGAGGAATTCTGGGAGTTGAAGTCCACAAGTCTTAAAGCTGCCACGTTTGAAGACCCTTGCCTTAAAAAAAAACCTGATATAAGTGTGGGTGAAGACTGGTGGACCTGGCCTAGAGAATGGGGAATGGGGTGTGTGTGACCCATTGAGGTGGTGTGTGTGTGAAGAAATAGACTGGGGAGAGGGGATTCCCTTGGTGAATCCAGTAAAGTTATATTCTTTCCCTACTTTTTGAAAACGTATTAAAATAGGTCCGTCTGCTTCCTATTAGCGGTTTTTGTGCCTGTTAATATCTTACATCTCACCAGACGTTAACAATATTGCACTGAATTAAGGGGGCAGATTAATTAAAATACTTTCCTAGGGTTAGGGGCTGTAATTAATGCAATAAAAAACAACCCCTCCCCCCAAAAAACAAACAAACAAACCCTCCAATAAAGCTGGTCTGAAAGGCTGGAAAACCTTATATGGAGTTTTTTTTTGCTGAAAGAAAAGAAATGATGCAATGATTTCTAGATTTGAAGATTTAAGAAAAACATGGATTAAATGAAGGAAAGAAGGGATGTATAAAATTCACGAGGAAGGAGGAACAATACAATTCTAAAAGGTAAAAGGTAAAGGTTCCCCCGCACATGCATGCTAGTCATTTCCAACTCTAGGGGCTGGTGCTCATCTCCGTTTCAAAGCCGAAGAGCCAGCGCTTGTCCGAGGACGTCTCCGTGGTCATGTGGCCGGCATGACTAGACGCCAAAGGCACACGGAACGCTGTTACCTTCCCACCGGAGTGGTCCCTATTTTTCTGCTTGCATTTTTTACGTGCTTTCGAACTGCTAGGTTGGCAGAAGCTGGGACGCGTAACAGGCGCTCACTCTGTTACGCGGCACTCGGGATTCGACCCGCCAAACTGCTGACCTTCTGATCGACAAGCTCAGCGTCCTAACCCACTGAGCCACCGCGTCCCTAATACAATTCTAACGACCTCTAAAAAAGAAGATTGGTAGTTATTCATATGTTTCTTAATATTTATCTGTTTGATTTCCTTCCCTCCTCCTCTCTCTCCTCCTCCTCCTTCTCTTTCCCCCTTCCTTCCTTCCTTCCTTCCTTCCTTCCTTCCTTCCTTCTTCTGTCCTTCCTCCCTCCCCTTTTATTCTATGAAAACACTCTTAATACAGATTAAAACAAGAAAAAAAAACATGAGGTGTTAAACCAACTCACAGCTGTTTTTGCCCAGTGAATGCAGCCATGATTGGTCCAATGGTTTCAGTGCAGCCTTGACTACTGCCATGGGCTTCCCTTGAAGACATGGGCAAAACTGTTATCTGAGCCAGCTTCAACCTAAGAAGGACCACCGTCAGATCCCATCACCCCAAGGGGGCACCAGCAGTGTTTGAGATCTGCTGTTTCAGCAGAGATGCATTGCCTCAGATCCAATATCTCCCAACAGCCTCAACCCCAGAGGTTTGGACAGATTCACACGATCTGCAAAACCAGAGCTAAGGTGCCACATCGGCTGCCTCCGCTCAGGAGGCCTTGCTCAAGCAAGCCCAGCTCCTAGTTTTAATGGCCCACCGCATGCCTGCGTTCCCACAACCGGCGGAATCCCGTGTTACTTCGTCGGGCGTGTCGTGTGAACGCGCCATAGAGTCCCGTCCAAATGGAAATCAAGGGGGGGGGAGAAAAGGGAGGGGGGTGCGGGCGGAACGGCTTCATTGAAGGGGCGAGACGAATGCAAACTCGGACGCGGGTGGGTAGGAGGAGGACGTGGAAACGGCCTTACCGAGCTCCGTGCAATCCTTCCGGGCTGAGCTCTCGTTTGCAAAAGCAGGCGATGTCCAGCAGGAGGGGAGACGGCCCCGTGGGAAAGGCGCTGGGACACGGGGCAAGGGTGGAGGGGTGGTGGTGGTGGCTGAATTAAACAAAGGAAAAGCAACTTTTGCCCCGGGCAGGACCAGGGACGGGTGATCCAGTCGTGAGGATCCGTACAAAGGGCGTCCCTGGGCGAGGAAAGGGGTGTCTCCCTTCGGAATCTCGCTCCCCCACCCCCCGGAAATCGCCTTCTCCAGAAACACGGTGGCATGCCAGGACATTGGCACGGGCTCGGGGACGCAAGGCTTCCTGGGAATTGTAGTTCTTGCCCGCACGACCCTTCCCCAGCCCCCAAATTCCCAAAGAAAGAGAGGCTCCGTGTTGGGGGAACCTTCAGTCCGTCTCCGGATGGCTGAAATTGAGGATACGCTAAAGACAGTCCGGTAAATTAGTCCAGGAATTACTGCATCCAGTTTTGGTTACCACGATATTAAAAAAAAAAAGATGTTGAGATTCTGGAAAGAAGGCAGAGAAGAGCAACAAAGATGATCAAGGGGACTGGAGGCTAAAATATGCGAAGAAGCGTTGCAGGAATTGGTTTATGTCTAATTTAATGAAGAGAAGGACGAGGGGGACATGATAGCAATGTTCCAGTATCTCAGGGGCTGCCCCAAAGAAGAGGCAGTCAAGCTATTCTCCAAAGCACCCGAAGGCAGGACAAGAAGCAGCAGATGGAAACTAATCAAGGAGAGAAGCAACCTAGAACTAAGGAGAAACTTCCTGACAGAAGTTCTGGGTGCTCCATCACTGGAAGTTTTTAAGAAAAGATTGGACAACCATTTGTGTGAAATGGTATAGGGTTTCTTCCTTGAGCAGGGGCTTGGACTAAATCAGGGGTCCCCAATCCCTGGTCCGTGGACCAGTACCGGGCTGGGGCATGCCAGCAACCGGTCCGCACAAACAAACAAAGCCCCGTCCGTGGGATGCAGGCAGCACACAAAACCACGCACTCTCCGGTCCGTGGAAAAAACTTTCTCCACGGAAGTGGTCCCTGGTGCCCAAACGGTTGGAGACCTCTGGACTAGAAGACTTCCAAAGTCACTCCCAGCTCTATTCTGACAGAAGAGAAAGGTCATCCGCACGTCGTTATTTTATGCTTGGTGGGATGGAAAATACAACTAGGGGAATTCAATCTGACTGTTATTTTGTTAAGACAAGTAAGAGGATGAAAGCTTGTAATATTTGTAGCATTCAATTCAGGGGACTAGTCCTCAGGAAACACTAAGCTACAGCCACACTTCAGCATGGTCTCTCCAGCACCTGCAACACTCAATAACCTGGTTATTCAATTGCTGTGCTGCTGGGAAGTCTGAGGTGTGAACGCACTTCAGCCATGGATCCTGCCTGGGCTATTTTGAACTGGTCCCTTTTAGCCCAGCCTACCTCACAGGGTTGTTCAGAAGATAACTGAAAGGAGATCAGACCAGCTTGGATCATTATTTCTCCCCTACTGCTTCTCCCCAGCTGTAAACAAACTTTCCAAAGCTAATCCAAAGTGAGACTCGATGGCATTAAACAAAACAGAAGATTTTATAGAATTTTGTAGTCCTACAACAATTCATTTAGTGATTGTTCAAAATTACAACGGCGCTGAAAAAAAGTGATTTATGATTATTTTTCACATGACCGTTGCAACATCCGCACAGTCTTGTGATCTAAATCTGGATGCTTGGCAACTGACTCCTATTTATGACGGTCGCAGTGTCCTGGGGTTATGTGTTCAGCTTTTGCGACCTGACAAAGTCAATGGGGGAAGCATTGCCTAACAACCGCTTGCCTAACTTAACAACTGTGGTGATCCACTTAACAATGGTGGCAAGAAAGGGTGTAAAACTCACTTAAGAACTGTCCTCGCTTAGCGACAGAAATTTTGGGCTCTGCTGTGGTTGTAAATTGAATACAGTACAGAATATGAGAATTTTGCAGTGATATTCAGAATAATCAATCCCGTTCTTCCTCACACAGTGCTTTTAGAAAAATTAAAACAGGCCTTTTCAATTTGCTGTGACAGTGTTTGCATCCACTAATATCTTATATCTCAACAGAAGCATAAACAATTTGTTGTTAGTTGCGAAGTCGTGTCCAACCCATCGCGACCCTATGGACAATGTTCCTCCAGGCCTTCCTGTCCTCTACCATCTTCTGGAGCCCATTTAAGATCACGCCTACTGCTTCAGTGACTCCATCCAGCCACCTCATTCTCTGTCGTCCCCTTCTTCTCTTGCCCTCAACCTTTCCCAGCATTAGGCTCTTCTCCAGTGAGTCCTTCCTTCTCATTAGGTGGCCAAAGTATTTGAGTTTTAGCTTCAGGATCTGGCCTTCTAAAGAGCAGTCAGGGTTGATCTCCTCTAGGACTGACCGGTTTGATCGCCTTGCAGTCCAAGGAACTCGCAGGAGTCTTCTCCAGCACCATAGTTCAAAGGCCTCCATTCTTTGGCGCTCAGCCTTTCTTATGGTCCAACTTTCACTGCCATACATTGCAACTGGGAAGACCATAGCCTTGACTATACGCACTTTTGTTGACAGGGTGATGTGTCTGCTTTTTAGTGTGCTGTCTAGATTTGCCATGGCTTTCCTCCCCAGGAGCAAGCGTCTTTTAATTTCTTGGCTACAGTCCCCATCTGCAGTGATCTTGGAGCCCAGGAAAATAAAATCTGTCACTACCTATGCATAAACAATACTGCATGTAAATGAGGGAGATTAATTATAATGCTTTCCTGCTGTAGAAAGACATGATTAATACAATGGAAAACATTGATCTTGAACTGTGAGGCTTTAAGCATCAAGTATATTTGTGGGAAATAATGTGGGATTCAATCAGAATAGAGTTTGAAGGGACCCCGGAGGTCTTCTAGTCCAACCCCCTACTCAAGCAGCAAACCCTATATAATTTGAGACCAGTCCAATCTCTTCTTAAAAACCCCCAAGGTTGGAGCATCCACAACTTCTGAAGGAAGATGTTCCACTAATAAATTATTCTCACTGTTAGGAAGTTTCTCTTTGACTTGGGAGGCCGGTGTGTGGTGTAGTTGGTTCACTGTGTGTTGGGGGGAGAGAGCACGGGGGGAGGCTCAGCTAATCTCAATGTACACATGTTGTACTTTGACAATAAAGGTTTATTATTATTTATTATTATTTATTTAATTCCAGATTGCACCTCTCCTTGATTAATTTGCATCCATTTTTTTCTTGTCCTGCCTTCAGTTGCTTTAGAAAATAAGTTGAGCCCCCCCCCGCACTCTTCTTTGTGGCAGCCCCTCAAATATTGAAATGCTGCTATCATGTCACCCCTGATCCTTCTTTTCTCTAGACTGGCCAAACCCAAATGTTGCAACCGTTCTTCATATGCTTTAGTCTCCAGGCCTTTAATCATCCTAGTTGCTCTTTAATCATCTTGGTTAACTGAAGTTACAAAATCCAGGACTAGTTTTTTGGGGCCCTTTTTTTTGGTAGAGAGAAGACTCCATCTTATACAATTTTTATGCTTTCTTTGGCAAATGTAAAACTATGCTTGTTGGAGAGTCCTTTCTCCTCGTTTGCCGCACAGTTCTGAAACTGCATTAAGGACTGTTTTTGCTTTTCATCTCCTGTGAAGAGAGTTGGAGCTTTCAGCCTCCATGGAGACCGGCTGTGGAAAAACAGGGAACAAATTTTAAGACATGAAAGAGATGGTTGGAATGTGGAGTGGCAAAGGGACAACAAACAGAATATCAGCTCCCTTAAATTGGAGCGGATAACACAAACAAACAAACAGCCCACAAAGTAGCCAGAGATTGTGATATGAGCAGGCAAGGGAGATGGAGGGATAAGACACAATCTCACCCTCATCACAGTCACTAGCCTATTTTTAAAGGGGATTGCCTCAGAGAAGGAAGAAAATATTTATTTGAGTTCTCGAATACAATAAAAGAAAGAAAATTAAAGACAAAATAAGAAAAAAAAGATAGAAAAAAAAGAAAAAAAGGAAAGAAGTTAAAGAAAAGGGGAGGGGTGGGAAGGGGAAGGGGGGGAAAGGAGAAAAGAAAAAAATATGGGAGGAAAACCAGGAAAGGAAGGAAGGGAAGGAAGGAAAGGAGAAAATAGAATAGGAAGAAAAAAGGAGAGGAAAGGAAGAGAAAGGAAAGGAAAGAGAATTATAGCTTCCTTCTTTTTTCTATTCCCATCTTATCTTTCCACTCCAAATCCATAAATTTAATTAAAGCCATAAATTTATTATTTTTTTTCTTTTTTAAACGAACAGTCCGCAGAGGCAGTTCTTGGTTAACGACAAAAATCAGGAATTTCTCTCACTAAAACAATATAAAGTGCAGTGTCACATCTCTTAGCGACGGCAATGCTGGGACCCCCCATTAAGTGAGGACTGCGGGTCGTTAAGTGACAACCTTGTCACAGCTTCCTGCCGACTTCCAACAGGCAAAGTCACTGGGGAAGTTGAAAGCTCAAAAGTCCTGGATGTCTTGCAAGCAGGCCGGGATGGGGTGGGGTTAGTGGCTGCTGTAGCCGGGTTTCTGCAACTATTGTAAGTGTGAGCAGGTTGCCAAGCACCCAAATCATGATCACGTGACTGCGGGCCATCGTGATGGCTGGAACTTCGAACTTGTTACGAGTACCACTTGTTCAGCACTATCACAAAGTGTTGCCATAATTTTGAATGGTCGCTCAATGAGTAAATGTTAACAGAGAACTTAAATGGTAGATGGGAATGACCTAGAGACGCAGGGGTAGGCAACCTTGGCTCTATTATGACTCGTGGACTTCAACTCCCAGAATTCCTGAGCCAGCATGGCTCAGCATGGAAACCTCTCCATTTCTCCTCAGCATGGCTGGCTCAGGAATTCTGGGAGTTGAAGTCCACGAGTCACAAAAGAGCCAAGGTTGCCTACCCCTGAGGGAACAACTACAACTACGGGAATGACTTACAATAGTTCATTTAGTGACCATTCAAAGGTACAACAGCACTGAAAAAGGTGACTTATGCCCATTTTTCACACTTATGACCCTTTGCAGCGTCCCCACGGTCATGTGATCAGACACTTGACAACTGACTTATAACAGTTGCAGTGTCCCGGGGTCACGTGATCCCCTTTTGAGACCTTCTGACAAGCCAAGCCAGATTCACTTAGCAACCATGTTACTCACTTAACAACTGCAGGGATTCACTTAACAACTGTGGCAAGGAAGAGTGTAAAATGGGGCAAAATTTACTTAACAACTGTCTCGCTTAGCAATGGAAAATTCTGGGCTCATTTGTGGCTGTGTGTTGAAAACTACCTACACTTTTGCTGCTTTGTCCATTAAAGTTTACTCTCACTTCCCCATCCCTCCCTGTTTTGCCTGCTCAAAATAATATGGGGCCCATGTTAAGTTTAATACATTACATTCTACACATCTCTGATCAGGACCATGTATGTTATGAGAACAAAGGGCAGCCTTTTATATTTATTTAGTTAATATCTCGCTGCACACAATCTTTCTAAGCTGGTTGTTTAGAGAATTCAGAAGCACAGTTTAGACTACCTCTGTCATAGTTTGGTCTCATTAAAATTAATTTACTTCTAGTTATAGATTAATAAATTGCTGGTGGATTTTACTGTCACTTAATAGAAATTGTTCAGTCTGGATGCTTTCCACAATAAATAGCAATAACAAGGTTGAAATCTGGCACGGAATAAAAAATGCAGAATTAGATGGCAGGAAACCTTAAAATAATATAAAGAGAGTGGGTGGAATTAAATTGCCTTTTGCACTTAATGAACCCAATGTCCCTCCTCAAAGCAGCTGGTTTTATTCTTAGCAAATTGACAGGAAGCAAAATAGATTAATCTTAGTAAGACTGTTAAAATGCAAACATGTGGCAGTCTTACTTCACCTCTCTCTGGATTAATGGTTTTCTGAAACCTTCTGTTTCTCAAACAGGTAACAGAATAACAGAGTTGGAAGGGACCTTGGAGGTCATCTAGTCCAACCCCCTGCTCAGGGAAGAAACCCTACACCATTTTGGACAAATGGCCGTCCAGTCTCTTCTTAAAAGCCTCCAGTGTTGAAGCATTCACAGCTTCTGGAGGCAGGTTGTTCCACTGGTTAATTGTTCTCACTGTCAGGAAGTTTCTCCTTAGTTCCAGGTTGCTTCTCTCCTTGAATAGTTTCCATCTGTTGCTTCTTGTCCTGCCTTTGGCGCTTTGGAGAATAGGCTGAGTCCCTCTTTTTTTTTTGTTCACCCGTCAAATAATGGAATACTGCTATCATGTCACCTGCAAGAATGTGCTTTGGAAATAGTTGATGCACCTAAGGGCAACTTTAGAATTTGATCTGTGTTCCTCTTGATAATTTGGATTCATGCTATTGTTCAGCATTTAAGGTGCAATGTTTCCTAACTGGAAGGAAATGCTTTTTGCCTCAATTTGATAATTTTTGGAGAACAAAGATGACAGATGTTTATATCCATCTGAGTTTGAAACTACCATGAATGGTAGAAGTGTTAAAAAAAAATGGGGGAGGGCTGCTCAAATATCAAAAGATATTCAATTGTTCAATTAAAAACAATCAAACTGAATAAATTACAGATAACAGCTTTTTGTGATTTCCACTTTATTTGATTTGATTGGCTTCAGTTTTTGCCTATAAAAAAAGTCCTCACTTGCAAGAATACCAAATGGAAAATCAGAGCAATTATCTATTAGAATCAGGTTTCTGTCTGTTTTTTAAAGGTTGATCAGAGGGCTAAATATAATTGTAGATATTCTTTCAAGGGGAGGAAAGGGCCCATCATTTTTAAATGCTCCTGGCATTGTTTCACAGATTAAATAAGCTTCATTATTTTATTTTATTTTTTAAAAAAAGTGTTGCTCTGTTCCAAAGTGATATTTTAATGAAGCAAAATGCTCTTTTGCTAAGTTGTGCCAAAAAAAGAAAGAGGCATCTACTAATTTTTATGAAATGTACATACACAGGTTATTGTCTCTTAAGGGAAAAGAAATCATTGGTAATAAAGCCATCATTATTTTCTAAAGGTTAGCTAACTGTTAAAAGAGGAACTGATGAAAAAGTTACATTTTTAAGCATTCCCAATCTTACATTAATGATTTTGGCCAATAAATCCTGATGCCTTGGCTTAGGACCACAATTGAGCTCAAAATTTCCGTTGCTAAGTGAGACAGTTCTTACATGACTTTTGTCCCATTTTACGACCTTTCTTGCCACAGTTCTTAAGTGAATCATTGCAGCTGTTAAATTAGTAACATGGTTGTTAAGTGAATCCGGCTTCCCCAGTGACTTCGCTTGTCAGAAGGTCACAAAAGGGAATGGCTTGTTCCTGGGACACTGCAACCGTCAGTCAGTTGTCGAGTGTCTGAATTTTGATCACATGACCGCTGGGATGCTGCAATGGTTGTAAGTGTGAAAAATGGTCCTAAGTCACTTTTTTAAAGTGTCACCGTAACTTTGAACGGTCACTAAATGAATGGGTCCAAGTTACCTGTACAAGGAAGTCTGGGAGTGGTCAAAAGACGGCAGCTGAGTCTGAGTCTGGCCACCATCTTGACATTTTTTGACATCCCTCCCCAAAGTCCTATGAATATACTAATTTTTTTCAATGAATTTCCCAACCTCAGAGATCTCTGATCAAAGCCACAAGGATACCAGGCACACCACCATGTCATCCTAACATTAGCACTATGACCTTATCGTGCGCAAGACATTGCTGCCCCTATGATCTCCTGTAGGTGCCCTTTCCCTTCCAATGTGTCACACTTTCATTGCATGAGGTGATGATGTCACGGTTGTGAGAATTGGGCTAGTGATATGAATGAGTCGCATTTCAAGAAAAAGGATAGTTTTTTTCACAAAATGGCTGGTGGGTCGAAAGAAAGAGCACTGGCCTATCGTGTGCACCATCACAATAGATTGGTTTGTTTTTGTTCTAGAATCACATACAAAGTGAGGTCTGGGGGATTAGTGTGAAGTGTGAATCTGGCCAATAAATGTGTTTAACCAACCACGTTTGTCTTAAAAGTGGTGTAGCATGAGATGAGCATATAGGTGGTCCTCGGTTTACAGCCATAGCTGAGCCCAAAGTTTCTGTTGCTACGTGAGACAGTTGTTAGCAACCATGTTACTAACTTGATCAGGGAGGGTCTCCCACAGGGAGGGTCTCCTCAGGGTACCGCCGGTAAAAGATTGCCAGCGGACAATACCCAGGGGGAGGGCCTTCTCTGTGGGTGCGCCGGCCCTTTGGAACCAGCTGCCCGTAGAGCTTGGGACTGCCCCTGACCTTCGCTCATTCCGCCGGGACCTGAAGACCTGGCTCTTTGAGCTTTCTGGCCTAGACTGAGAGTATTAACTGGGGTTTTAATTGTATTTTTAATTGTAATTGGGTTATATTTCAAGGTTAGTGTAATTATTTTAATTGTTTTTAATTTTTGTAATTTGTTGTATTGTTTTAAAAAATCTTGTGAACCGCCCTGAGTCCTACGGGAGAAGGGCAGTATATAAGTTTAATAAAATAAATCAATCAATCAATAAATAAATTTAACAACTCTAGTGATTCATTTATTAACTGTGGCAATAAAGGTTGTAAAATGGGGCAAAAATCACTTAGCAACTGTATCGCTTAGCAACATAATTTTTTTGAGGGGGTCAATTGTGGTCGTAAGTCGATGACTGCCTGTTTCAAAATTCCAAAAGCCTGCAGATCTTTGGAAAGAAAATGTTATGTGAGTTTTGCCCCATTTTACGATCTTTCTTGCCCTAGTTGTTAAGTGAATCACTGCAGTTGCTAAGTTAGTCACACGGTTGTTAAGTGAATCAGGCTTCCCCCATTGGCTTTGCTTGTCAGAAGGTCGTAAAAGGGGATCACATGACCCCGGGACACTGCAACCATCATAAATACGAGTCAGTTGCCAAATGTCCGAATTTTGATCACGTGACCACAAAGATGCTGTGAGAGTCATTAGTGTGAAAACCAATCAGTCACTTTTTGAGTGCCGTTGTGATTTTGAACGGTCACTAAGCGAACTGTTGTAAGCCGATAATTATGTTGGGGAAAAGTTGGTGAATGGAAAGAGATAGAGAGCATTTCCTAAGAGGGCCACTAGGTGGCACAATGCTAACACGAAAAGATCCATCCAGTAACAATGGCTGCCAGGTTCAGAAGAACAGAAAAAGCCATATTTGTAGAGGTGGTCTCTTAAGACCACTTGCTTCTGTCTTGCTGAGCAACAGAAATTTTGGACTCAATTATGATCATAAGTCGAGGATCACCCGTATTGACCAAAATGTGTCAAAACTGAGAGATACTCTAAAAAAGTAATCCTTGACTTACAACCGTTAGAATGAATAGAATAAAGTTGGAAGGGACCTTGGAGGTCATCTAGTCCAACTCCCTGCTCAGGCAGGAAACCCTATACCATTTCAGACAAATGGCTGTCCAGTCTCTTCTTAAAAACCTCCAGGGATGGAGCACCCACAATTTCTCGAGGCAAGCTGTTCCACTGGTTAATTGTCCTCACTGTCAGGAAGTTTCTCCTTAATTCCAGATTGCTTCTCTCTTTGATGGATGGAAGAATATAGCGCCATTGGGGAACTACTCATTGAGTACGTTTGTCAGCAGCTACAGATCCATCCATCCATCCAACCAGTTATGTGTCCCCTTAAAGAACGACTTACATGCCATTTCTGAAGTTCTGATGTATCATCCATGGCTGCATGGGGCCACATTTGAATGCTTGACCATTTGTATCATGTAACTGTGATTTATGTTTTTGCTGGAAGCCCATAGTGAATAATGCTTCATGTAATTAACCTCTGCAAAAAAAAAAGTGTGTAAAATCGCGTCTGGACAAATAATGATCCACTTTACAACTTATCAACTTACAACCATAATCGCAGGCCTCAATTACTGTCCTAATTCAAGCGCTACCTATATCCCCATTAGCAGGGAAAGTTGTCTGTCACAGGTGTGACCAGAGCCTTCTTTATATTTCTGAAAAACAGGTGAAAATGTAAGACAATCAAAGGAAGCTGCATGGAATTAAGAATGTGTTTCTGCCCCTTGGCCAGGTAAAAAAGAGAAAGTTGGGAGAGAGAGAGAGAGAGAGAGAGTGTTGGGAAACCCCAAATCCTGATTTACACCTATCAGGATTAAACTGAGAGTGATCACTTATATGAAAAGTGTAAAACCTAGGGGGAGGGCATTGTTGATGTTATTAGCTAATTAGTCTGTAATCTGCAGGGATTTGTGCCTTTATTACCATCTGTCAGCAAGGGCGGAGAGCAAACCAAACCCATGAATTTTATTACACTGATCAGTAGGCGCTGAGATTTTCTCGCTTAACATCAATTAAAATAGAGCTGAAAGGGCCCCTTGGAGATCTTCTAGTCCAGGGGTGTCAAACTTGCAATGTCACATGACGTATTGCGATGTATTGTGACTTTTTTTCCCCATTGCTGGCAATGGGGTGGACACGTTTTTGCTATGACGCACCTGGCCCGTGGGCTGGCAGTTTGACACCCCTGTTCTACTCCAACCCCCTGTTTAAGCAGGGGGCCCTACACTGTGTGAGACATGTGGCTGTCAAATCTCTTCTTAAAAGTCTCCAATGGTGGAGCACCCACAACTTCTGGAGGCAAGCTGTTCCACTGATTAATTGTCCTTACTGTTATGTACTGGGCTTTTGGAATATCACCACGTGCTTTGCTGGAGAACTAACGGTTCTCCAGCGACTCAGACAGGACATCTCCAGTCCTGCTATTGGTCAACTTTGGGCGGCATGTATAGCTTCAATCCAATTGGTTAATACCATAGGGCCTGGCTATATATTGAGTCAGGGTGACTCTAATCTCTTAGTACAGTTTCTGCTTAAATAAAGTATGTGTTTGTCTGTACTCCTCTGCGTGTTCTTGTTCCTGCTCATCAGAGCCCACGACTTAATAGTGGCGACGAAGATGGGATCCTGCTTCTCTGCCTGAGGGCTGAATTCACGAGGGGACGGCATTACTCGCTGGAGGGAAGAGGCATCTTCCCCCCCCCCCAGCCGGCTAGTAAACTACACTAGCGGCTGTGTGCTCAGAGGAAGCGTTCCCTGAGACTAGAAGCAGTATCCAATGGCAGAGCGGGAATTGAGGAAAAATGCCAAAAGTTGGCAAACTCAGAGAATTTGACATCAAACATCCAGAAGATTGGCCGTCTTACCTCTCACAGGTAGAAAATTACCTACGAGCTAACCAGATAGCAGAGGAAGGTCTAAAAGCTGCAACGTTGCTGTGTGTATGTGGGCCAGCGACTTTCAATTTAGCCGAGAACCTCTTCACACCAACGCCCATTGAAGTAGTATCTTTTGCTGACCTGAAGAAAAAGCTGACCGGGCATTTCCAGCCAAAAATGTCGGAGATGGCCTGGCAGTTTAAATTCGACCAATGAGTGCAGCTTCCCGGTGAGACGACATCCAAGTTTATCGCAGGCCTAAGGCAGGCCGCACGTCTCTGCAAATTTTCGAATTTAGAGGAGCGCTTGAGAGACCGACTCGTCTGCGGACTAAGAGACAGAACCTTGCAGCAGAGATTATTTGCCAGACCAAACTTCACATTCGCTGAAGCTCAAGACAAGATCATGGTTGACAAAGCAGCCAGAGGTGCAGTAAAAACTGTACAGCCCACCAAACCCCCAAAGACAGAAGTTTTCATACACCACAAGGTCACCATTTGCGGCAGAGAATCGTCAGAAGAGGAACCCAAAATCAACAAGCTCCAGAGACAGTCAAGCGCACAAAACCATGGAAATCAACAAAGAGAGAACAATTACAAGGCAGTTCTCTTACCAAGATGTAAAGGGTGCAGAGGCAACCACTCCCGCGCAAACTGCAGATTCCGTTTGGCCACGTGCAGAGCTTGAGGTAGGACCGGGCACATCGCGTTGGTATGCAGAGCTTGCCAGAGAGACAGGCCACCCAAGCATCAGTCGGAAAAACCGACTAGGAAAGGTACTGGGGCCCTGGGTCCAGCCACTGTCGGGTTCTTCAGGAGCCGGAGAAGCGTTTGTTGCACCGGGGCTCGTTGTCCCCTTAAGCCTAAACTTAAGCTCTCAGTAGAGTTACAAGGAATTCCATACAAAATGGAATTGGACTCCGGCTCGGCAGTCTCAATTATTTCACAGGACACATTCAACCTTGTTTGCAGACGCAGCAACCAGTGGGCTACATTAAGACCGTCAGACATTATTTTAACAGATTTTCAGAATGCTCGGGTTAAAGTTAAGGGTGAAGCCACTCTATTGGTGAAATTTAAAGGGTTTTTGGGGCAACAGAGTTATTATTCCCACAACCTTGAGGGACAGAGTCTTACATTCCTTACATGAAGGCCATTCAGGCATTGTACGGATGAAAGTGTTGGCTAGAAGCTACCTGTGGTGGCCTGGCCTGGATAAGGCTGTAGAGGATCAAGTCCATGATTGCTATACCTGTCAGAGGTCTAGGCCTGAAATGCCTCAAGCCCCAGTTCATAGGTGGGAGGAAACACATACCCCCTGGTCCCGGGTTCATATAGACTACGCTGGGGAAGGCGATTAATTACTAAACTGGACAGGTTGCATCCAGACAGAGTGGCATCTGAAGCCTCTAAACCAAAACCCCTGAGGGTTTTCTTTGGCTGATCTTCTTTCGAAAGATATGTAGGCTTTCTGAATTTTGATATAAGTTGTCCTTGACTTAGAACCACAATTGAGCCCAAAATTTCTGTTGCTAAGTTGCTAAGTGAATTTTGCCCCACTTTATGACCTTTCTTGCCACAGTTGTTAAGTGAATCACAGCTGTCGATAAGTTAGTAACCTGGTTGTTAAGTGGATCCGGTTTCTCCATTGACTTTGCTCGTCAGGTCAGGAAAGGGGATCACATGATCCCGGGACACCACAACCCATCATAAATGTGAATCAGTTGCCAAGTGTCTGAATTTTGATCCCGTGGACATGGGGATGCTGCAACGGTCATGTGTTTGAAAAGTCACTTTTTTCAGTACTGTTGTAAGTTCAAATGGTCACTAAGTGAGGACTCCCTGTATTTCCGTAAAATCCCAAGGAAAAGCAAATGGAAGAATGAATTCCAGGCGAGTTAACTGTTCCTTATTTATGGTCTCCTTCAAGGATGAAATCTTGAAATAATAGGGAAATTTCTCCTTTGCCTGGACCTGGGGCAGGCAACCTTGGCTCTTTTATGACTCGTGGACTTCAACTCCCAGAATTCCTGAGCCAGCATGGCTCAGCTTGGCAACCTCTCCCTTTCCCCTCAGCATGGCTGGCTCAGGAATTCTGGGAGTTGAAGTCCACGAGTCATAAAGCGGCCTAGGCCTAAGCCAGAGGTAGGTAACCTCGGCTCTTTTATGACTCATGGACTTCAACTCCCAGAATTCCTGAGCCAGCGTGGCTCAGCTTGGAAACCTCTCCCTTTCCCCGCAGCATGGCTGGCTCAGGAATTCTGGGAGTTGAAGTCCACGAGTCATGAAGGGGCCAAAGTTTCCGCCATGCTGGCTCAGGAATTCTGGGAGTTGAAGTCCACGAGTCATAAAAGAGCCAAGGCTGCCTACCCCTGCGCCTTGAGAAACGAATTTTTAAAAATATCAGCCATCTGTGATAATCTTGTACATAATAGGTCGTCCTTTACTCACAACCATTTCTTTAGGGATCGTTGAAAGTCACAATGGTGTTGGAAAAAGTGATTTATGACCAGCCCTCATAATTACTGTGGTCACATGATCAAACTTCGGGCAATCTTGGGAATGGAAATGTATTCATAACCGTTGCCATGTCCTGGGGGATCACGTGATCCCCTTTGGCAGCCTTCTAACAAACGAAGTCAATGGGGGAAGCCTGATTTGCTTAATGACTGCATAATTCACTTAACAACAGCAGCCATTTGCTTAATACAACTGCCGACTTCATTTAGTGACTGCTCAAAGTTACAACAGCACTGAACAAAGGGACCGTTTTTCACACTTACGACCGTTGCAGCTTCCCCATGGTCACGTGGTCAAAATTCAGACGTGACTCATATTTATGACAGTTGCACTGTCCCGGAGTCATATGTTCCTGTTAAGTCATCTTCTAACAAGCAAAGTCAGATTCATTTAACAATTGGGTTCGTAACAACCCCAGTGATTCATGTAGCAATTGTAGCAGAAAAGGTCGTAAAATGGGGCAAAATTCACCTGACAACTGCTTTGCTTAGCAACAGAAATTTGGGGCTCAGTTGTGGTCATATGTTGAGGACTACGTGTAGTCTAGATAGATGCTCAGAACAACAGCAGCAGACACGGAGGGGAGGGGATGCTGAGCGAGATTTTAGCAACAGAAAAACAAGCATCCCTTTGCACAAATTCCTATTTTCTTTTTATCTTTTGGGGTGGAGAAATCCCTGCTTGCTCTTTTTCATCTGAACATTTACAGCAATTGTATTTCCCCCCCCCTCTACTCTCAAAGTAGTCAGTGCAAAACAAAAGAAGAACATAATATAATAAGTGCCTTTTTAATATCACTGGGAATTCATAAGAACGCCTTCGATCTTGCACCGTGAGTTTGCATGCAGTTTCCCCTGTTCTTTTATTCTGGGGTCATATGCGTGGCTAAACCCCTTTCCCCCTCTCACCTAATTTGAAGTGGGCTGAAGAAAATGAGAATATAATTTACCTCCTATTGTTGTAGACGAATAGATGGGGAGGCCCCTTAAGCAAGCAACTTGGAGGTTTTAGTTCAGAAAGACAACCTTAATAAATTTTTGGGAGGGTGGAAATAATTATCCTATGATTTTGAGGAAGGGGTCATTCACCACAGTTCAGTCTTTAGACCTCCAAGCCTTGTCACTTCCTGGTTCATTCTGTATAACATGGCAAACTACAAACCATTTGTTTAGTGACAATTCAAAGTAACAATGGTACTGAAAAAAGGGACATGTCCATTTTTACACTTAGGACTATTGCAGCATCCCTGTGGTCACATTAAAATTCAGACGCTTGGCAACTGACTCATATTCATGACGGTCGCGGTATCCTGAGATTATATGATCCCCTTTTGCGACCTTCTGACAAGCAAAGTCAATGGGGAAGCCAGATTCACTTAACAACCATGTCACTAACTTATCAGCTGCAAATGCTTCATTTAACAACTGTCTGATGCAAAACTCACTTAACAACTGTCTCACTTAGCAACAAAAAATTTGGTGTCAGTTATGAGGGTCAATGCCCAAACATCTCATTCTGGGATAAAATGGAGTTGGGGGTTTCTGGATGGGTGGTGCTTTGGGAAAACCTGGTTATTAGGCTTTGCTTAATTTCTTAAGCCCAGCGAGATTTGCAAACATGGGAAAGGAATTTTCTTAATCTGGCTTTAGGTGAACTGGAGTGTCATGTACCCATCTCAGATTTATGTGAACCAGTTTTATACACACACACACACACACACACACACACACACACACACACACTATATTGTAATGTAATGTAATGTAATGGAATGGAATGGAATGGAATGGAATGGAATGGAATGGAATAGAATAGAATAGAATAGAATAGAATAGAATAGAATAGAATAGAATAGAATAGAATAGAATAGAATAGAATAGAATAGAATAGAATAGAATAGATAGAATAGAATAGAATAGAATAGAATAGAATAGAATAGAATAGAGCTGGAAGGGACCTTGGAGGTCTTCTAGTCCAGCCCCCTGCTCGAACAGGAGAACCTTTTACCATCTCATACAAGTGACTGTCCAGCCTCTTCTTAAAAATTTCTGGAGGCAGGTTGTTCCACTGGTTAATTGTCCTCACTGTCAGGAAGTTTCTCCTTAGTTCCAGGTTGCTTCTCTCCTTGATCAGTTTCCAACCATTGTTTCTTGTCCTGCACTCAGGCGCTTTGGAGAATAGGTTGACCCCCTCCTCTTTGTGGCAGCCACTCAAATACTGGAATAATGTTATCAAGTCACCCCTGTTTCTTCTTTTCTTCAGCCTAGACCAGGGGTAGGCAACCTCGGCTCTTTTATGACTGGTGGACTTCAACTCCCAGAATTCCTGAGCCAGCCATGCTGAGGGGAAAGGGAGAGTTTCCAAGCTGAGGCATGCTGGCCCAGGAATTCTGGGAGTTGAAGTCCATGAGTCATAAAAGAGCCGAGGTTGCCTACCCCTGGCCTAGACAAACCCACATCCTGCAGCCCTTCTTCGTATGTTTTAGTCTCCAGGCCTTTGGAAAAGAGGAGTTACTGCTTCTTTAAACAGTTGCGGGTCTGTTTCTCCCCCTCATCAAAATTTCTGTTGCTAGGAGAGGAAGTTAAGTGAGTGTTGGCTCATTTTACCACCTTTTTTGCCACAGTGACCAGGTGAATCATTGCAGTTGCTAAGTGAAACACACAGCCATTAAGCGAATCAGGCTCCCTGCAATGAATCTTTCTGTGGAAGCCGGCTGGGAAGGTCACAAACGGTGATCACATGACCTTGGGACACTGGCAACCGTCATAAATACATGCCAGTTGCCAAACACCCAAATTTTGATCTCATGAGTGTAGGAGTGCTTCAGTGGTGGTCAGTGTGAAAAGTGGTCATAAATCACTTTTTCAAAACTTCACTAAACAAATGGTTGTCAGTGTAAACCAGGGGTCTTCAAACTCGGCCCTTTTATGACTCACGGACTTCAACTCCCAGAATTCCTCAGCCAGGCACGTTGGCTGAGGAATTCTGGGAGTTGAAGTCCACAAGCCATAAAAGGGCCGAGTTTGAAGACCCCTGATGTAAACCGAGGACTACTGTAATGGGTGATTTCCATCAGCAGGTTATGTCAGCCCTCCTGGATAAACCAGACAGGAGATATGATTAGGTGTGCTAAATCTGCTTTGTTGTAAGGCTACATTAACAGAAACTTGCAGGTCTGAAGGCAGGAACCTCCCTTCTCTGCTTTTAACTGCCTGATCAAAATCAGGCTCTTTCTTTGACCCTTTAAGTGACTGCAAATTCCTCCCTCTCTTATCTGTTTGTTCCCTAGGCAGCACCCATTTTGTTTAGTTCTGATAGACGAGGACTCAGAGTGGTTTAACAAGGAATGAGTTTATTGAATACACAAAGTCAACTGCTAACTGTCAAATGTTGCAACCCTTTTATAGGGAAAGCGTTTGAACTGTAACCAATACAAACAGTCTCTTTTCCCGCTCCTTGGTTGTGGCGTCCAATGAATGCACCTTATTTTCCCGCTTAAAACCTTGCAAAGCTGCACTGTGTTTGCAATCTCTTCCAAGGCCTATTGCTAACTATTTACATACATAACACCCCTTACCCCCCAGTTGATGTCATTTTCTTACAAAATCCCTTAGGTATTTTGGTGGCCTATGTATTCTGGACGGGTATCTGTTGCTTTGGCTATTAGGGACCCTTCTTTCTGGTTGACTGCTAGGCTGCTGGTTACTACTGGACCTGGGCTCTGGGTTACTGTCTACAGATGTACTGTCTTGAATAATAGGATGTGTTTGGAATTCAGTGGTCACTGGCCTACTTCGCAGGGGTATTTCCCAATCAATTGGACTGAATTGTTGTTGTTGGGCATCAGGGAATGTGTTATCATGCCCAACCCCCACAACGCTTCCAGGCCTAATGTTGTCTGTACTGTTTCCCCTTACTAATCCTTGGTCCCCCTCAGCAGGCACACACCCCCTCGATCTTTTCCTCAGTTGGTCTACGTGTCTTTTACAAATCCTATTCCCTTCCCCCTCAATGATGTAAGATAGGGGACCCAAGATTTCAGTTACCACCCCTGGAATCCATTTGTCCCCTTGGGCGTAGTTCCTGGCCCAAATCAAGTCCCCCACTGCAAATGTTCTGTTAGGAATGTCAAATTCGATGTTTGGTTGGAGTCTGTCAGGATGTAATCTGTCCAACTTGGTCAATATTTTCCTGCCCCACCTCATTTCAGCTGGGCTTTTCCCCGTAGCCGAACAGGGGGTTGTGTGTTGAGCCAACAAGAACTCAGCTAGTCTCTGATGCCAGTCACCTCGAATGATCCTTTTAAGCGCGTCCTTCGTGGTCCTCACGTTCCTTTCAGCCAATCCGTTGGTGGAGGGGTGGAAGGGTGCAGAAGTCTTGTGCTTAATCGAGTTGGCCTTGAGGAAATCCTGAAATTCAATAGATGTGAATTGTGGCCCATTATCTGACACTATTAAATCTGGCAACCCATGAGTGGCAAAGAGGCCCCTTAATGCCTGTATTGTTCTGCCTGCCGTTACTGAACTGACCGGTATTACTTCTAGCCATCTAGAGTAACTGTCGACCACTACAAGGAACGTTAACCCCTGGAAAGGTCCCGCGAAATCAATATGAATCCTGGACCAAGGATTCCTAGCTAGCTCCCATTTATGTGTGCGGATGTGTTGTTGTTCAGGCCTGGAGCGTTGGCACAGATGGCAATTGGCAACGCATTCCTCAATGTCGTGGTCCAATCCTGGCCACCACAAGTGACTCCTAGCCAGGGCCTTCATCCTTACTATTCCAGGGTGTCCCTCATGCAATTCAACTAGGATAGCTGATTTGTGGATTTCCGGAATGACTACGCGAGTTCCCCAGAGTAAGCACCCCATATGAACTGATAGTTCATCTTTCCTTCTGAAAAATGGACTGTATTTTACGTCCGGGTTGGCGTTGGGCCAACCACTCATGGCCCAGGCCATTACTCTCCTTAAGATGAGGTCCTTATTGGTTGCCTCAGCAATGTCTTTTGCCGTTAATGGCAAATCAGGAATATCCTGTAGGGACATTATTTGTCCCACTGGGGCAGGGTCCTCCTCTGTTGTGCTTAGAGGCAATCTGCTAAGAGCGTCTGCATGACCCATGTCCTTACCTGGCCTGTATTGGAGGGAAAATGAGTATGCTGAGAGGAAAATGGACCACCTCAGCATCCTGGGTGACATAATCTGAGGAGTCTGTTTATCTGTGGTAAACAGTCCCAGCAAGGGTTTGTGGTCAGTCAGTATAGTAAAGTTCCTACCATACAGGTAATCGTGGAACTTCTTAACTCCTGCCACAATAGCTAATGCCTCCCTGTCTATTTGCGCATAGTTCCGCTCTGCCTTGGTTAGTGTGCGGGAGTAGTATGCAATGGGTCTTTGTATTCCTTGGTTGTCTAAGTGGCTGATCACCGCCCCTACGCCATAAGGCGAAGCATCGCATGCCAGGAAGATTGGTTTGTTTTCAATAAAGTGAGTCACAGTTGAATTACTGGAAAGGATGTCTTTTAGAGTTTGGAAACTCTCTTTGTGCTTGTTCTGCCATTGCCAAGGGGTCTTCTTATCTAGGAGTCTGTGCAGAGGTTCTGCAATGGCAGCCTTATGTGGTACAAAAGTGTGATAAAAATTTACCAAGCCTAGGAAGGCCTGTAGTTCTGCCTTGTTCCTTGGTTCAGGAGCCCCTTTTATTGCTTTGATTTTTTCAGGGGTAGGATGGACTCCACTTTTGTCAATCCTGAACCCCAAAAAATCAGTGGATTTAACCCCAATGCTACATTTTTCCTTTTTTAATTTTAACCCAGCCTTCCTAAATCTGCCCAGTACCTGTTCCAGCCGCTCTACTAACATTCCTTCATCTTTTCCAGCTATTAGGACATCATCAAAGTAAGGGCATACTCCAGGTATGCCCTTTAAGGTCCTCTCCATCACTTCTTGGAAGATGCCTGGAGCTGCTGCAATTCCAAATTGCAGCCTGTGGACTCGGAACGCCCCCTTGTGGGTAACAATTGTTTGTGCCTCTGCAGCCTCCTTGGAAACAGTTAACTGTAAGTACGCATGCGCCAAGTCGAGCTTGGCGAAGATGGCGGCGTCCTGGATCGTGGCGAGGACCTGCTTCACCGTCGGGACCGGGTAAGCATGTTTTTTCATCCCAATGTTGAGGGTGGCTTTATAGTCGGCGCAGATTCTCACATCCCCATTGGGTTTGAGGGGTGTGACAATCGGCGTCTCCCACAAACCGCCCTCAACAGGTTCTAGAACTCCGAGGCCTACAAGCCGGTCGAGCTCGGCCTCAATTTTTTCTTTTAAGGCAAAAGGCACTCTCCGGGCCTTTAGCCTGATCGGGTTTACTGAGGGGTCTAGGTTAAAGTTAATGGGGGGCCCTTTGTACTTGCCTAGAGATCCATCGAATACGTCTGCAAATTCTTTGCAGACGGATTCGAGGGTCTTATTTCTAATCACTGAATTTATTCCTCCTATCCAAATTCCTAGGGCTGGAAACCAATTAAGCCCTATTAAGCTGGTCCTATTCCCCTCCGTAACTACCAAATCTAAGACCCCCTTAAACCCCTTAAAATTTACTTTAAGGCTGGTCTTCCCTTTTACGATTATTGGACTTTTTTGGAAGTCCATTAATTGAATAGTTGTTGGTTTAAGTGGAATTCTTTTTCCACTTAGTTGTTCAATTTTCTCAAGGGTTTCAGTGGAAATTATCGACACTGAAGCCCCTGAGTCGATTTCCATTCTGCAAGGGACCCCTTGCAGAAGGACTGTAATTTTTAATTTTCCGTCCGGAAAATTGTGCCCCCTTCCCCGCCGTCTCCGATTGACGCGGGCCACCTCCCTTAGAGTTGGACTTTCCACCCGGGGTTTAGGGATCTCCTTGCCACTAGCATTAGGGGTTACCTTACCCTCTGGCCACACATCGACTTCGTTCAGACGGGTGTCCCGACCGCGACTTCTGCAGATGGCCTGGATGTGGCCAGTCTTGCCGCAAGCCCTGCACTTGGCGGTACGAAATCGGCAGGAAGCGCGGGAATGGTTGCCGCCGCAGCTGCCGCATCGGTTCTGCGTTTCGTTGTCGCGCGGTCTGGTTGCTGTGTCCCGCCACGGTCGTTGTGCCCCGGTCGGTGGTCTTTGCGGTGTTGCGGGTTGTTGCCGGCGGCCAGGGTCAGGCCCCTCGCTTCTGAGTTGTTTTGGTGCCATCTTTCCGAATCGCCTGGAGACTTCTGCGATCTCTTCCTCCCACTGCTGATCCACCTCCCCGCAGTCCACATAGCCCTCTTGGTTAATTTCGGGTGCTGTCGCCATGCTACTGCGGGGGGGGTCGCGGTACCCGGTTGACTCATACGTGAGGAGTTCGTCTAACACTTCCTGTAAATCGCCGGTAGGTTTGGCGATTATTCTATTCTGTAATTGTTCATCGCGTAAGCCCAGCACGACTCTGTCCCTAATTCTAATCTCTAAATTGTCGTATTTGCAACGAACTGCTGCTTCCCGGACGGCAGCGACGAATTTCTGTATGGACTCCCCCGGTCTCTGATTCCGCTTCTCGAAGATGCGCCGCCAAAAGAGTTCGGACCTTCGGGGAGTAAAGTGAACTTTTAATTTTGCGAGGAGGTCGGCATAGGGCACGCTGGAGACTGGTTGAGGCTGGCACAGCCCGACAGCAACTCTGTAGACCGGTGTGCCGCAGATTGTCAAGAGTGCCGCCGCTTTTTTCCGGTCGTCGGTGATTCCGTTCACCAACAGGAATCCCTCGACCTGCCCGATGTATTCTTCCCAATCCTCGGGGAAGTTAGGGTCAAATTCCTTCAGTGACCCAATCTGCGCCATTCGGAGAATTTTTTTTATTCTGCCGCGGCCGCTGAGTTGACTTGACACGTATTCGAATTCCGCCGCCTTTGCGCGACAATTCTGCCGATTCTCTGGTCTTCTGTCTATCCCACCTTCGTCGCCAGTTGTTTAGTTCTGATAGACGAGGACTCAGAGTGGTTTAACAAGGAATGAGTTTATTGAATACACAAAGTCAACTGCTAACTGTCAAATGTTGCAACCCTTTTATAGGGAAAGCGTTTGAACTGTAACCAATACAAACAGTCTCTTTTCCCGCTCCTTGGTTGTGGCGTCCAATGAATGCACCTTATTTTCCCGCTTAAAACCTTGCAAAGCTGCACTGTGTTTGCAATCTCTTCCAAGGCCTATTGCTAACTATTTACATACATAACACATTTCTCTGGTCCTTTAAGGTTGTATGAACAGAGGGAAAGCATCAAAATCACGTGAAGTGTTAGTACCGCTTCATAAAGCCTTGGTAAGGACACACCTGGAATACTGCATCCAGTTTTGGTCACCAGGATGTAAAAAAGAGGTTGAGGCTTTGGATAAGTGTGCAGAAATGAGGAACTTAGGAGGATTAAAGTCCTGGGGACTAAAACATATGAAGAACGGTTGCAGGATTTGGGTTTGGCTAGTCTAGAGAAAAGAAGGGGTGACATAATAGAAGTATTCCAGAATTTTGAGGGGCTGCCACAAGGAAGAGGGGGTCACATTATTCTCCAAAGCACCAGAGGGCAGGATAAGAAACAACGGTTGGAAACTGATCAAAGAGAGAAGCAACCTGGAATTAAGGAGAAACTTCCTAACAGTGAGGACAATCAACCAGTGGAACAGCTTGCCACCAGAAATAATGGGTGCTCCATCACTGGAGATTTTTAAAAAGAGACTAGACATTCACCTCTCTGAGATGTTATAAGTTCTCCTGCTTGATCGGAGGCTGGACTAGAAGACTTCCAATGTCCCTCCCAGTTCTGTTCTGATTGAGATTGAGATCATCCACACGTTCCATTAGTTTATGCTTGGTGGGATGGAAAATACAACTAGGGGAACTCAATCCTCAATTCTTCAGGGGACTGGGGTGCTTAAAATTCGTTTTTATTTTATTGTATTATTTTATTTTGCAGCTAGACCTAGGGACGCTTTTTTTTCCTTCGTGCCTTCATTCTGTTGAACACCTAATTCTTGCAGTTCTGTCTAATGTGTATGTGTATCAACTCATAGAGCATGGCTGCAGTATTATTATTTATTCCTTTTATTATCTTCTTTATTTCCACCACCACCACCATCATCATCATCATCATCATCATCATCATCATCATCATCATCATTATTATTATTATTATTATTATTATTATTATTATTATTATTATTATTATTATTATTATTATTATTGGTGGAGCAGTGGGCTAATGCCTCCTTAAGTAACACCAGCTGCCTGCAATTAGTGCAGGTTCGAGTCCCACCAGGCTCAAGGTTGACTCAGCCTTCCATCCTTCCGAGGTAGGTAAAATGAGGACCCAGATTGTTGGGGGCAATAAGCTGACTTTGTAATAATGCCGCTTGGGGTGTGTGTGTGAAAGCCCTAATAAGCAAGCATATACATAGAATGAAGGCTACTGCTAAGCTTGTAAGCCGCCCTGAGTCTTCGGAGAAGGGCGGGATATAAATGGAATTAAAATAAATAAATAAATAAATCCTGGCCTGCAATAATTAGTAATATAGGGAGTCCTTCACTTATGACCATTATGGACACTGCCTATTAAGGTTGTAAGTCATGACTGTTGTAAAGCAGGGTAATCCTGTGACTGACCCAATCTTACAACCTTTTTTGGGGGGTGGTTGTTAAGTGAATCACCATGTAATACATTAATTGAATCTGTGGCTGTTAAGTGGACTGTGGTCATTAAGCAAACCGATTTTTGTCAGAAACTGAAAGTAAATGCTGATTTTGGGCAAAAAGGCTGTAAATGGTGGTTATGTGACCACAGGACATTGCAATTGTCTGTATATTCAGGCAAATTATTGAGCACATAAAATGTGATAATGTGACGGGTGGAGGGGAGGAGAGGCTGTCAGAATTTTGGAAGCAGGTCTTAAGTACCCTTGGGGCAGCCCTCTGTAGTATCTTTGAATAGTCACTAAACAAGTCGTAAGGAGAGGACTACCTACCCTATAAGTAGGGTTCATCAGCCTTGTTATGGGGCAGTGATTAGTGATCAGAATTAATAAATAATTCCATATATTTGGATAGCACTTTAACTCACCTCACAATCACAACATTCACAATCACAACATTTCAACAATTATAACATTACTCCAAACAGAAAACCAGAGTTGGAAGGGACCTTGGAGGTCATCTAGTCCAACCCCCTGCCCAGGCAGAAAACCCTGTACCATTCCAGACAAATAGCTGTCCAGTCTCTTCTTAAAAACTTCCAGTGTTGGAGCTTCTGGAGGCAGGTTGTTCCACCGGTTTAATTGTCCTAACTCTCAGGAAATTTCTCCTTAGTTCCAGGTTGCTTCTCTCCTTGATTAGTTTCCATCCGTTGCTTCTTGTCCTGCCTTCAGGTGCTTTGGGGAATAGCTTGACTCCTTTTTTCCATTAAACGAGACTAACCCAATTCCTGCAACCGTTCTTCATATGTTTTAGCCTCCAGTCGTTAAAATAGATTAAAACACAGGGCAAGCCTCTCTACTCAACAGGGAGTATCATAAATAATTCAGCCATTTCTTTTGATTCAGCTGAGAAATATGTAGAGTTTATTTAGCTCTTGACATGCTGATTATTCATCTTTTGTCTTATCAAACTGTTCTGGAGCTTAACCCTGGAGAGAGAAAAAATGATGGAGTTGACTGTCTGTTGAATGACCCCAATGGGAAAACTTTGGGAATAAACAAAAATTGGAGGAATGCAGATGTCTCAGCTCCAGAGCTGGAAATATGTGGGCCAGGATTCAGCATTCTTTCCAACGAGGTTTTTATAATCTTTCATGATGATTTTCCTTTGTTAATAGTCTCAAAATGATTACAAGAGGAGGAGGAGGAGGAGGAGGAGGAGGAGGAGGAGGAGGAGGAGGAGGAGGAGGAGGACGACAACTGTGGGGTCCTTGGTGCTCTCTGAGCTGGGTGGTTTTCTTGCAGACCTTTCATGACCCAACTAGGTAACAACATCAGTACTAAAGGGAGGAGGAGGAGGAATCACATTTCTTTTTACTATTTTTTTATCTAATTGCATGTTTCAAGCTGTCAGTCCTTCATTTATGACTGATCACTTAGCAAGCATTTAAAGTTACAATGGACCCCCTGAAGGCTATTTACAACCCAATTTTGAAGTTATTACGGTTCAGTTGTGTTCTGCCCCCTCCCCCAACACATGATCACATTTTGGGTGCTCGGCCACCAGCTCACCTTTCTGACTGCAGCCTTCTCGGTCATATGATCATGATATTTGATGGTTTGTTTTTTTTGCTACTTTCCAGCATTTATTTCTTGTTGCCAGCCAAAAATGCTGTCTGGGGAAAATGGATTTGCTTAATGAACATTGTGTTTCCTTAACAACCATTGCAAAAATTGCTTTAAAATCAGGTCTGATCACATTTATTTAATGACTGCAACAATTTAGGATTGTAATTCTGCACTCACTTATGATCATAAATCAAGACTGCTTGCATCAATTAGGGATTACAGCAGTACAGGTTGTCCTCAACATACGACCACAACTGAGCCTAAAATTTATGTTGCTAAGTGAGACATTTGTTAAGTGGGTTTTGCCTCATTTCATGACATTTCTT
This sequence comes from Vipera berus, assembly GCF_964194415.1. Taxonomy (NCBI): domain Eukaryota; kingdom Metazoa; phylum Chordata; class Lepidosauria; order Squamata; family Viperidae; genus Vipera; species Vipera berus. Next base: position 127,665,223 of record NC_138205.1, on the reverse strand, counting down.
GCCACAGTTGTTAAGTGAATCAGTGCAGTTGTTAAGTGAGCAACAGGACAGTAAGTGAATCTGGCTCTCCCATTGACTTCGCTCGTCAGAAGGTCGCAAAAGGGGATCACGAGACCTTGGGACACAGCAGTGGTCATAAGTATGAACCAGTTGCCAAGCGTCTGAATTTTGATCACCTGAACATAGGTAACTTTGAAAAACGGTCATAAGTCTCTTTTTCCAATGCTGCTGTAACTTTGAACGGTTACTAAATGAACTGTTGTAAATCAAGGACTTCTTGTACTATCACTGCAACTTTCATAAATATAAGTCAGTTGCCAAGCGTCTGAATTTTGATCACGTGATCAGGGGGAAGCTGCAACGGTCGTAAGTGTGAAAAACAGTGCCGTTGTAACTTTGAACAGTCAGTACGAACTATTGTAAGTCAAGGACCACCTTTGCAAGAATGACCCTTTGATTTTCCCATTTGTTATTCATGTGACAACATCATGTGCCCCAGGGCTCAGTTCTGGGCCCAGAGCTCTTCTACATCTTCATCAACAATTTGGACAAGGGGATAGATGGGGAACTCATCAAATTTGCAGACGACACCAAGCTGGCACGGAATAGCCCACACTCCAGAAGACAGGCTTAAGATACAGGAGGATCTGGACAGACTCGAACACTAGGTGCTATCTAACAAAATGGAATTCAAGGATGAAAAAAGGAAGGTTCTACATTTAGGCAGGAGAAATCAAATGCACAGGTATAGGTGGTAACTTGCTCAATAGTAGCAACTGTGAGAGGGATCTCGGAGTCCTAGTGGACAATCACTTAAATATGAGCCAGCCGTGTGCTGCAGCTGCCAAAAAAGCCAACACAGTGCTAGGCTGCTTTAACAGAGGGAGAGAATCAAGGTCACGTGAAGCATTAATACCACTTTATAATGCCTTGGGAAGGCCTGCATCAAGTTTTGGTCACCATGATGTAAAAAAGATGTTGAGACTCTAGAAATAGTGCAAAGAAGAGCAACAAAGATGATCAGAGGACTGGAGACTAAAACATATAAGGAACTGTTGCTGGAATTGGGTATGTCTAGTTAATGAAGAGAAGGACGAGGGGGGACATGCTAGCAGTCTTCCGCTATCTCAGGGGCTGCCCCAAAGAAGAGGGAGTCAAGCTATTCTCCAAAGCGCCCGAAGGCAGGACAAGAAGCAATGGATGGACACTAATCAAGGAGAGAAGCAACCTGGAACTAAGGAGGAATTTCCTGACAGCGAGAACAATTAACCAGTGGAACAACCTGCCTCCAGAAGCGGTGAATGCTTCAACACTGGAAGTTTTTAAGAAGAGACTGGACAGCCATTTGTCTGAAATGATATAGGGTTTCCTGCCTGAGCAGGGAGTTGAACTAGATGACCTCTAAGGTCCCTTCCAACTTTATTATTATTAGTAGTAGTAGTATTAGTATTAGCATTATTAATATTATTATCCAATATGGATACTTCCTTGCCTTAGAACATAGAATTGTAGGCTTGGAAGGGACCACGGAGGTCTTCTAGTCCAGCCCCCCTGCTCAAGGCAAGAGTCCTTATACCATCCTGGTCAAATGATTGTCAAATGATTGTCTGCTTTTGAAAACCTTTAATGACACTTTTCACTATCCATATTCCCCTCCATCTGGCAAATCTATCCATGCAGAAATATTTCTGTATTTATTTGTATCTCGTCTTTATTATTTTTATAAACAATTCAAGGTGTCAAACATATCCAACCACGTCTATCTCCTACTTTCCTCATAACAACGACCCTGTGATGTAGATTGGGCTGAAACAGAGGGAGTGGCCCAAACAGAATACAGTTATGCTTAACCTACAATCATTTGTTTAATTATTGTTCAAAGTTACAACAGCACTGAAAAAAGTGATTTATGACTGTTTTTCATACTTGACCATTGCAGAATCCCCATGATCATGTGATCAAGATTTGGACACTTGGCAACTGATTTGTATTTATGACGGTTGCAGTGTCCCTGGCGTCGTCCCTTTTGCGAACTTCTGATAAGCAAAGTCAATGCGGATGACCCACTTAACAACCATGTTACTAACTTAAGAATTGCAGTGATCAGGTGGGGCAGGAAAAGTGGTAAATGGGACAAAAACTCACTTAACCATTGTCTTGCTTAGCAGAAGAAATTTTGGGTTCAATTGGGGTCGTAAGTCAAGGACTACCAATGCTCCATGCTTGTCATCCGCGTCATGGTTGGCTCAAAGCTGCTTTTTCAAAAGGCAATTGGACTTTCTTGGTTTTTCCTTGAAGACGTTTTGCCTCTCATCCAAGAGGCTTCTTCAGTTCCACCAAGGTCCACTTCTTCAATTCCACCCAAACTGAAGAAGCTTCTTGGATCAGAAGCAAAACCTCTTCAAGCAAAAACAAAGAAAGTCCGGTCATCTTTTGAAAAAGCACCTTTGGGACTCTTCTGTCAGATCTGCCATCTTTAGCTTGGTGAAGGGGAGAAAGAGAAGAAATGGCCAATAAGCATGTATGGAGTACAGATGAGGAAAAAAAAGTTGGGGGGGGGAGGGGGAAACAACAGGTCTGACAGAAACAAGAGGTGTGAGAAACCAGCCTGTTCAAGCTATGAAGCTTGGGAAAAGAACGCGAATTGCTCCAAACATCCGAATGATTTCCAAAACGCCTCAGTCAGGGGTGTCAAACTCGCAACGTCACGTGACGCGTCGTAACGTATCGCGACTTTTTTCCCCATTGCCGGCCATGGGGTGGGCGCAGTTTCGGCATGACACATCCAGCCTGTAGGCTGCCAGTTTGACACCCCTGACTTAAGTGGTACACATTGTTCAAAGACGAACTGGTTGAGGGGAGAGGGCGGACATGAAGGGGAAAAGCTTGTAACCTTTTGTGCGGGAACTTCAGATCTAGTCTGCTTTTACTGCAACCAGTAATCCTTAGTAAAAGGTGCTGGTGATGACCTATAAAGCCCTAAATGGCATGGGTCCGGATTACCTTAGGGAGCACCTGCTGCCAGCATCAGCTTCCCATCGTCCTGTGCGCACCCACAGGGAGGGCCTCCTTAGGGTTCTGCCGGTTAGAGATTGCCGGCGGGTGATCCCCAGGGGGAGGGCGTTGTCTGTGAGTGCGCCCGCCCTTTGGAACGAACTGCCGATGGAGCTTCGGACTGCCCCCGACCTTCGCTTGTTTCACCGGGACTTAAAAACTTGGTTGTTTGAATTGTCTGGCCTGGACTGAGGGATTTTAGGTAAAGGTAAAGGTAAAGGTTCCCCCGCACATGTGTGCTAGTCGTTTCCAACTCTAGGGGCCGGTGCTCATCTCCGTTTCAAAGCCAAAGAGCCAGCGCTTGTCCGAGGACGTCTCCGTGGTCATGTGGCCGGCATGACTGGACACCAAAGGCGCACGGAACGCTGTTACCTTCCCACCGTAGTGGTCCCTATTTTTCTACTTGCATTTTTACTTGCTTTCGAACTGCTAGGTTGGCAGAAGCTGGGACGAGTAACAGGCGCTCACTCTGTTACGCGGCACTCGGGATTCGACCCGCCAAACTGCCGACCTTCTGATCGACAGGCTCAGCGTCCTAACCCACTGAGCCACCGCGTCCCTTGAGGGATTTTAAATTATATTAATTAAATTAAATTAAATTAAATTACATTAAATTAAATTAATTTTAAATTTAAATTTTAAATATTATCTTAATTGTGGGCTGTATTAATTTAATTTTGATTTATTCTCTCTTTTGTATTGTTTTTAACTTGCCCTGTGAATCGCCCTGACTCCTTCGGGAATAGGGCGGTATATAAATTCAACTAATAAATAAATAAATAAATAAATAATAAAAGAACCCATCACTTCCTAATGGCGTTGAGGGTCTTTTTCCCCCCTAGGGATCTGGCTAAGGTGGATCTGACATCTCCATTGTATTAAATAAACATATTAAGGCATTTTTTTAGTTCACAAAACTCACATTGGGACTACATTGAATCTCCAGAGAGAAACTAGCGGTTGCTTAAGAATTCTGGGATTGGCCATGACAGCAATGCATTCTGGGAGGCTTAACCCACCACATCAGAAAAACATGCAGTTGAAATGGGTACAACTGGGAGACATGTGGTGGCAGCTGATCCAAACCCATAATTAGGAATTAAAATAATAATAAAAAATGGAGTGGTTCTGACAATGTGTTTGGTCTCTTTGTTTTTGGAAGCTTCCCTATCAAGGGTCTACTCATTCTGCAAAAAAAAAGGATGATTTTAATGGGTTATTATGCCGATCTCAGATCTTTTGCAGATGGGGAAATATTTCATTTTTGCTTAAGAAAAAATACACCCCCTTTTTGTCCTGAGTTCCTCTAATTGACAGATCCGTTCCACATTTGCAGCCTTGCACTGAACATGCACGGTTATAATAAATCAAAGGAAGATTAGAAGCAACAATATGGAATCATTATATTTAGATAGGTCCCTTAACACTTCTCAATATGCTAAGAAGCAGCTGGAATTTATGTAGGGCTGGACAAAAGCAACTGCAGTATTTGTTTTCTGAAAATTGACTTGCCTTTGAAACAGAATTATCTTCGCTACCGTGCAGAAAGAAGTAACTGTGTTACCATGCAGGTAATCCTCTATTTAAATCCACAAATAGGACCAGAATTTCTCTTGCAAAGCAAGGAGGTTGTTAAGTGAATTGCACCCAACTTTAAAACCCTATTTTGCCACAGTTGTTAAGTGAATCATGTTGTGGGAAGAATCCAGAGAAAGAAATATTTTGGGAAATATTAAAAAGGCAGAATATATTTCCCCAAAGAAATAATGGAGTTCTTTAAAAAGACAGAACCCTCCCCCACTCAAGTCTCTCTGCCCCAAACAGAAACCAGGTCTGCAGAAATGCAGATGTGATAATCTTGTCAGAAGGATTGGAGCCAGGAAGCTGATGGGATTAGGAAGACAAAGATCCCTAGAATCAACAATCCCTCACACCAAAAAAAAAATCCAACATAGGACATAACCATCATCCACATCCCCAGGGAAGCAGGATATAACCTTTGGGACATAACAGGATTAACCCACCACCATCAGAATACCAGAAAGGCACACTCAGACTCAGGTCAAAGTTCATGCCACAGGAACAACTCCAAACAAAAGCCCCAGAAGGTATAAAAACCCACCACTCCCTGCTACATGTGGTTAGTTTTTACCAGAGCCATCTTTCTGTCTGGCTCTCCTCTTCAATAAACTGCAATCTTCTTTCTAAAGCAGTCTCCATTTTGATTATTCCTGGCTTGGACTGGGCCCTGATGAAGATTTTTCTTTCAACAATGTGGTTGAAAAGTAAATCCAGTTTTCCCCATTGATTTTGCTTGTCAGAAGCTAGTTGGTAAGGTCACCAATGGCGATCACATGAGCCGGGACAGTGCAACTGGCATAAATACATGCCACTTGCCAAGCACCCAAATTTTGATCATGTGACTATGATGGTTGTAACTGTGAAGACCAGTTTTAAGCCACCTTTTTCAGAGTTGTCCGAACAGTCACTAACTGAATGGCTGCAAGTTGAAGAATACCTGTAATTGTCTAGATCAGTGTTTCTCAACGATGGCAACTTTTAGATGGGCAGACTTCAACTCCCAGAATTCCTCTGCCAGTATGGCTGACTGGGGAATTCTGGGAGTTGAAGTCCACACATCTTCAAGCTGCCAAGCTTGAGAAACACTGATCTAGGACAGTGTTTCTCAACCATATCAACTTTAAGATGGGTGGACTTCAACTCCCAGAATTCCCCAGCCACACAGAATTCTGGGAGTTGAAGTCCATCCATCTTAAAAGTTCCCAGGCTGAGAAACACTGGCCTGGAAAGTCATTTGGGGGGGATCTTAACTAGAGAGAAGCCCTTTCCTTTTTTAAATTTTATTTTATTTCAGAAAGATGGATGAAAATACTTTGCAAGTGCTGGCGGTGAAAGAAGTTGGATGTTGCTCAGTCTTGCGTCCCACCAAACAATCATGAGGGGGAGAAAATCCACCTTCGGATGGAAATTTTTCAAGGACCGTTTTGAATGGATGACACCAACCGCCTAGAATGATAAACTGTCTTGGTTGTGGGAATCCAATTAAAGGCTTAGAAAAAATGTTTGGGGAAATAGAATTGGACAGCCAGGCAGAGAATGGAAGCTCAAAAAAAAAAACAACAACCCACATGTGGAGATAAGCTTTCTTCCTTCCGCAGTTCCACCTTTTTGGCCCTGTTCCTTTTCATTCATGCTGGCAATTCATTAGCTAGAAAGGCCGCTGACTGAATAAATTCAAGGTTAGATGACCAAGATTCCTGAAGCTGCTGGAAATAAGACTGAGAAACAAAAAGCTTGTTTGTGGGTTTGTTTCATGAAAGTTTTGGGGAATAACAAGCCAAAAAATGTTGCTAGTTCCTATGAACTCACATTTTTCGTAGGCTTCTAGTCATCCAGAAACTGGCTAGATAGAGAAACCCAATGTGGGAAAAGTCAACATTTACACCAGTGGCGTAGCGTAGGGGGTGCAGGGGGGGCGGGCCGCACCGGGTGCAACATCTGGGGGGGCGCGCTCGCACTCGCAGCTCTCTGCCCCTGCCTGGCTCACTCACTCTCTCTCACTGCAGTGCTGGCTGTGCAAATCCGATCCGAGCCGCCGGGTCGCCGCCCACTGTGGAGGGGGGAGTGCCAGGCGTGCGGTTAGGGGGCGCAAATTACTTGCCTTGCCCCGGGTGCTGACAACCCACGCTACGCCACTGATTTACACAGGAATTGAGGAATGACAAAGGTCTTTTATTTCTGTACACAAGCAGGAAAGGACCTCTCTGGATTTCACACCCAAGAAGCAAACTGGAAAGTAGGTACAGAATACAGAATAGAGTCAGAAGGGTCTTTAAAGGTCCTCTAGTCCAACCCTAGCCTAACCCTCTAGATCAGACATGTCAAACACAAGGCCCGGGGGCCGGATCTGGCCCGTGAAGTGGTTTCATGCGGCCCGCGAAGCCATCCTGGAAACAGTGAGGGAACGGCCCCCACTGCCTTGGCCCTGGCGCAGAGACCCTCCTCCTGCCAGAGACCCTCAGATCTGTCCCACTCCTGCCCGGGCCCCCATAGGCACCTTTGATGCGAACCATGTAGAGCTGGCCACGCCCACCTGGCCCCCTGAGGGCAACCGCAATGCTGATGCGGCCCTCAATGAAATTGAGTTTGACACCCCTGCTCTAGATGCTATACCATTCTGGGCAAATGACTGTCTAGTCTCATCTCAAAAGCCTCCAGTGTTGGAGCACCTCTGGAGGCAAAAATTGTTCCACTGATTAATTCCTTTCATCGACAGGAAATTTCTCCTAAGTTGGCTTTTTTGAGTTATTTTTATACAATTCACTACAGGAAGCAAAAGTAAGACGGTTGCTGATTCAAGACCAATATTTCTCCACTCCTAGAATTCAATACAGGAAAAAGTTCCATGGCAGTTGCACAAAGCAAAGTCATCCCATAATACTCCAGCCATTATTTAATTCTACTTCATTATTATATATAGTTTGACGATCCCTGGGTGTGGTGTTTTTTTTTATTGTGTTCATGATTAACTTTCCTTGTCCAGAGGCCTCCAACAATAGTGAAACAAAACATCACCTTTCTTTATTCCAGATAGTCCTTGTATTACAAGAGTTTGCTTAGTGACCATTCAAAGTTACCACAGCAGTGAAAAAAGTGCTGTATGGCTGTTTTTCACACAACCGTTGTTGCATCCCCATGGTCACGTGATTAAAATCTGGACGCTTGGCCACAGTCATGGGGTCACGTGATCCCCTTTTGCGACCTTCTGACAGGCAAAGTCAATGGAGAAACCGGATTCACTTAACAACCGATGAAAATAGGGCTGGAAGGGACCTTGGAGTCCAAACTGCTGTTCAATCAGGAGAACTTATAACATTTCAGACCCAATAGCTATCCAGTCTCTTCTTAAAAAGCCTCCAGTGATGAAGCACCCACAACTTCTGGTGGCAAGCTGTTCCACTGGTTAATTGTCCTCACTGTTAGGAAATTTCTCCTTAGTTCCAGGCTACTTCTCTCCTTGGTTAGTTTCCATCCATTGTTTCTTGTCCTGCCTTCAGGGGCTTTGGAAAATAAGCTGACCCCCCCACTCCCCCCTTCTTTGTGGCAGCCCCTCAGGATGATATTTGAAGACTCTTGTACTGCAGATTCTTTCTGCGCTTTCATTAAATATCTTTCTATTCTTAGCTCTGGAGGGCTCACCACCCGCCTTTAATCTCCATGATTAACCTTTTACAGGTAGTCCTTCATTTAATGACCATTTGAAGTAACAATGGCAGTGAAATGTCCATGGAGCTTTTCCGTCATCCAGCTCATGGTTGTCCCAAAGATGCTTTTTCAAGAGGCAAATGGACTTTGTTTTCCTTTGAAGACATTTCACTTCTCATCTCAGAAGCTTCTTCAGCTCTAACTGGATGGTGGGGAATGCAAGGATTTATACCCTTGCAGACAGCTGGTCATTTGCAATCTTTTAGGGAGTCCTTGAGGCCACCTGGAAGATTATCTGTGTCCTCAAGGTCACCTTTGGGACAACCATGACCTGGATGACTGAGAATCTCCATAGACCTTTAGCTACGCATTTTGGGATGAACACCCTTTGAATGGTGCAGGAGTATGAACGGATTTCCAGAAAACATGGCAGACTACAGGAACGATTTGGACTTCATTTTGAGATGCAGACAACACACTCATCCCCAATAGCCTCCGCGTGACTCCAACCGTGAAGGGACACTGGGCAGAAGAACATCGTGCAGCCAAGAAGGCTCCACACCCATTTGCACCACTCTGTATCTGCCGACACAGATAAAACTCCAGGTGTCCCCAATGAGTCTCTCAAAGAATGCAAATGACCAGCTGTCTGCAAGGAGTATAAATCCTCCCATTTCTCACCATCCAGTCAGAGCTGAAGAAGCTTTTTGGATGAGAAGTGAAACATCTTCAGAAGAAACACAAGAAAGTCCAGGTGCCTCCTGAAAAAGCACCTTTGGGATTGGCAGTGAAAAAAAAAAGATTTATGATTTGTCCTCGCACTTACGACTGTTGCAGCTTTCCCCATGGACACATGATCAATATTCCGGCATTTAGCAACCGACATGTATTTACAATGCTTGCATTGTCCTGGGATTACATGATCACCACTTCAGATCTTCTCAACCAGCTTCCAACAGTCAGAGTCAATGGAAGAAAGCCAGATTCACTTAGCGACCGTGTGGTTCACCTGGCAACTACAGAGATTTGCTTGACAACCATGCCATAAAGGTAGTAAGATAAGGCAAAAGTCACTTAACAACTGTCTTGCTCAGCAATGAAAATTTGGGACTGTAAATCAAAGGCTACCTGTGTATATAAAAATAAATATGTGCAGGGGGGGGAAAAAACCTCAAAAGCATCTTAGGTAGCTCTAATAAATCAACCCAAAATTTTGCCAAGCCTGATGGGAAGTAAATTCCAAAGAGGAAATAAGGAGAAATGGATGGTGTGATTTTTTGACTGCATTTTTTTCGAGCCCTCCTGAGCTGCAGAGACCCGAGTAGAATATGACTTTGATAAATTATATTGCTGTTCTCGCTATTAATATTATTATTTCTATAGGACCACCATCTACCAGTGAATTCTGATCTATGTTGAGTAAGATCAGAAAAAAAAAACCCACATTTTTTTTTGCCAGAAATCTATTAAAAGCTGATTATTCTGGCTTTTGGTTTTGCTGATTATTATTTAAATATTCTTTTATGGATGAAGATTTGAATGGAAGCGTATATATTGCAGTATTTATTTATTTATGAACTCAGTGAACTATGATATGAGCAAAAGAGGAGAAAAAGAACAAAGACGCTCTCACTTGCAAGGTAGAAAACCTTTGAGAAAATGCATTGCATTCTTCTGCTAAATCTTCACCAATCTAATGCTGTAAAAAGAAAATTGAGTGCCCAACTCACGTGATCTGATCCCGCTCTTTTCTATCATTATATCGATCTGTACAGCCCTGGGAAATAGAAACCATAGTTAAGGATTGAATTAGCAGTGTAATATTGAATTAGGCTCCAATAATAGAGAATGCGATTTTGAAAGAAAAACTAGCTTTATTGACTTGGGATAGATAAGATGCTGTGGTAAACTATATATATATATATATATATATATATATATATATATATATATATATATATATATATATATATATATATATATATATATATATATATATATATATATATATGTGGATCTTTGGTCATTCGGGTTTTTCCCCGCGTAGAACTAAACGTGTAAGAGCAACATTTTGACGAAATCCCATCCGTCATCCTCAGGCTGGTGGCTTCAGCTTCCTTCTTCTGGGAGAAGAAGCCACCAGCCTGAGGATGACGGATGGGATTTCGTCGAAACGTTGCTCTTACACCTTCAATTCTATGGTCCAATTTTAATCATTTCAGTTATTGTACATATATTCAAGTAGTTATCAACTTATAGCAGTTTGCTTAGTGACCATTTGAACTTACAATGGCACTGAAAAAAGACTTAAGAATATTTTTCACATTTTTCGCATCAAAGAGAACCTCACGCATCATGTGATCATAATTCAGGTGCTAGAAGAGCCCTGGTGGCGCAGTGGTTAGAATGCCCCTATTGCAGGCTAATTCTGCCCACTGCCAGGAGTTCGATCCTGACTGGCTCAAGGTTGACTCAGCCTTCCATCCTTCCAAGGTTGGTAAAATGAAGATCCCGATTGTTGAGGGCAAGATGCTGACTCTGTAAACCACTTAGAGAGGGCTGTAAAGCACTATGAAGCAGTATATAAATCTTAAATGCTATTGCAATTGCTATATGTGTGTGAGGGGTGTGTGTGTGTCTGTGTGTATAAAACTGTCATTGTCATGATCTTTTACTGGGCAAAATGATGCAACATAGGGTAACAATTTTTGAACCAAGGTGGATTAACATACAGAACGTGTTTGATATCCAGGACCTATGACACCCAAGGGAATAAATTCTGGGAAAGTTGTGGCTGTTTCAGCTGCTGTGGCTAAATAATCTTCATTTTTAACCTTCCATGACAGTTTCCCAGGCAGTCTTGCAATCCTTTGCTCCCTTCCCTACCCAGCAGCCATTGATGTGCCTGCTGGGAAGGGCAGGGGAGGGCAGGGGAGGGCAGGGGAAGATACTAGAGAGGAAGAGGGGAAGGAAGGAGGGAGGAAGGGAGGGAGGGAGGAAAGGAAGGAAGGAAGGAAGGAAGGAAGGAAGGAAGGAAGGAAGGAAGGAAGGAAGGAAGGAAGGAAGGAAAGAAGGAAGGAAGGAAGGATTTCTGATACTCTCTACTAGGTTCCCACAAGGAAGCTCAATGGAAGCTTCCAGCAGGAAGTCAGAAGCTGCAGTCTGTTTGCCTGCCTGTGGTTATTTTGTTTCTTTTTATAGGTAACAAAATATCTCTGAAACCAACGGGGCATGAATTGTCTAAATCAGGGGTGTCCTCAACTGATGCTCACAGCTGAGCCCAAAATTTCTGTTGTTAAGTGAGAAACTTGTTAAGTGAATTTACAACTTTGCTTGCCACAGTGCTTAAGGGAATCACTGCAGCGGGGGTTAAGCGAATCTGGCTTCCCCCTTGTGCTTGCTTTTCAGAAGGTTGCAAAAGGGGATCACATGATCTTGGGGATGCAGCCATGGCCCTAAGTATGAACCAGTTGCCAAGCCTCTGAATTTTGATCACCTGGTCATAGATCGTAACGGTCATAAGCCTCTTTTTTTTCAGTGCTGCCGTAAGTTTGAATGGTCACTCAATGAACTGTTGTAAGTCGAGGACTTCTTGGGTTGCCACCTGTGCTAATGAATGCTGAGTCATCCTGCAAGACGAGCTGAGTCATTTGCACATTGTACTGCAAAGTCGTCGTTTTTTAATCTCTCCTTTAATGAAGGCCGGAACAATAGGGAATGGGATGAGTAAGCTGCTTAGCAGAAGCTTCCTCCGAAGTCAAAGTCAATGACTCTTAGTGGCTTACGGGTGTGTGTGTGTGTGTGTGTGTGTGTGTGAGCTAAACGCAGCACTTTCCTTGGCAGCTGATAAAATTCTGCAAAGGCTCTGAAAGAGATTCCAGCAAAGAATGAAGAGGCTGTTATAAATGATCCTACAGAGGGAGGAAACCGACTCCTGCAGCATTTATTATGAACCAATGGGACCAAAAAAAAAGTCCATTTGTAACTCTCTCCAATTTCTAATAGGAGCACCAATTAAACTAAGGTGGCGGTGAGAACCGCAATTAGATTAAGCCACTCTGAAGTTCCTGTTTCTATTGTTAGATCTGCTATTACCGGCTGAGAATTTGATTTACAGCAGTGTTTTTCAAACTTGGCAGCTTGAAGGCCTGTGGACCTCAACACCCAGAATTCCCCGGCCAACAATGGTTTACAGCTTAACATGGAAGCAATCTGCTCTCAGAAAAGTTTTGAATCCATGCCCAGATCTAAAAACGTTCCTTAGGACTGCATAATATATTAGCTAGGGTCAGCAAGTATTACAGTATGGTTCCTTTTGTTTGCGTGTTTAGAATTCCCTTTCTCACATCAAAACTCGCAGGATATATTGCTGCATCCCAGAATTGTCTCCAATGGTTCTAACCTTGATTTAGGGTGATTTTTGTCACCGTCAAGAATGCTCTGGAACGTTTTTCATGCCCTGTCCAATGGTTCAAGCTCTTTTCAACTCCAGTGTTTTTTAATTTTGTAACCTGTGGTGTAGATAAGTGTTGAAAGAAAAATCTTCATCAGGGCCCAGTCCAAGCTGGGAATAATCAAAATGGAGACTGCTTTAGAAAGAAGGTTGTAGTTTATTGAAGAGGAGAGCCAGACAGAAAGATGGCTCTGGAAGAAAAGAGTGAGAGCACATGTAGTAGGGAGTGGGTTTTTATACTTCCTTGGGCTTTTGTTTGGAGTTGTTCCTGTGGCATGAACTTTGACCTGAATCTGAGTGTGCCCTTCTGGTATTCTGATGGTGGGGGGGGGGGTTAATCCAATTATATCCCAAAGGTCATATCCTGCTTCCCTGGGGCTGTGGCTGATGAGTGTTGGATTTTTTTGGTGTGAGGCATTGTTGATTGTAGGGATCTTTGTCTTTCTAATCCCATCAGCTTCCTGACTCCAATCTTTCTGCCAAGATTATCACATCTGCATTTCTGCAGACCTGGTTTCTGTTTGGGGCAGAGAGACTGGGGGGCAGGGGCGGGGTTTTCCTGCCTTTAAGATCCTTTGGGGAAATATAATATTCTTCCTTTTAATATTTCCAAAAATATTTTGTTTCTCTGGGGGTGGGGGTGGGGGCTGACTTCCCACAACAGTCCTTAACTTATGACTGGCTGCTTGGTGACCGTTCAAAGTTATAAAGGATATTCCTCATAACCAGAATTTGAAGTTCTGAGAATGGCCTTTTCCCAGTTACATCACTGTCTTCAGGCACTGGGCAACTGCTTGCATTTACCGGCATATGCAGTGCCCTGTGATCACGGCTACATTTTATTATGTAATTATGTATTTTGTCACTAACCAGCATTTACTTCCACATTTTCAGTAAAAACAATTCATAGCAAAGCATTGGTTTGTTTAATGAGTGTGGTATTTCCTTAATGATCATGGTGGAATCTTTAGAACTGCGGTATTTGCTTAACAACCGTGCAAAAAGTCACAAGATCAGATCAGTCATGTAGACGATCTGACTTATGACCATCACAGCTATGAAGGGCAGGCTTTGTTATGGTTCTAACATGGGGACTGTCTCTATTCCCCGTGACCCTCTATGGAAGAGAAAGTTGGACTTTGAAGAAGCAGGAGGGGAGTATTGATGCTTTGGAAGTTGGAGTTGGGGAAGACTTCTGATAGACAGCCAAGAAAACAAACTCAGAGATCATCAAAGAAGTTGGCCCAAAACAAAGACCCAGATTTCTATGTATTCTTTGGAAATATGGAAAGACAAAGAAGAAGAGGACAACCAACAGAGGGTGGATGTCATTTGTAACATCACACAATCATATGATCACATTTAATGAAAGTTATGCAAAAACTCTGGTAGGAGGTTTTGAAGTATTTATAGCAGAACTACTAGATTCTGTAAGAGCTTTGTTTCTTATGCCATCCGAATTCGCAGGATTCTTTTTTTTTTACCCCGCCACGTATATGTATACATTCAAACTATATTGTGATGTTTCTCTGTGTCATAAATGCTGAGCTTGTCGATCAGAAGGTCAGCAGTTTGGCGGGTCGAATCCCGAGTGCCACGTAACAGAGTGAGCGCCTGTTACTCGTCCCAGCTTCTGCCAACCTAGCAGTTCGAAAGCACGTAAAAATGCAAGTAGAAAAATAGGGACCACTACGGTGGGAAAGTAACAGCGTTCCGTGCGCCTTTGGCGTCTAGTCATGCCGGCCACATGACCACGGAGACGTCCTTGGACAAGCGCTGGCTCTTCGGCTTTGAAACGGAGATGAGCACCGGCCCCTAGAGTCGGAAACAACTAGCACGCATGTGCGGGGGAAACTTTACCTTTACTTTATGTGGGTATATGCAAAATGATATTTTTTAAAGAGCTGAATGCAATGAAATTTCATTTTAATGTATGCTTATTAGTGTACGTTGAAAGTGACAGTAAAGTTTTTAGTCTATTTTCTTCTCTTCCATTCCATTCCATTCCCTTCCACTCCACTCCATTCTCTTCTCTTCCCTTCTACTCCACTCCATTTCATCCCGTTCCATTCTTTCTACTCTACTTTATGGTTGAAAAGTGTCTGTGGAGATACTCAGCCATCCAGGTCATAGTTATCTCAAAGATGCTTTTTCAAAAGGCAACTAGACTGTTTTTAATTTGAAGAAGACGTTTCTTCTCATCCAAGAAGTTTCATTAGTTGAGAAGGTTCATAACTGTTTGTAGACCTATACTAAACCATTCCCAGCGGGGGGAAAAACCCTATTGGGGTCCCTGTTCTGAATTCTAAAGGGCTGACGAACTGGTTCCCTTTCCTTCCCCAAAATTAATCACACAGACCTTAAAATCCAGAAGTGTTTATTTATTGAAAATATTTACACTGTATTTCAACATCACATAAAAATTCCAGGAGAGCCTAACTAGATCATTCCAGTGTAACACAACTTTTGGAATTAAGTTGTCATTCATTATTTCCTTCATTCTGAGTATTTTTTAATACAAAGTTTCCCTTTATAAAACAAAAGTGAACTTTTTGAGCCTGGGGCTCAAAAACGAGAGCAATTACTCTGTTATAAGCCACAGATTTTCTCCTTCTCCTTTCCATTTTAAATCTCACCTCAAATTAGTCCATGTTTTCAAACTTCACAACTCAAAGGTGTGTGGACTTCAGTTCCCAAAATTCCCCAGCCAGCATGTGTGGATTTCATCTTCCCCAATTCCCCAGCCAGTCATGGGAATGGGAATTGAATTCTGGGAATTGGTCCATTCCTCTTAAAGGAGCCAAGTTTGAGAAAAATCGACAGCCACACTACGCATCTGATGAAAACTTCTGCCTTTAAATAAAAATTTAGCTGAAAAGG
Organism: Vipera berus; assembly: GCF_964194415.1. Taxonomy (NCBI): domain Eukaryota; kingdom Metazoa; phylum Chordata; class Lepidosauria; order Squamata; family Viperidae; genus Vipera; species Vipera berus. Next base: position 127,649,610 of record NC_138205.1, on the reverse strand, counting down.
GGGCGATAAGATTCCTCTTGAATTTTGGCTATTATACACTAACATAATTTATTCAGACAAATTTGCAGTCTAGCCTAAATACCTTGTTTTTGAAGGTATAAATCGCCCTCATCAAAGCCCAGCTGTTTTGTCCACACAGAATCCAGAAATATTGAAAAAGCAGATGTTTTTTTAAAAAAATCTACCTTTCTATTTCAAGACTGCTAATAGTTCCTAAAAACAGGGTCAGCTGATTAGGAATGGAGAGGTCAGGAAAGCCCCATCTGCTTTAAATGAGCAAAGTGAAGTAGTATGTAAGAAAAGCAAGCTTATCTGAGGGATCTCTAAACATGGCAACATGGCTGAGGAATTCTGGGAGTCCACAAGTCTCAAAAGTTGCCAAGTTTGGAGACCTTGGCTTATATCATGAGGTTGAAGACCCATTTTCACTTTTTTGACCTGTGCAGCAATGCTTCTTAAGCCAACTGACCCAATTCTTTGACTGGTCTCAAATAACATCACTATCCCTACCAAAAACAAACAAACAGGCTATTGTTTTACACAAACATCTCAGCAGCACACTCTCACACTGGATTCCTTGTTTACAAACAAGGCAATTACAAATTTATCCATGAGCTTTCAAAATATGCTAAATTACTTCTTCGGGGTAACTACCTCCCACTGAAGTCCCACTCTAGCCAAACCCACAGCCAAGGTCCACCTGGCCAAAATGAGGCATTACAGCATTAACCTTGTGAACTCTCAGGCTTTCTTCTTCTCTTATACGTTCAAGTTGGACAGTATTTAATATTTTATTGTTATGTATATGTAGGGGTGTGGGTCTATACATATGTTGTATGTAGTATGTTTTAGGTGTGTGTCATGTATGTGTCTCACTTTGAGAACGGGCAACTAAATTTCATTTTTGATGTGCGCCATTGTGCCCACGGTAAAAAAAATAACAACAAAAGTTATCTTATCTTATCTTAAGGGTTGATCTTGTCCCCTGCAGTAGCTCACAACCACTGCACTGTGCAAAAAGGTGGCAGGAGTGAAACTCTAAATCAGGGGTCTTCAAACTTGGCCCTTTTATGACTTGCGGACTTCAACTCCCAGAATTCCTCAGCCAGTATGCCTGGCTGAGGAATTCTGGGAGTTGAAGTCCACAAGTCATAAAAGGGCCAAGTTTGAAGACCCCTGCTCTAAATGATGGTGTGGTAGGATGGAGGGTTTGTTGTCACTGTGTGTTGGGGGGAGAGAGCACGGGGGGGGGGAGGCTCAGCTAAGCTCAATGTACACTTGTTGTACTTTGACAATAAAGGTTTATTTAATAAACCAACCATCACAGAAACCTCAGCAGCATTCACATGTGTTTGTATGAATGTGTGTGTTTGCAAGTTTGTTTGCAATTACATGAAGGCAGGACAAGAAGCGACAGTGCAGACTAATCAAGGACAAAACCAGGTTAGAACTAAGGAGAAACTTCCTAACTGTGAGGATAATTAACCAGTGGAACGGCTTGCCTCCAGAAATCGTGGGTGCTCCAACACTGGAGGCTTTTAAGAAGAGACTGGACAGCCACTTGTCTGAAATGGTACAGGGTCTCCTGCTTGAGCAGGGGGTTGGACTAGATGACCTCCAAGGTCCCTTCCAACTCTGTTATTCTGCACCCCATAGACCTTAAAACTGGATTCAGCATAGATTTGACTAAGCTTGATCAATTATAGAAACCAAGCTAGAGACAGTTCAGTTAATCCTCGACTTATGACCAAATTTGGAGCTGGAACTTGTCGCTAAGCAAGATGATTGTTAAGTGAGCCATCCAATTTTATGACCTTTTTTTGCTGCTGTTGTTGTTAAGCAAATCATATGCTTGTTAAGTGAACCTGGCTTCCCCCATTGACTTTGCCAGCAGATACCCTGCTGGCAAAGTCAGAAACGGCGATAATATGATCCTGGTGACACTAATCGTAATCTGATGGATGCTAAGTTGCCAAATTCTGCTGCTGCTGCTGTGGGAAGACCGTGATGGTCGTGCGTTTGAGGACTAATTGTAAATCACTTTTTTCAGCATCGTTGTAACTTCAAACAGTCACTAAACAAGTGGTTGTAAGTTGAGGGCTATCTGTGTATGTATATGTACGTGTGTGTGTGTGTGTATACATACACTATATATATTTCATTCAACATCATGCAAAGCCATCATGTAGTTTTCTAGCTTTTATATTAGCAGGTTGTATGAACCACCCCAACAAGCCATGGCTTAGCAAAATTACTAATCTCTGATGCCCACTAAAAAAAAAACCAGGTGTTCTTTTTTTCACCTAAAAAGCAATAAATCTATTTCCCTGTCATTTTTTCTTCTTCTTTTCTTTTTGAATAAACATGTATTAGGGCCTTCTGAAGAACAGATTCCCCTGCTCTGTGAAACTACAGACACGGATTCTTTATTCATAAAAAGTAGAATAAAATGTATTTATTTAGCTGTTCCTTTGGGTCCCAAAAGGGACGCGGTGGCTCAGTGGGTTAGGACGCTGAGCTTGTCGATCAGAAGGTCGGCAGTTTGGCGGGTCGAATCCCGAGTGCCGCGTAACAGAGTGAGCGCCTGTTACTCGTCCCAGCTTCTGCCAACCTAGCAGTTCGAAAGCACGTAAAAATGCAAGTAGAAATATAGGGACCACTCCGGTGGGAAGGTAACAGCGTTCCGTGTGCCTTTGGCATCTAGTCATGCCGGCCACATGACCACGGAGACATCCTCGGACAAGCGCTGGCTCTTCGGCTTTGAAACGGAGATGAGCACCGGCCCCTAGAGTCGGAAACGACTAGCACGCATGTGCGGGGGAACCTTTACCTTTTACCTTTTACCTTGGGTCCCAAATTAGCAGAGTCTGCATGCTAAATCTGTATTTAGCACAGAGTAACCAAGATAGGCTGCGTTAAATCCAGGAGGGGGGAAAAACAAAGCAAAACCCAATTCCTGAAAAATGTAGGAGGGAAATCACAAATCCGAAAGCCAGTTTGGTGCAGTAGTTAAAGGTCCCAGGCTAAAAACCAGGAGACAGTAAGTTCTAGTCCTGCTTTGGGCACAAAGCCAGCGGGGTGACCTTGAGCCAGTCACTCCTTTGGCCCTAGGAAGGAGACAATGGCAAACCACTTCTGAAAAGCCTTGCCAAGGAAAATGGCAGGAACTTCTCCAGGCGGTCTCTGAGAATCACCTTAGGTGTGTGAGTCATTTGTTTGTAATAACGGACTCAACAAAACGGTTAAAGAGGAAGGGGGGAAATTTATATAAATAAATAATTTTATTAGTTCTTTTTGAAAGGCTAGAGTACTGGGGGGGGGGAGGGAGGGAAGGGAAAGGTTGAGAGGAGAGTTTGGTGTAGTGGTTACAGCTGGTCTAGAAATTGAAAGACTGTGAGTTCCAGTTCTGCCCTAGGCACAAAACCAGCCAGGTGACTTTGGGCCAATCACCAGGAGACGGTGAGTTCTAGTCCTGCCTTAGGCTGAAAGGTGGCTGGGAGACTTAGAGTCAATCACTAGGAGACGGTGAGTTCTAGTTCTGCCTTAGGTCCGAAATCTGGCTGGGTAATTTTGTGCCAGTCTCTTTCTTTCAGCTCTTTCACCTCACAGGGTTGTTGTTATAGGGAAAATCAGAGGAAGGGATGCTAGGGTGCCGTGAGTTGCATAAGAAAGGCAGGATGTAAATCAAAAGTAAATGGTGGTTTTCAAAACTGGCAGGGCTTCACAATTGCATTTTCCTAGCTACCCTCTTGACTTTTTTGACACCAGCCACATATTCTCCCCTTGCAGTGTCTCGCTTGGTCATTCTTTCCAGCCAAAGAATTAGCATTTTGGACAACAAGGGAAATTCCTCGCTGATATCCCTCTCCAATATCCCTTTTAATGCCCACTGCCCCCCTTTAAAAAAAACTGCAGTTCCTTTGGAAAAAAGAGCATCACATTAAAACAGAATTTTCTCTGCAGAAATAAACCCAAGTTGCTTTTTTGGGAATTAAAAATGAGGGGAAAAAATACAGGTTCAATTGGGAGGGGAGAAAGCCACCAGGGAAAACAGCTCTCTCCAGACCAGTGATTCTCAACCTTGGAAACTTTAAGATATGTGGACTTCAATTCCCAGAATTCCTAGCTAAATTGGGTGAACTTCAACTCCCAGAATCCCCTAGCAAGTGTGAGTGGACTTCAACTCTCAGAATCCCCCAGCTAGTATGAATGGACTTCAACACCCAGAATAGCCTAGCCAGTGTGAGTGGACTTCAGATTCTGCAGCAGGGATTGGTGGACTTCAATTCCCAGAATCCCCTAGCCAGAGTGAGTGTATTTCAACTCCCATGCTGGCTGAGGAATTCTGGGAGTTGAAGTCCACAAGTCTTAAAGGGACCAAGGTTGAGAAACAATGCTCCAGGGGTTTGGGTTTGTTCACACAGCCGCAGTTTGTTTTATACTGTGAAAGCTAATCCTGGTGGGAGAGGTGGGCATGGACATGGCACGGGCCACACGGACCCGGAGCGAATGATGGTCTTGCCAACGATGCCACCTTTTTCTAGCTGCAGAACGCACCTGGAAAATCCAAAAAAAAGAGAGAGGAATCTGGTTAGAGGCCTGGTGTGGTGTATTCAGGGATGCTTCTCCAAGTGAAAATAAATCAGAATTACCCTAATAAAAAAGGGTGAATACTTCAGTGCCTGTTTCCCCTTTTCATATATAGATTTGTGAACTTGGGTTTGCTAATTTTTTTAAAAAAAACCGACAGAGATTTCTATGTTCAGGTAGTCCTTGACGTGTGGCCATAATTGAGCCCAAAATTTCTGTTACTAAGCGAGACAGAAATTTTGTGAAATTTTGTAGTTTGAAGAACTTTCTTGCAATTGTTGCTAAGTGAATCTGGCTTCTCTCATTGACTTTGCTTGTCAGAAGGTCGCAAAAGGGGATCACATAACCCCAGGACACGGCGTCCGAGTTTTGAAAACGTGACCATGGGGATGCGGTAATGGTCGTATGTATGAAAAACAGTCATAAGTCACTTTTTTCTAGGGTCGCTGTAACTTCAAATGATCACTAAACTAACGGCTGTAAGTCGAGGATTTCCTGTTTGTACCAACTTGAGAGATCTGGGGAGATTCCAAGAAAGAATAGAATAGAGCTGGAAGGGACCTTTGAGGTCATCTAGTCCAACCCCCTGCTCAGGCAGGAGACCCCATACCATTTCAGACAGACGGTTGTCCAGTCTCTTCTTAAAAACCACTTTTACATTTACAACTTCTGGAGGCAGGTTGTTCCACTGGTTAATTGTTCTCACTGTCAGGAAATTCCTCCTTAGTTCCAGGTTGCTTCTCTCCTTGATTAGTTTCCATCCGTTGCTTCTTGTCCTGCCTTCAGGCGCTTTGGAGAATAGCTTGACTGCCTCTTCTTTGGGGCAGCCCCTGAGATATTGGAAGGCTGCTATCATGTCACTCCTAGCCCTTCTCTTCATTAAACTAGACATACCCAATTCCAGCAACCGTTCCTTATATGTTTTAGCCTCCGGTCCCCTAATCATCTTTGTTGCTCTTCTCTGTACCTTTTCTAGAGTCTCAACATCTTTTTTACATTGTGGTGACCAAAACTGGATGCCGTATTCCAAGTGTGGTCTTACCAAGGCCTTGTAAAGTGGTATTAGTACTTCATGTGATCTTGATTCTGCTGCCCCCCCCCCCCCGCCAACAAATCAGGGCCACCCTTTAAAGTAAATATGAAGATGGATCTGGCATTTATCCTTGTTTGTCAAATAGTCTGCAGTACTGACTGTCACTTCCTTGAAGCTGATAGGACTGCTAGTAGAAAATAAATAATCCCACCTAAATGATGGAGTTATACCAGAGAATTACAAGTAATCCTTGTCTTATATTTAGTAAGACACTTAAGAGCATTTATTCCACTACAGCAGCACTGGGAAAAGTGACTTATGTTATTGTTCACACAATCCTTGCAGCATCCCCAGGGTCACGTGATCAAAATTCAGACCCTGGGCCACTGACTCATACTTATGACGGTCGCAGTGGCCTGGGGTCACGTGATCCCCTTTTGTGACCTTCTGGCAAGCAAAGTCAATGGGGAAGCCCTTAACAACCGTGTTACTCACTTAACAACTGTGGCAGGAAAAGCTGTAAATCGGGGTAAAAAAATACTTAACAACTGTTTTGCTTAGCAGTGGAAAATTTGGGGCTCAATTTTCATTGTATGTCCAGTACCTTCTGTAATTAGAAAAAAAAAAGATACATCTAATTTTGTTTCTAGAAACCACTTCTACATTTCATGCTCAAGACAGAAAAACAAATGAAAGCTCAGCATTAGGTTTTGCTGACAACTTTGTCGTTATAGCAATAGTTATTAATACTTACCAAGTATGAAAAAGTAAAGAAGTTGAGGCTCTAATTTTATTTCGCATTTTACTGCACTGAAAAAGGTTGGAAGTCAATGATTTTTCCCCCTCTATCCCACAGTCCTTCCCCTTTCTCATTCCATTTGTTTTTTATATAATGATAATCTTAATAAAAGATTATTTGTGTTATAATAAATATTATATAAATATTCTTTTATTAAGATTATCGCTTTCTCTTTAATGTAGATATATTAAAAATATAAATATTATATTAAAATATTTATGTTATATTTAATATATCTTTATATTAAAAAGAGAAAATGAATAATCCTACAAATGTGGATTTGAGGGCAGGCATTGGAATCAGCCCATCGTACTGAAATCTACCTCTTCCTACAGCAGATAATAACTCATTTTCCACTTATCTTTCATTTTAATGTATGCTGATTACTGTCCATTTAAAGTGACAATAAAGTTTCTATAATATTCTATTCTATTCTATTCTATTCTATTTCTATTCTATTCTATTCTATTCTATTCTATTCTATTATTCTATTCTATTCTATTCTATTCTATTCTATTCTATTCTATTCTATTCTATTCTATTCTATTCTATTCTATTCTATTCTATTCTATTCTATTCTTCATTCCATTATTCTATTCTATTCTATTCTATTCTATTCTATTCTATTCTATTCTATTCTATTCTATTCTATTCTATTCTATTCTATTCTTCTATTCTATTCTATTCTATTCTATTCTATTCTATTCTATTCTATTCTATTCTATTCTATTCTATTCTATTCTATTCTATATTCTCTTCTATTTCTTATTCTCTTCTCTTCTCTTCTCTTCTCTTCTCTTCTCTTCTCTTCTCTTCTCTTCTCTTCTCTTCTCTTCTCTTCTCTTCCCTTCCCTTCCCTTCCCTTCCCTTCCCTTCCCTTCTATTCTATTCTATTCTACCCTTCATAAAATTAATGGTGCTCTTCTTGGTGTGATTGGAGAATAAATATATCTAATAATTCATATGTTGTTTGTTGCAATGTGTTTCATTTCTCCACAAACAATTCCCTATGGTTTAATAAAAACAGGGGTAGTACAACTTACCTCACTATTTAAGAAGCAGTAAAACACAGACACAAAAAACCCCTAGGAAAAAAAGAGAAATATTAAGACGTAGATTCTCAGCTTGAGAATTTGCCTGCATTCTTTTAATTATAACTCTACTCTCTATTAACAGTGCTGAATTTAAGGTGCAAGAAACTAGTCCAAGTGATGGATGCATTTCAAATATAGATGATAGGGACAAAAATTATAATCTAGACTTTTACATACAGGCGTCCAGTTTTTGACATGAATGCTGAACTGAATTTTGGCATGATTAGAGAGCCACTCCTTCAGACTTAAAAGAATTGGAAGGGACCTTGGAGGTCATCTAGTCCAACCCCCTGCTCAAGCAGGAGACCCTATACCATTTCAGACAAATGACCGTCCAATCTCTTCTTGTAAACCTCCAGTGTTGGGGCACCCCCAACTTCTGGTGACAAATCGTCCCCCTGATTAATTGTTCTCACTGGCAAGAAATTCCTCCTTAGTTCCAGGTTGCTTCCCCCCTTGATTAGTTTCCATCCGTTGCTTCTTGTCCTGACTTCAGGTGCTTTGGAGAATAGTTCGATCCCCCCCTCTTCTTTGGGGCAGCCCCCTCAAATATTGAAACACTGCTATCATGTCACCTCTAGTCCTTCTCTTCATTAAACAAGACACACCCAATTCCAGCAACCGTTCTTTGTATGTTTAAACCTCCAGCCTGCTGATCATTTTTGTTGCTCTTCTCTGCACTCTTTCTAGAGCAGGGGTGTCAAACTCAATTTCATTGAGGGCCGCATCAGCATTGCGGTTGCCCTCAGGGGGCCGGGTGGGTGTGGCCAGGGTGGGCGTGGCCTACTGGGTGGGCGTGGCCAGCTCTACATCCTTGGCATCAAGGGTGCCTATGGGGGCCTGGGCAGGAGTGGGACAGATCTGAGGGTCTCTGGCAGGAGGAGGGTCTCTGGGCCAGGGCCAAGGCAGTGGGGGCCGTTCCCTCACTGTTTCCAGGATGGCTTCGCGGGCCGGATGAAACCACTTCGCGGGCCACATCCGGCCCCCGGACCTTGTGTTTGACATGTCTGTTCTAGAGTCTCAGCATCTTTTTTTCATGGTGTGATGACTAAAACCGGATGCGGGATTCCAAGTGTGGCCTTCCTAAAGCGTCGTCAAGTGGTACCATGACACAATCCTGATACTAGCCTTCTGGCTTCTTACCTGAAAAGACTGCAAGAAAGAATTGAAGTAGATGAAAAAGATCTGGGAAATTTCATCTTCTCCTGGGTTGACGAAAAACAGCATGTAGGTGATTCCTAGGAGTGGCAGGAGGACTAACGTTGCTTTGACGGCCTTCCTGTGGAGGAGAAGTCAAAAGATCAAGCATGAAATCCAGCACCAAGACAAAATCCAGACATACTATGCTTCCAAACCCATCTGTTGCTTGTTGCCCTGCCTTCAGGTGCTTTGAAGAGCAGTGGTTAGAACGCAGCATTGCAAGCTAACTCTGTCCACTGTCAGCAGTTCGATCCTGACCTGCTCAAGGTTGACTCAGCCTTCCATCCTTCTGAGGTCGGTGAAATGAGGACCCCAGATTTTTGAGGACATGATGCTATGTACACTGCTTAGAAGGGGTTGTAAAGCACTATGACGTGGTATTTACAGTAAGTGCTATTGCTATTTGTATAATAGTTTGATCCCCTCAGCTTTGTAGGAGCCTCTCAAGTAGACTGTTCCTCTGCCACCTCCTTCTCCTTACTAAACTAGACACACCCAATTCCAGCAACCGTTCTCCGAATGTTTTATACTCCATTTCCCCCTAATCATCTTTGTTGCTCTTCTCTGGAGTCTTTCCAGAGCCTCAACATCTTTTTTATACTGTGGCAACCAAAGCATGCCATACAGATAGTCCTTGACTTACAACCATTCATTTAGTGACCATTCAAAGTTTCAAAAGGTGACTTAGGACTATTTTTCACACTTATGACCGTTGCAGCAGCCTCAGGGTCACATGATCAAAATTTGGATGCTTGGCGTGTGCTTAGAACTACTTAGAATAACAGAGTTGGGAGGGACCCTGGAAGTCATCTAGTCCAGCCTCCTGCTCAGGCAGAGAACCCTATACCATTTCAGACAAATGGTTGTCCAATTTCTTCTTAAAATCTTCCAGTGTTGGAGCATTCACCGCTTCTGGAGGCGGGTTGTTCCACTGATTAATTGTTCACTAATTAATTTACAGTGGTTGCAATATCCTAGGGTCATTTTATCACCATTAGCAAGCAAAGTCAATGGAAGGAACCAGATTTGTTTAACTACCTTGTGAGTAACCTAACAACCGAGGTGTTTGACTTTATGACTAGAGCAAAAAAGGTTGTAAAATTGGGCACAACTCATGTAACAATCAGCTCCCTTAGCAACGTAAGTTCTGTTCTCATTTACTACTGTACTTACCTGTACTGTATGGTTTCCGAAGTGGTTGAAGCTCTCAGCTTTGTCATTAGAATCCTAACTATGTTAAACAGAAACACAAAATTTATCTGTGAAAAGAAAAAAAAAAGAGAAAACCAGATCAACGAACTGCGGCAGGGAATAAGCGCAGCGGAATAAACTTTCTGTGCCTCTGTGTGCAGGACAGTGATTGAAACAGTACTTTTCCTGGGCAAGTTGAAATTATTTTCATAACTCAAGGTTTCTTTTCATAGCTGACAAAATCAAGGTCTATTCACTCTGATTTTTTGAGGCACGAATATATTGGCACTCTGAAGGGCGAATGGATATTACAAGGAATTTATAGCCCTACGTCATTAAGAAGGTCACCATGTAACCGCGCCCGATTTTATGACTCTTTTTGTGGCAATTGTTAATTGAATGCAGAATTATTTCAGCAAATCAATTGTCCGTAATTGGCATTGATTGCTAGAAACCAGAAATAAATGCTGATTTCTACAAAAAAACATCGTAAATCATGTACATGTGACCAGAGTATGCTAAAATTATTGCCGAATGAGTTCACATGACTGGGGGATAGGCCAGCTGTCAAAACTTTTAATATGGGTCATAAATAGCCCAGGGAAGGTCTGTGTAACAGTTGCTAGGCCAACTGTCGTATGTCAAGGATTAACTGTATTTATTTACTTTACTTATTTTTTTTATTGATAGAGCTTATAAGCCACCCATCTCACCTTGAGTCAACTCTATGGTAGCTTACAATCAATAAAAACAACTGTATAAAACATTTTAAAATGCTTTACATGCATCTATGCTGTGGATATTTGAACTCTGCAATTTATGAGAGGCTGCCTTTGAAAACAGTTTAGCAGTTTCAGCCTGTCGCAGCCTAGGTAAAAGCAGGGATTAGGGCAGGGCTCTTCAAACTTAGCCCTTTTATGACTGGTGGACTTCAACTCCCAGAATTCCTCAGCCAGCATGCCTAGCTGAGGAATTCTGGGAGTTTAAGTCCACAAGTCATAAAAGGGCCAAGTTTGAAGACCCCTGCTTGTGGACCTCAACTCCCAGAATTCCTCAGTCAGGCACACTGAATTGAAGTCCACAAGTCATAAAAGGGCCAATTTTGAAGACCCCTGGATTAGGGTTTAGAAAGATTTTACATTACAGATAGTCCTCAATTTACAACAGTTCATCTAGTGACCGTTTGAAGTTATCAGAGTGACTTAGGACCAATTTTTGACACTTAACGACGGTTGCACCATCCCCATGGTCACGTGGCCAAAATCCCATCTTAAAGTATTCTTGGAGCTGTTCTTCCAAATAGTAGCTTCCTCTATGAAACATTTCAGCCACTCTGCTTCATTAATTAAGATTTGGCAACTGAAGCAGCTGGGGAAACGGATCCTAATTAATCCAGAATTTAGAACTCATCCAGGTCTGGCTTGCAATGACACTAGCATAGCCACATTTCCCAGAACATTTGTATCAAGGGAGTGTGTTTGCCCAGTGCTTTTTTTGTAAAAGAAAAAGGTGCCGGAACTCACACATGTCATACAACCTGCCTTGCCTACCCTACAAGGTTCCATCCTAAAAAGGTGCCGGAACTCCGTTCTGAGCGTGCTATGACAAAAAAGGCCTTTGTTTGCCTCTGTAGCATGAAAGGGATGATGTTATGAGAGATGGAGAACATGGAGAACACACTTTAGATCAGGTGTGGGGAACTACAGTCCTTATATGACTTGTGGACTTCAGTTCCCAGAATTCCTGAGCCAGCAATCTAAATTCTGGGTTAATTAGGACTGCTAATGTTAGGATCAATAAATGAGCCACGCCGGCTAAGGAATCCTGGGAGTAGAAGTCCACAAGTCATATAAGAGCCATAGTACCCCACCTTTCCTTTACAACAGGGGTGTCAAATTGGTGGTCCGCAGGCCGGATGCATCCTGGCGCTTCCAAGCCCAGAAGAAGCGCCGATCAGCTGGAATGTTGCAGCATCTCCAGGGTCTTGTGATTTACATTCAGATGATTGGCAACTGATTCATACTTATGACTGTCACAGTGTCTCAGGGTCATGTGAAGTGACCAAAACCTTCTGCAACCACCATGCGGGGGGGGATTAAAAACCAAACACCCACCCCCACCCCACCCCCGCTGCCAATCCTCAACAGAAACGCTCACAACAATGAAAACTTCGGACAGGAGGAAGAGCGCCGCCTGGTGGGCTGGCAGGTGTCTTGCTCGGCTGTGGCTTGGGGGGCACTTTTTTCAGTGCCATTGTAATTTCGAACAGTCACTAAGTGAACTGTTGTAAGTCGAGGACTACCTGTACTTCATCACTTTTTTCCTTTTTTTTTTTGGGTCATCAAGTTTTTGACCCCTTGCTAGGCGACTGGTGGTACTCGGATGTTGCCATATCCTAAAAGTGGTACAGTGGGTGAAAAGGTTGAAAAGCCCTGCTTTAGAAGACAAGACAGGATCGTATGCTCCGTTTTGACCACCACTGCCCTCTCACTCTTCACAGTAAAGAAATAAAACTTAGGGCAGGGGTCCTCAACCCTGTCTGTGGCCTGATACTGTGTTTCCCCCAAAATATGACCTCACTGGAAAATAAGCCCTAGCAAGGTTTTTCAGGACACTCGTAATATAAGCTCTATCCCAAAAATAAGAGCCAGTTAAGATCACCAGCCAGGCGGATGCATTTAGTACTGTATTTTCCACAAAATAAGACCTAATGTGTCTTTTGGAGCAAAAATTAATATATGTTTTTGGGGAAACATGATAGGAATCGGGCCACGCAAAGCAATGGGTGAGTGAGCAAAGCTTCATCTGTATATATGCTGCTTGGGGTGTGTGTGAAAGCCCTAATAAGCAGGCATATACATAGAATGAAGGCTACTGCTAAGCTTGTAAGCCGCCCTGAGTCTTCGGAGAAGGGCGGGATATAAATGGAATTAAAATAAATAAAAAAATAAAATATATGGACAGGTTGCGTGCAAAACCATCGCCACCGCCCGATCCGTGGAGAAATTGTCTTCCACGAAATTCCTGGTGCCTGGAAGTTGGGGGCCGCTGATTTAGTGGGAAGAATAACTTGGCAACGTTGCAAGCCCTGAGTTTCAAGTGGAAGCTTTTTTCCTGAAGCCCTTGCAATGTCCTTCAGCCCAAGAGCAGAGTCAATGGGGAAATCAAGACCACAAACGTATCCAAGCTCACTCTTTGCAATCAAGGAGCTATTTTAGAAATGCTTTTAGAAAGATGCCTTTAGGGTTTCTTAAACAGAGGCACCTGACGGCTACAGAAGTCTCTTTTGTGAACTGACAGGGCTGAAGTACCGTTATTAGCCTCCGTCTTTTCAGTGAGCGAATTGCCAGAGTGAAAGAGGAGAGCAGTAAAGAGAAAAACATTGTTTTGGACACTCCACAAAATAGGTCTGAATCTCCACTTGGAGTGAATTTCATCCATGCTTTCTGCCTTAGTCTCTCTTTCAAACCTCCTGATCTCACTGAATCACTGCAAAGATTAAAAAAGGGTGAGAAGTTTTTTTGGGGAAAAAAGAGATAAACTATAAGCGCTATGGCAAGGACAGGTAAGTTGCTGCCTCTCGTACTCTCTGCCACTAGCTCAGGATGATGGAAATTATAGTTTATTTTATTTTTATTTTAATCCCATTTATATCCCGCCCTTCTCCGAAGACTCAGGGCGGCTTACAATCTAAGAAGCACAAATCAATCTGCTTAGCAGTAGCCTTCATTCTGTGTATATGCCTGCTTATTAGGGCTTTCACACACACACCCCAAGCGGCATTATTACAAAGTCAGCTTAATTGCCCCCAACAATCTGGGTCCTCATTTTACCTACCTCGGAAGGATGGAAGGCTGAGTTGCCGGTAAGCAGGTCAATACATTCCTAAGGGCATGTTTTGGTAGAAACCGGCTGTAAAAGCCAGCTTTTGGCAAAAAAAGGCATTATATCATGTCACATGGCCAGGGAATGCTGCAGTGTGATCCTGAATTGAAGTCATGTGACTTTGGGGAGGGTTATCTGCGTGGCAGTCATAACTCAGAATGTTCACTAAGTAACCAGTCATTAAACAAGCACTACCTATACAGGTAGTTCTTGACATACGACCACAATTGAGCCCAAAATTTCTGTTGCTAAGCGAGACAGGCTGATAAGTGAGTTTTGCCAGACTTTTTCTTGCCACAGTTGTTAAGTGAATCGCTGAAGTTGTTAAGTCAGTAACATGGTTGTTAAGTGAATCTGGCTTCCCCCATTGACTTTGCTTGTCAGGAAGTCGCAAAAAATGGTCACATGATCCCGGGGACACTGCAATGGTCGGTTGCCAAGCATCTGAATTTTGATCACGTGATCCTGGGGAATGCCATAACGGTCGTAAGTGTGAAAAACGGCCATAAGTCACTTTTTTTCAGTGCTGTTGTAACTTCAGATGGTTACTGAATGAATAGTTGTTAGTTGAAAACGACCTGTCTATGCTCGTAAGGTGAGTTCTTGGTTTTCACAGGCTTGGAAAACTTTTAGACAGTTCTGCCGCCTTCTATATATGAGTAGAAGATCCTCAGGACATCATATTATGAAGTGTGGGACAGCCACAAACTCTAGAGCAGGGGTAGGCAACCTTCATGACCTGTGGACTTCAACTCCCAGAATTCCTGAGCCAGCATGGCTCAGCATGGAAACCTCTCCATTTCTCCTCAGCATGGCTGGCTCAGGAATTCTGGGAGTTGAAGTCCACGAGTCATAAAGCGGCCTAGGCCAGGAGTAGGCAACCTTGGCTCTTTTATGACTCATGGACTTCAACTCCCAGAATTCCTGAGCCAGCATGGCTCAGCTTGGAAACCTCTCCATTTCTCCTCAGCATGGCGGGCTCAGGAATTCTGGGAGTTGAAGTCCACCAGTCATAAAAGAGCCAAGGTTGCCTATCCCTGAGTTAGAGTCATTCTGACGATGTACAGAATAGTCCTCAACTTAAAATAGTTCACTTAGTGACTGTTCAATTACCTGTACCTACTCTGAGCAATGGTTTTCCAGGGCAGACAATGTCACCCCATAATTTGGCCCTACAATTCCTTGTTTCCCTCCCTATTAGCAATATTGACCAGGGTTGTTGAGGGTTGGCCAAATCTGACCATTCCTGGTAGCTTCCGATAGTAACACAAAGACTACCTGTATTATCACACCGTTGAAATTCAGTAGCTTAAAAGCCCAATTTTTATCATTTTCATCTTCCAATATAATTGTCCTCACTAAGGGCTCTTTCAGAGGTTATGGATGTGACAAAATACAGCAAAATGTCAATATCCTCTTCATTTAAGCATGCCTATGCATACGTATATGTAGCTCAAAGGTGCTTTTTTTCAAAAGGAAACTGTACTTTGTTTTTCCTTGAAGACGTTTCGCTTCTCATCCAAGAAGAGTATTCAGTTCTGACTGAAGTTCTTGGATGAGAAGCGAAATATCTTCAAGGAAAAACAAAATACAGTTGCCTTTTGAAAAAAGCAACTTTAAGACAAATGCGACCTGGATCAGGGGTCCCCAACCCCCAGGCTGTGGCCCAGTACCGGGCCAAGGCCTATCGGGAATAGGGCTGCATGAATGACCGGCTTGAGCATGCCCACGTGCAGCTCAACTTGTGTGAGCGGTGGGATGGCCCGTCACTTGCGTGGACCAGTTCCCCTCATCCTTTCCCAGCTAGGCCACCAAACCACAAAGGTTGAGGACAACTGATTTGGCTGACAGGATCTTCACATACATACATAAATGGTGATGGGCTGGCATGTGCACACAGGTGCCCGCCGGCTCGCTGCTCACACAAGTTCAGCTGCACGCGGGCGTGCTCCAGCAGCCATTCACGTGGCTCTATTCCCAATAGGTCACGGCCCGGTATTGGGTCACAGCCCGGGGATTGAGGACCCCTAATCCAGGTATATTCATAGATGGGGTGTTGGTTTGATCTCCGGGTAATTAGGTTGCAAATGTTTCATCTCGATTCGGGGGAATAACTTCAGTGTGGTTTGAATTGTGTTCAGTTTTATATATAATATATTCATATTCTTATATGATATATATGAATATAGCATCCTCATCCTCCTTCTAGCCAGTCTTACCCACTGCAGGATGAAGGCCTCTTCCACATATTTCCAACCAATATGGTCCTGAGCATTCTTTTGTCAATTGGGCCCATATATATTTGAAATATATATGAAATAGGTTTTTTAATACTTATATTACCTATAATACACAATACATATATTCTCTCTATATATCTATATCTATATCTATATCTATATCTATATCTATATCTATATCTATCTATCTATCATCTATCTATCTATCTATCTATCTATCTATCTATCTATCTATCTATCTATCTATCTATCTATCTATCCATCCACACACACACACGTGTGTGTGTATTAAAAAACCTTTTTCACTGAAAAATGCCAACAATTGCATGAATATGTCTATGACAGCACAGCTATCATTGTGCCTGAATGTAACAGGGATCAAAGAATACCAGCTACAAAGCATGATACTAACAATTTTTTTCCATAACAGAAATGAAGCTCAATTTTGCTCAGGATGTCTAAACAAAATTGCTGATGTACATAATTTGGAGACTTGTTTTTAAAACTTCACAGGATTTGGTCCAACAGTTCTTCATTGGGAGTATCCTAAATGGTTTAGATAGCTTTATTATTAGATATTTAAAAAATATTTTTTAACTTGCTCCTTTATTACTTTTCACTAAATAATCAAGGCAATGTATATACACTTTGGGCCTTCTTCCAATATTTTCCTCAGAACAACCCTGTGAGGTGGATTTGGGCTGAGAGAGAGAAGGTCACCCAGCTGGTTTTTCATGCCTATGGCAGGACTGGAACTCACTGCCTTGAAGAAACAGGAGAGGAAGAATATTGATTCCTTTGAACTTTGGGGTTGGAGAAGATCCCCAAGCAGTGATTCTCAATTTCAGCAACTTTAAGGGGTGTGGACTTCAATTCCCAGAATTCCCAAAGCAGCTGTGCTTACAACCATCACAACATCCCCATGGCAATGCCATCAAAATTTGGACATTTGGCATCTGGCATGTATTTACGATGACTGCAGTGTCCTAGGTTGTCATTTGCAGCCTTTCCTGGGCAGCTTCTGACAAGAAACGTCAATGTGGGAATCCAGATTTGCTTAACAATGGCACGATTCACTGAACAACGCAATAGTTCACTTAACAATATGGCAAAAATGGTTCCAAAATTTGGATGCAACTCACTTAACAACTGCCTTGTTTCCCAACGGTAATTCCAAACCCAACTGTGGTTGTAAGTCAACGACTCTCTGTATCTTTGTTTGTATTTCATTCGTAATATGGCAAAATGGAGTAATTAAACTGGGTGGGTGAAATTAAGAAGAGCATAAAGACAAGGTCAACTTTGCATGAAGCCATCTTCACGTTACAGAACGGTGTGTTTTTGGAGCGCCAGTATGTCACTTAACTCAAGGATTTCAATTCAGTTCAGAATAGAAGCTGAAGGGACCTTGGAGGTCTTCTAGTCCAACCCCCTGCTCAAGGCAAATGGCTGTCTACTCTCCTCTTAAAAACTTCCAGTGTTGGAGCAGCCACAACTTCTGGAGGCAGGTTGTTTCACTGGTTAATTGCTCTAACTTCAGGAAGTTTTTCCTTAGCTCTAGGTTGCTTCTCTCCTTGACTAGTTTCCATTCCTTGCTTCTTGTCCTGCCTTCAGGTGCTTTGGAGAACAGCTTGACTGCCTCTTCTTTGGGGCACTCCTCAAATACTGGAATACTGTAGTTGGCATATAGGATGAGGGTGGAGCTTTATTCTCCAAGCTTATGGGTTGGTTTCCAAACAGTTCGTTAGCAGGCTAGGTAACATCTTCAGCAGAGTTTAGGGAATGTCAGTGTTGGAGTTCTTCTGCTTATAAGGGCTTTGAGTGGTCAGTAGGTCATGGGAGGGTTACATTAGGTGAGGGAATGGGTCAGGGGTGGGTCATGTTAGACCCTCACCTGACTTGACCCACACCTGACCCCTCCAGAAAACCCATCACTAGACCATCACAAGACCCTCACCTGACATGATCGACACCTGACCCCTCCTACAAAACCCATCACAAGATCCTTACCTGATGTGACCCACCCATGACCCCCCCACAAAACCCATCACTAGACCCATCACTAGTCACATCACATGACCCTCACCTGACCCCCCCCAAACACAGCACAAGAACCTCACCTGATGTGAACCACACCTGACGTGAACCACAAATGACCCCCCAAAACCCATCACTAGACCCATCACAAGACCCTCACCTGATGTGACCCACACCTGACGTGACCCACACCTGACCACCCCTACAAAATCCATCACAACATCCTCACCTGACATAACCCACACCTGACCCCCAAAACCCATCACTAGACCATCACAAGACCCTCACCTGATGTGACCCACACTTGACGTGACCCACACCTGACCCCCCAAAACCCATCACTAGACCCATCACAAGACCCTCACCTGACGTGACCCACATCTGACGTGACCCACACCTGACCCCTCCAGAAAACCCATCACTAGACCCATCACAAGACCCTCACCTGACGTGACCCACACCTGACCCCTCCAGAAAACCCATCACTAGACCATCACAAGACCCTCACCTGACGTGATCGACACTTGACCCCCCCTACAAAACCCATCACAAGATCCTTACCTGATGTGACCCACCCATGACCCCCACACAAAACCCATCACTAGTCACATCACATGACCCTTACCTGATCCCCCCCCCCAAACACAGCACAAGACCCTCACCTGACATGACCCTCTCATCACAAGACCCACTGAACACACGAAGCCCTTGTGGGCAGGAAAAGACTGACGTCCCTTAAAGTCTGCTGAAGACCCCACCTAGCCTGGTACCGAAACGTTTGGAAACCAGCCCACAAGCTGGGAGAAATAAAACTTCGCACTAACCCTGGAATTCTGCTCTCATGTCAGCCCTAGTCCTCCTTCTTTACAACTGTCCTCCTTCTTCTGCTCTCCCTTTCCCACAATCCATCTGCGAGGTGAGCATTCTGGGATTTATCCGGAAAAAAGCTTCCTTTTCCAAAACAGCCGCCCCATCCAACTGCAGAGCCTCACAAACTCTGCAGCCAGGCTGGTGCACCCTCATTTGCAAACAGCTCTTCCTCTGGTGTTTTGCCTGCAGTTTGAACCGCCAAGGATTCATACAAGGAAAGGAGACAAAGGGAATTGGATCTCTTGTGTCATTCCAAGCTGAACGTTGTTGTTTTCTTCCCTTATTATTTTTTCTTATTCCTTCTCTAAGGAGTCCTGCCAAATTTCACTAACATGCCAATTAAATAAAGGTAAAGGTAAAGGTTCCCCCACACATGCGTGCTAGTCGTTTCCGACTCTAGGGGCCGGTGCTCATCTCCGTTTCAAAGCCGAAGAGCCAGCGCTTGTCCGAGGACGTCTCCGTGGTCATGTGGCCGGCATGACTAGACGCCAAAGGCGCACGGAACGCTGTTACCTTCCCACCGTAGTGGTCCCTATTTTTCTACTTGCATTTTTACGTGCTTTCGAACTGCTAGGTTGGCAGAAGCTGGGACGAGTAACAGGCGCTCACTCTGTTACGCGGCACTCGGGATTCGATCCGCCAAACTGCCGACCTTCCGATCGACAAGCTCAGCGTCCTAACCCACTGAGCCACCGCGTCCCTTCGCCAATTAAATATTCTCAGTCTTATGGAAGCGTTGACCTGTGCTCGCAGCCAATCTCCCAGACTGCCAGTTTTTAATATACAGTGAAATTAAAAAACAAGAACCCACAGCAACAGGAAAACGGTGCATAGACAGATGGATGACTTCACACCTTTTAACAGGGTTATTTGAGATCAGCTAGCAGGCCGTGGAGGCATCCTGCTCAAATATTTATTCTTGGGGAAAATACCTCACAGTATCGGTTTACAAAAGTCATCTAATTTTTCCCCCCTCTTGATTGTTTGTGGGCCTTTCCTTTAAGCCGGGGCACCACTTGATTTCAATCAACAGTGCTAATTGAAGAACCACGATCCAGACCTGGATAGGTCAGAAGAAAATGCTAATCTTCTTTCAAAAGCAGAGAAAAAAGGCTTTGCGGTTTGACTCGGGGTTAGAAGCCCAGACTATAAAAACGTGGCATGATAACAGAATGTTTTCAATAAAAATGAAGTATAAGCAAGAAAAAGATGATTGGGGGGGGGGGGACATCAACAAGCACTTCACACACACGAAGAAGGAAGTTGGGAGAAACTTGGAGAGACAAAGGGACCCTGTCATTTTCTAGGTGAATTTTTTTGGGTCAGGAGAGGAAAAGCAAAGCAAAAAAAAAAAAAAAAAGCCAATAGAATCCTGGGTTGCATTAATCGAGAGATAGAATCAAGATCGTGTGAAGTGTTAATACTATTTTATAATGCCTTGGTAAGGCCACACTTGCAATACGTCATTCAATTTGGTTGCCATATTATAAAAAAGATGTTGAGACTCTAGAAATGGTGCAGAGAAGAGCAACAAAGCTAATTAGGGGGCTGGAGACTAAAACATATGAACAGTTGCAGGAATTGGGTATGTCTAGTCTAGTGAAGGGACGTGGTGGCTCAGTGGGTTAGGACGCTGAGCTTGTCGATCAGAAGGTCGGCAGTTTGGCGGGTCAAATCCCGAGTGCCGCGTAACAGAGTGAGCGCCTGTTACTCGTCCCAGTTTCTGCCAACCTAGCAGTTCGAAAGCACGTAAAAATGCAAGTAGAAAAATAGGGACCACTACGGTGGGAAGGTCACAGCGTTCTGTGCGCCTTTGGCGTCTAGTCATGCCGGCCACATGACCACGGAGACGTCCTCGGACAAGCGCTGGCTCTTCGGCTTTGAAACGGAGATGAGCACCGGCCCCTAGAGTCGGAAATGACTAGCACGCATGTGCGGGGGAACCTTTACCTTTTACCTTTAGTCTAGTAAAAAGAAGGAATAGGTAGATATCCATACCAGTCTCCCAATATCTCAGGGGCTGCCACAAAGAAGAGGGGAGATCAAGCTATTCTCCAAAGCACCTGAAGGCAGGACAAGAAGCGACGGATGGAAATTCCGCAAAATGGCTTAACAAAAATTTCAGCGCTAAATATCTTACCAGCAGAACAAGAATCACTGGTCCTTGATAGATGTAATCTATATATTTCCCCGGTTCTTTTCCAAACCAGCACCTGCAAATAGAACCATTTATTAAGGCAATATAGGGAGAATGAAAAACAGCAAAGGGGAGAGACAAATTGACGAAAGAAGAGATGAGACAGAGGACAAGCTTTAGAGAGTTGTGGCTGAGTGGAGCGGATGAAATGACGAAAAAGAGAAAAATATAGGAAGCAGTGAATAAGCTAGGATATTTGGTGAGCCCGGGAGAAACATACTGAATGCTACCGATTTAAATTCTATTCAGTTTATTTGTCTTTTCTTCTGTCTGCTTCAAATTTCTTTGATTTGCTATTTCTTTCTTCTTTTATTATCCTTTCTGTTAAGCTGCTAGCCCTAAGAAGAAAGAGTATGATGGATACACACACACACACACACGGGTAGTCCTTGAGTTAGGACCGTAATTGAATCTATATATATATATATGGATAATCCTTGACTTATGACCGTAATTGAATCTGGAATTAGGATCTAAGTCATGTTAAACGGGTCATTTTAATTTTAGTTTTAATCTTAATTTTAACTGGGGTTTTACTTATGCAGGGATGAATATAATTTTTTTAATCTGTTTTTAACTTTTGTATCTCTGTTTTTTAATCACCCTGTAAACCGCCCTGAGTCCTTCGGGAAAGGGCGGTATATAAATGTAATTTTGTTGTTAGCTGCGAAGTCGTGTCCGACCCATCGCGACCCTATGGACAATGTTCCTCCAGGCCTTCCTTTCCTCTACCATCTTCTGGAGTCCATTTAAGCTCACGCCTACTGCTTCAGTGACTCCATCCAGCCACCTCATTCTCTGTCGTCCCCTTCTTCTATTGCCCTCAATCTTTCCCAGCATTAGGCTCTTCTCCAGTGAGTCCTTCCTTCTTATCAGGTGGCCAAAGTATTTGAGTTTCAATTTCAGGATCTGGCCTTCTAAAGAGCAGTCAGGATTGATCTCCTCTAGGACTGACCGGTTTGATCGCCTTGCAGTCCAAGGGACTCGCAGGAGTCTTCTCCAGCACCATAGTTCAAAGGCCTCAATTCTTTGGCGCTCAGCCTTTCTTATGGTCCAACTTTCACTGCCATACATTGCAACTGGGAAGACCATAGCCTTGACTATACGCACTTTTGTTGACAGGGTGATGTCTCTGCTTTTTAGTGTGCTGTCTAGATTTGCCATGGCTTTCCTCCCCAGGAGCAAGCGTCTTTTAATTTCTTGGCTACAGTCCCCATCTGCAGTGATCTTGGAGCCCAGGAAAATAAAATCTGTCACTACCTCCATTTCTTCCCCATCTATTTGCCAGGAATTGAGAGGGCCGGATGCCATGATCTTGGTTTTCTTAATGTTAAGTTTCAACCCAAGTTTTGCACTCTCCTTCTTCACCCGCAACAAGAGGCTCTTTAGTTCTTCTTCACTTTCTGCCATTAGAGTGGTATCATCTGCGTATCTTAGGTTGTTGATATTTCTTCCGGCAATCTTAATTCCAACTTTTGATTCATCTAACCCTGCCTTTCTCATGATGTGCTCTGCATATAAGTTAAATAGGCAGGGCGACAGTATACAGCCTTGCCGGACTCCTTTCCCAATTTTGAACCAATCAGTGGTTCCGTGTCCAGTTCTCACTGTTGCTTCTTGGCCCGCATATAGGTTTCTCAAGAGACAAATAAGATGGTCTGGTACTCCCATCTCTTTAAGAACTTGCCACAGTTTGTTATGATCCACACAATCAAAGGCTTTAGCATAGTCAATGAAGCAGAAGTAGATGTTTTTCTGGAACTCCCTAGCTTTCTCCATGATCCAGCGTATGTTGGCAATTTGATCTCTAGTTCCTCTGCCTCTTCGAAATCCGGCCTGTACTTCTGGTAGTTCTCGATCCACATACTGCTGAAGTCTAGCTTGTAGGATTTTAAGCATGACTTTACTAGCATGAGAAATGAGTGCAATGGTGCGATAGTTTGAACATTCTTTGGCACTGCCTTTCTTTGGAATTGGAATGTAAACTGATCTTTTCCAATCCTGTGGCCACTGTTGAGTTTTCCAAATTTGCTGGCAAATTGAGTGTAGCACTTTTACTGCATTGTCTTTTAAGATTTTGAATAGCTCAGCTGGAATACTGTCACCTCCACTAGCTTTGTTGTTGCTCAGCTTTTCTAAGGCCCACTTCACTTCACATTCTAGGATGTCTGGCTCGAGGTCAGTGACCACCTCATTGTGATTATCAGGGACATTAAGCTCATTCTTGTATAGTTCTTCTGTGTAATTTTGCCACCTCTTCTTAATCTCTTCTGCCTCTGTTAGGTCCCTGCCATTTTGGTCCTTTATCATGCCCATTTTTGCATTAAACCTTCCCTTCATCTCTCCAATTTTTTTGAAAAGATCTCTGGTCCTCCCTATTCTATTGTTTTCTTCTATTTCTTTGCACTGTTCATTTAAGAAGGCATTCTTATCTCTTCTAGCTATTCTCTGGAATTCTGCATTCAATTGGGCGTATCTTTCTTTTTCTCCCTTGCCTTTCGCTTCCCTCCTTTTCTCAGCTATTTGCAAAGCTTCCTCAGACAGCCATTTTGCTTTCTTGCATTTCTTTTTCTTTGGGATGGTTTTGGTTGCTACCTGTTGTACAATGTCGCGAACCTCTGTCCATAGTTCTTCAGGCACTCTGTCTATCAGATCTAATTCCTTAAATCTATTTGTCACCTCTACTGTATATTCAACAGGGATATGATTTAATTCATACCTCAGTGGCCTAGTGCTTTTCCCTACTTTCTTCAGTTTAAGCCTAAACTTTGCAAGGAGAAGCTCATGGTCTGAGCCACAGTCAGCTCCTGGTCTTGTTTTTACTGACTGTATAGAGCTTCTCCATCTTTGGCTGCAGAGCATATAGTCAATCTGATTTCTGTGTTGACCGTCTGGTGATGTCCATGTGTAAAGCCGTCTCTTGGGTTGTTGGAAAAGAGTGTTTGCTATGACCATTGTATTCTCTTGACAGAATTCTATCAGCCTGTGCCCTGCTTCATTTTGCATTCCAAGGCCAAACTTGCCTGTTATTCCGGTTATCTTTTGGCTTCCTACTTTAGCATTCCAATCCCCCATGATGATAAGAATATCATTTTTTGGTGTTAGTTCTATAAGTTGCTGTAGAGCTTCATAGAACTGGTCAATTTCATCCTCTTCAGCACTGGTGGTTGGGGCATAGACTTGGACTACTGTGATATTGAATGGTTTGCCTTGGATTCGAACTGAGATCATTCTGTCATTTTGAGGATTGTATCCCAGTATTGCTTTTCCTACTCTTTTATTGACTATGAAGGCTACTCCATTTCTTCTGAGGGATTCTTGCCCGCAGTAGTATACCTGATGGTCATCTGAATTAAATTCACCCATTCCTGTCCATTTTAGTTCGCTGATACCTAAGATGTCGATGTTCAGTCTTGTCATCTCTTGTTTGACCACGTCCAGCTTTCCTTGATTCATGGATCTTACATTCCAGGTTCCTATGGAGAAAAAATCTTTACAGCATCGGACTTTCCTTTCACCACCAGACACATCCACAGCTGAGTGTCCTTTCGGCTTTGGCCCAGTCGCTTCATTCTTTCTGGCGCTACTAGTACTAGCCCTCTGCTCTTCCCCAGTAGCATATTGGACGCCTTCCGACCTGAGGGGCTCATCTTCCAGCGTCATATCGTTTTGCCTTTTGGTACTGTCCATAGGGTTTTCATGGCAAAGATACTGGAGTGGGTTGCCATTTCCTTCTCCAGTGGATCACGTTTTGTCAGAACTCTCTGCCATGACCTGTCCGTCTTGGGTGGCCCTGCACGGCATAGCTCATAGCTTCATTGAATTACGCAAGCCCCTTCGCCACGACAAGGCATAAATGTAATAAATAATAATAAATAATAATAATTCTGTAACTGACCCAATTTTGCAAACTTTTTTGGATCGGTCATCAAACTAAGGCCAAGGTTGTTAAGTGAACCCATTTTCCACAATAAATGGCTTTTCTGGCAAAATCATAAATCACGTTCATGTGAGCGGTGACGTGGTCAAAATTCAGACGCTTGGCAATTGACTCCTATTTACGACGGTCACAGTGTCCCAGGGTCGCGTGATTCCCTTTGGCGACCTTTCGACAAGCAAAGTCGATGGGGAAGCCAGATTCACTTAGCAACAGTTTGACTAATTTAACAGCTGCAGTGATTCACTTAACAACCGTGGCAAGAAAGGTTGTAAAATGGGGCGGACTCTCACAACAAATGTTTCACTTAGCAACAGAAATTTTGGGCTCAGTTGTGGCCGTAAGCCGAGGACTAGCTGTATAAACCCCTGTATAAATGACTGGACAGCCATTTGTCTGAAATGGTATAGGGTTTCCTGCCTGAGCAGGGGGTTGGACTAGATGACCTCCAAGGTCCCTTCCAACTTCTTCTTCTTCTTCTTCTTCTTCTTCTTCTTCTTCTTCTTCTTCTTCTTCTTCTTCTTCTTCTTCTTCTTCTTCTTCTTCTTCTTCTTCTTCTTCTTCTTATTATTATTATTATTATTATTATTATTATTATTATTATTATATATCAAATAAAAGATCAGGACGTTGCGATCCTTTAGGAACGTTTCTCAGTTATGCCTTTGCAAATGCTTGGGATCTGTTTTGCTTTTCAGCTTAATTATGCAAATGAGACGGATGGACGGTCTCTTTTAGCCAGCCTCTACTTTGCTTCCGTCCCTTACCTCCATTGCTGCTTTTATGGCACCTCACAGAATCCAAGGCACCCTGCCCACCATTTTTTCACTCTGATCCTCAGGAAACTCTGAAGAGGCAGGAACGGAGGAGTGCGTATCTATAGACACCATGTTTGGCCTCCTCCCTGCCTCCTTTCTCTTGAAGCTCAGAGCATCCTCAAGCGAACGCTGGAAGGATGAAGGAGGCTTTGCTTTCACGGTGCCTTGCATGGAAGAAGCCTCGTTTTGAGCCTAACTTTCTCTTTCTTTCTTTTTTTTCTCTTTCTTTTTTCTCTTTCCTCCCTTCCTCCCTTTCTCTTTCTCTATCTTTTTCCTCTTTCTTTCTCTTTCCTTTCTTTCTTTCCTTTATCTTTTTTATTTCTCCTTCCTTCCTTCCTCTTTCCTTCCTTTCTCTATCCTTTTTCTTTCTGTTCTTTTCTTTCCTTTCTTTCTCTATCTCTCCTTCCTTCCTTTTTATATCTTTTTCCTTCCTTCCTTTTTCTTTCTTTTCTTTCCTCCCTCTCTTTCTTTTTCTTTCCTTCCTCTTTCTCTTTCCTTCCTTCCTTCCTCTCTTTACTTTTTTTCTTTCTTTCATTTATCTCCTTCCTTCCTTCCTTCCTTCCTTCCTTCCTTCCTTCCTTCCTTCCTTCCTCCCTTTCTTTCTTTCTTTCTTTGCTTCTTTCTTTCTTCTTTCTTTCTTTCTTTCTTTCTTTCTTTCTTTCTTTCTTTCTTTCTTTCTTTCTTTCTTTCTTTCTTTCTTTCTTTCTCTTTTTCTCCTCCTCCTACTCTCTGTCTTCTCCATCTTCCTCTTATCTTCTTCTCTCCTTTCCTCCCTCCCTCCCTCCCTTAAAATTGTTCCTTGCACTTAATAACTGTTGTAGCGTCCCCTGATCAGAATTCACGTGTTGGCAATTGCCATGTATTTATTGCAGCTGTAACATCTGGGGTCACTTGGTTGCCATTTGCGACCCTACCAGCTGGCTTCTGACAAGCAACGTAAATTAATTTATGGACTATATGATTCACTTAACAATTTCAAGGATTTGTTTAACAGCCCTGGCTAAAAAAGGTCACAGAATGAGTTTTTACTCCTTAACAACGCCTTCCTTAGCCATGAAAATTCTGCTCATAAATTAAGGATTACTTGCCTGAAGCATTCTTGGCTCAGTCTGAATTCATTGTATATTTTTCCTGTTCCACATTTCTCCCGGGATCTTGAGGCATCCGTGAAGCCCTCTGAGACCACAAGAGTGTTTTCCCCACCCCCACCCCCCAAAAAATCTGTAATTTTGAAAAGGGATACTCTGGCCTCGGTCATTATCCAGATGCAAAGCTCATTTTTGCTGAACTTGCTGCTTGCAGAAAAACAGGGAATGGACTGGATCATTTTTATACTTACTGCTCATTTTCATAATAAAGCTTGCAGACAGCCCAGGCGATGATAATGGGGCAAGGAATACCTACAGGAAAAGAAATCAGAAGTTCTAAGAAGCTCCTTCAAAACTTGGGGCAAAAGGGAGCGGGAACCGCCACAGATTCACCACTATGGTGGGACCATTTCAGAAGCCTGAAGGAGCAGAAAGGAGCTACATCAAAAGATTTGCTTTCCTAAAAATACTAGGAACAGTTTAGGTTTTATAGATCCTTTTAGATATTTGCTTCAATCTATCCATTCCTTCATAAAATCTTTGCTGTGCATCTGCCTAAATCCATCCACTCATGAAAACATTCCTTTTTTTTCTTCCTCCCTCCCTATTCTCTCCCTTCCTTCCTTCCTCCCTCCTTCCCTCTTTCCCTCCCTCCTTCCTTCCATCCCTCTCTCCTTTCCTCCCTCCCTCCCTCCATTCCTTTCTCCCTCTCTCCCTTTCCTTCCTTCCTTCCTATCTTTCTCCCTCCTTCCCTCCCTCTCCCCCTTCCTTCCTTCCTTCCTTCCTTCCTTCCTTCCTTCCTTCCTTCCTTCCTTCCTTCCTTCCTTCCTTCCTTCCTTCCTTCCATCCTTCCTTCCTTCCTTCCTTCCTTCCTTCCCTCCCTCCCTCGATATTGCTAGACCACAACAGTTTTTGAGACGCCCCCTCTGACCTCCGTAAAGAAAGAAGCTGAGATGCGGAACCAGCCCCCCTACCACCTCTCTGCCTGGTTGTCACCCTGACTCATCAAGCAGGATTTCCTGCTTGAGCTGCTAGGGGTTGGACTAGAAGACCTCCAAGGTCCCTTCCCTGTTCTGCCCTTTTGTAATTTTGTAAATTTCTGAGGAGGGGCCTGGTTAAGAGTGAAGGTCCCCAGGTTGTGCTTCCGGATTGCTCACACCAGCCGATGAAGAGAAAAGTCCACTTCCTCAGCTTGTCCGTCGAGTAGGTCATCACGATGGCCGTGTGGAGGTAGCAGCCTTCCACAAACATCCAGAAGAAATTGGTCACCACAAAGTAGTTGAAGATGGTGGTGATGCAGCGACACCAAAGCTGTTGAGGAGACACACATTTTACTCCACTTGTATCACACGGCGTCTGTGCTTGTACAGGTAGTCCTTCACTTATGGCCACAACTGTGCCCAAAGTTTCTGTTGCTAAGCAAGACATTGGTTAAGTGAGTCTTGCCCCCACTTTACGACCTTTTTTTGCCACACTTGTTAAGGGAATCCCTGCAGGATTATTAAGTGAGCAATGGGGTTGTTTAAGTGAATCTGGCTTCCCCATTGACTTTGCTTGTCAGAAGCTTGCAAAAGGGGATGACGTGATCCCAGGGACACTGCAACCGTCGTAAGTATGAGTCAGTTGCCATATGTCTAAATTTTGACCACGGGGGATGCCACAATGGTCGTGTGAAAAATGGTCCTAAGTCCCTTTTTTCAGTACTGCTGTAACTTTGAATGGTCACTAAATGAATTACTGTAAGTCGAGGACTATCTGTACTCATTCAGTGATCTGCAGTTTTCTTTTGCACTTCAATTTTGACTGATTTAGAAAGTGCTAGGGACAACATAAGGCAACTACAGGTATAACACTTGTTTTATGACCACAATTTGATCAGAATTTTCATTCGTCAGCAAGCGGGTTGTTAAGTGACTCATGGGGTCGTTAAGCGAATCCAACTTCCCCCAATGACTGGGGGGAGGTCACAAAGGATGATCACATGACCCCAGGATGCTGCAACCATCATAAATACATGCAGGTTGCTAAGCAACCGAATTCTGGTCACCTGACCATGGGGAGGCTGCAATGGTCGTAACTGTGAGGAGCGGTCGGAAGTCACTTTTTCCAGTGCCATTTTAACTTTGAACGGTTGCTAAATAAACGGTTGTAAGTCAAGGACTGCCTGTATCTGAATTTCTGCCATATCTCTTGAGGACGTAGTACCTCATTGCTCTCGTGAATATTGTGGTCAATTGTCTGCAGCACAAACCACATCATGTTCCTCAGGATGAACGTCGTGATCAAGTTCCAATGGATAATGTTGCGGAGGCATCGGATACTCCTAAAAATGGCAAATATATATTGGTCATCTGAGCGTGCTCTATGCCATCTTGAAGCATGCAATCAAGAAAATGGCCATCACCAGGAGAAAATTCTTCCTCTATCAACTCCAGAAAAATTTCTTTTACTCCAGAGGGCTTGGACTGTGCACTTCGATCCCATTCTTTATTCTTAAGGAGATAAAACATCTCACAGAAGATGTTTTGATGTCTTAACACAAGGGTGTCAAACTCAATTTCATCGAGGGCCGCATGGGCATTGCGGTTGCCCTCAGGGGGCTGGGTGGGTGTGGCCTGGGTGGGTGTGGCCTACTGGGTGGGCGTGGCTAGAGTGCGTATGGCCTACTGGGTGGGCGTGGCCAGCTCTACATCATTCGCATCAAGGGTGCCTATGGGGGCCTGGGCAGGAGTGGGACAGATCTGAGG
This sequence comes from Vipera berus, assembly GCF_964194415.1. Taxonomy (NCBI): domain Eukaryota; kingdom Metazoa; phylum Chordata; class Lepidosauria; order Squamata; family Viperidae; genus Vipera; species Vipera berus. The sequence continues at coordinate 127,619,884 of NC_138205.1, read as the reverse complement.
GTCTCTGGCAGAAGGAGCCTCTCTGGGCCAGGGCCAAGGCAGTGGGGGCCGTTCCCTCACTGTTTCCAGGATGGCTTCGCGGGCCGGATGAAACCACTTTGCGGGCCGGATCCGGCCCCCGGGCCTTGTGTTTGACATGTCTGTCTTAACAGAATAATAAGAGTCTGAAGGGACCTTGGAGGTCTTCTAGTCCAGGTCTTCTAGTCCAGCCCCCAGGAGACACTTGACTATCCCATCTCAGAGAAGTGACTGTCCAGTCTCTTCTTAAAGACCTCCAGTGTTGGAGCACCCATAAGAGCCTTGGTGGAGCAGTGGGCTAATGCCTCCTTAAGTAACACCAGCTGCCTGCAATTAGTGCAGGTTCGAGTCCCACCAGGCTCAAGGTTGACTCAGCCTTCCATCCTTCCCAGGTAGGTAAAATGAGGACCCAGATTGTTGGGGGCAATTAAGTTGACTTTGTAATAATGCCGCTTGGGGTGTGTGTGAAAGCCCTAATAAGCAGGCATATCCATAGAATGAAGGCTACTGCTAAGCTTGTAAGCCGCCCTGAGTCTTCGGAGAAGGGCGGGATATAAATGGAATTAAATTTTTTTAAAAAAATAACTTCTGGAGGCAAGGAGTTCCACTGGTTAATTGTCCTCACTGTTAGGAAGTTTCTCCTTAATTCCAGGCTGCTTCTCTCCTTGATTAGTTTTCATCCATTGCTACTTGACCTGCCTTCTGGTGCTTTGGAGAATAGTTTGACCACCTCTTTTTTGTGGCAGCCCCTCAAATAGTGGAAGACTGCTATCATGCCACCGCTAGTCCTTCTTTTCATTAAACTATACCCAGTTCCTGCAACTGTTCTTCACAGGGTTTAGTTTTCAGTCCCCTAATGTTGCTCTTCTCTGTACTCTTTATACTGTAGAATCTCAACACTTTTTTATCTTTTTCTTTTGTTTAAACTTTTTTTTCCCCAACAAAGGAGGCAAACATTCCTTCTATCCTGCCATCTCCAGAAGACTGAATCTTTAGATCCACTCCAGCACTGACAGAGTATTTTAGAACAAAAATTTATGTTGCAATGAAAATAAAAAGGCAAACGCTTAGCTTATGTGTATCACAGCAAGCGGCATATTGTGACTGATATGATCATGGGGATTCCAAAATTGTATTCTAATGATGTTTTCAACATTTCTCCGGCAATACAAATCGTTCTGAACACTGCCGGTGGCTTGGGAAGCAGATTTTAAAACAGGTTTATAAATACAACAGCACTCTTAAGACCCAAAGCTGCAAAGCCAAAGTGAAATCAGCTATCTTCATTGCTCTTGGTTGAGAATAAATAATACACGCACAATCTAAAAGGATGAGAGAGAGACAAATAAGCACTAATCGTTAATGAAAGTTAACGAAAAATAAGTGATACATGCAAAATCAAAAGGGACAAGAAGGAGATAGAAAACAATTAAGATAAACTCCAGACACTAATGCAGTTTGGAAAAAGGGCAGACAAAAGCAACTAGGAGGATTAAAGGCCTGGAGACTAAAACATAGGAAGAATGGTTGCAGGAATTGGGTATAGCTAATTGGAGAGAAGGAGGACTAGGGGTATGATATGATAGCAGCGTTCCAGTATCTCAGGGGCTGCCCCAAAGAAGAGGGAGTCAAGCTATTCTCCAAAGCACCTGAAGGCAGGAGAAGAAGCAACGGATGGAAACTAACCAAAGAGAGAAGCAACCTAGAACTAAGGAGAAATTTCCTGATTGAACAATTAACCAGTGGAACAACCTGCCTCCAGATGTTGTGAGTGCTCCAACACTGGAGGCTTTCAAGAACAGATTGGACAACTATTTACGGTTGTTAAAAGGGTTTCCTGCCCAAGCGGAGGGAGATTGGACTAGAAGACCTCCAAGGTCCCTTCCAATTCAATTCTGACGGATTGATTAAAATTACGTTTCCCAAGATTCAGGTATAAATTCCTTCCATGTATTGTATTTCAGATTTCTGCAAATTCTACGTTTCGTAGCCTGCTTGTTATACTGAATGTTTCTCTGCCTTAGCATCTTTTAAGATGTGTGAACTTTAATTCTGAGAATTCTCTAGTTGGCTGGATATTAAAAGAAACTGCTTGGAGCGGAATGAAAAAAAAAAGTCATGTTACAGAATGCCAAAGAAATCTTGTAGTTATCTCAATAGGAAAAAAAAGGCTTAGTGGGATGAAATAATAATAATAATAATAATAATAATAATAATAATAATAATAATAATAATAATAATGATGATGATGATGATGATGATGATGATGATGATGATGATGATGTAGTTGGAAGGGACCTTGGAGGCCATCTAGTCCAACCCCCTGCTCAGGCAGGAAACCCTATACCATTTCAGACAAATGGCTGTCCAGTCTCTTCTTAAAAACTTCCAGCGTTGGAGCATTCACAGCTTCCGAAGGCAGGTTGTTAATGATAATAATAATAATAATAATAATAATAATAATAATAATAATAATAATAATAATAATAATAATAATAATAATAATAATTTGGAAGGGACCTTGGAGGTCATCTAGTCCAACCCCCTGCTCAGGCAGGAAACCCTATACCATTTCAGACAAATGGCTGTCCAGTCTCTTCTTAAAAACTTCCAGTGTTGGAGCATTCACAGCTTTTGGAGGCAGGTTGTTCCACTGATTAATTGTCCTAACTCTCAGGAAATTTCTCCTTAGTTCACACATTCAACAACCAAAAACAAAATATGGGTAGCCTTGACTTACAACAGTTTGTTTAGGGACTGTTCAAAGTTACAATGGCACTGAAAAAGTGACTTATGACTGTTTTCCACAGTTATGACCATTGCAGCATCCCCAGGGTCATGTGATCAAAATTCAGACGCTTGGCAACAGATTCGTATTTATGACGGTTGCAGTGTCCCAGGGTCATGTGATCCCCTTTTGCGACTTTCTTACAAGCAAAATCAAAGAGGAAGCCAAATTCACTTAACAACTGTGTCACTAGCTTAACAGCTGCAGGGATTCATTTAACAACTGTGGCAAAATAAGTCATAAAATGAGGCAAAGCTCACTTAATACTGTACTGCTGAGCCACAGAAACCTGGGGCTCAATTATGGTCGTAAGCTGAGGACCACCTGTACAGTCTGTATCACTTTAATAAATAAGTAAACACAAATAAAATAAATATTGAAGAGGAATTTTGGAAGGACAAACCCAAGCTGGAAATTTTTCAGACAATTCCATTTTCTTCCCTAAGGGTGATATGAAGCATAATAGCAACCAGCATTTGCTAATAAATGGTTCTACATTCAGGCAAATTTTATGCATTCTCTTTTTTGGCAGTGAAGAATTAGGTAACAGAGTTTCACATATGTTCCACAATTTCGCCCAGGTTCGCCTGGTGCGCCAGTTGTGGCCCTATCTAGACCGGGATGCCCTGTGCACGGTCACTCATGCGCTCGTGATCTCTCGTCTGGACTACTGCAATGCTCTCTACATGGGGCTTCCCTTGAAGATCACTCGGAGGCTTCAGCTGGTACAGAATGCAGCCGCGAGAGTTGTCTTGGGAGTTTCCCCGGTACTCCCATGTTACACCTTTGCTCCGCGAGCTGCATTGGTTGCCGGTTGTCTTCCGGGTGAGATTCAAGGTTTTGGTAATGGTTTTTAAGGCCCTACATGGCATGGGTCCGGAGTACCTCGGGGACCACCTGCTGCCGGCGTCAACTTCCCTCCGCCGTGTGCGTTCCCACAGAGAGGGCCTCCTCAGGGTGCCTCCGGTCAGGGAATGTCGGCTGGTGGCCCCCAGGGGGAGGGCCTTCTCTGTGGGCGCTCCGGCTTTATGGAATCAGCTGCCGGTCGAGCTCCGGACGGCACCGGATCTTCGCTCATTCCGGCGCGGGTTAAAGACCCATTTATTCGAACAAGCTGGCCTGGCCTGATGGGGATATGTTGGGGTTTTAATGGGGATTTTTAATGGGGATTTTTATATTGTATATTGTTACCAACTGTTTTAACTGGGCTATTATTTAATTCTTTTTTAATTTTTGTATCTTGTATTTTTTATGTATGCCCTGTTCACCGCCCTGAGTCCTTCGGGAGAAGGGCGGTATACAAATACAATAAAACTAAACTAAACTAAACTAAATTTGACAAGTTCTTGATTTTGAGATTCAAACCCCAGAATTCCCTAGAAGTGGGGATCATACCGGTTGGGGGATTCTGGGAGTTGAAGTCCCAACATAAGAAGTTATGGAATAGTTACTAAATTTAAGACATTTTGAAATTAATAGAAAATAAGAATGTTATACTGTATTATTAATTAGTTGATGTAAGATGGTGAGAAATAGAATATATTCAAATAGATAAGACGTGTATCTTGAATATTAGATTTTGTGATGAATTGGGATAAAGGGAACAAAAATTGTGATTTAATTTTCGCGGCTAGACTTAATTTAATTTAATTTTAATTTTAAATTGGATTGTTTTTAAATTTTGCCTTGTAAACCGCCCTGAGTCCTTTGGGAATAGGGCGGTATATAAACCGAATGAATGAATGAATAAATAAATAAATAAATAAATAAATAAATAAATAAATAAATAAATAAATAAATAAATAACTGTGGTCATTTAAAGCTTGGAAAGTATAAATACTAAATGTTAAATTTAAATATTAATGGGAAACTAAAAATTGGGGAAAAAACTAACTAGGACATTGATAGTCTATAAAGATTGAATGTTAAAATAATTAGGATATGTATAAACTAAAAATTATTGATAAATGTAAGAAAGTAATTGATATAATAAGAATTGTATCAGACAGTAAACACTAAGGGGAAAACAAGAGGAAATATTTAATGTAATAGTTTGAGACTTGTACTAAAGATATTTGTATTGAATTATCGATTAACTCAGCCACCACATTGCTTTTTAAATATTTAAATGTAAAACTAAAAAATCAATCAAACTTTTTTTAAAAAAAGTTATGGAAGGGAAGGAATGAAGAAGGCTAGTACAAAGCGTTCATGACTTATAACAGTTTAGTGACTGTTTGAAGTTCTAACAGCACTGAAAAAGGTGACTTTCACATTTAAGACCGTTGCAGCATCCCTGTGATCATGTGATCTGTTTTCAGACGCTTGTCAACTGGATCATATTTATGATGGTTGCAGTGTCCCAGGGTCACGCGATCTCCTTTTGTGACTTTCTGACAAGCAAAGTCAATGGGGAAGCCAGATTCACTTAACAGCCGTGTTACTAACTTATCAGCTGCAGTGATTCACTTAACAACTGTGGCAAGAACAGTCATAAAATGAGGCAAAGCTCATTTAACAAATGTTCCGCTTAGGAACAGAAACTTTGGCTCATAAATCAAGGACTACTTGTATAAATGTCAGGAGTGTGGATAATGGAACTTAATCCTACAGGAAATTATTCTCGTGATACAGAACAGATGTTGTCTTTGCTATTATTAAATGTGGGTGGATAATGAGAAAAAAAATCAGCTCAGCTTTAGTTCTGCCTGTGTTTCTCCAAAGAAACATGCAATTCCTTGTAATTTCAGCACAGTTATTATAACAAGGAAAAGATAGCATTAAATTTGATGCAGCTTTGTAGCCAAAAAGCAGCTATGCTAAGATTTGACACATCCTGTATGTGCACAAATCTGACATTTGACACATATATGCACGTAAGTATGATATGCTCTTAAAGGAAAACAGCTGGTGTGGTGATACAGGTAGTCCCCAATTTACAACCGCTCATTTGAAGTTACAACAGCACTGAAAAAAGTGACTTTTGACCATTTTTCACTCTTATGACCGTTGAAACATCCCTATGGTCACATGATCGAAATTTGAATGCTTGGTTAAGTGAACAATCTCTATGGCTAAACAAGTTGTTAAATGAATCTTGCCCCATTTTGCAACCTTTCCTAGCAAAGTAGTTAAGTGAATCACTGTGGTTTGCCAACGCTGCTAACATTGGATGAAATGTAGCCATCTTTTTCCTTTCGCTTTTAGAGTTAGATGATGCTGGGAGGGGTGTGTGTGAATGAGAGTTCAGCTAGACATAGCAACACTAAATTTAGCATGAGAATCAAGGTTACTGAACTCAGAGCTGATAAAGAATGGGCGGGCTGGAGAGCTGGAGAGGAAGCCCGTGCTTCAAGCTAATTGGGGAATGTGATTTATGACTGTTAATTGGAAGAGGAAATTGTGCTTTGATACTAGGTGCCCTGGGGAGGGGAATTCAGATTTTGTCTTCAATTATCAACTTTCAGGGACTGGACTCGAATTTTCATATTCACAGGCACCTACCAGCATGAAGTCTGTGCTGCAAGCTGGCTGGCTATAGACTGTGGCCTTTGGCAATATCACTGTTCTTATTATAGCTGGTCCTTCAAAACTTGGTGAACAGTGGGCAAAATATATTCTCTTTGCAGCTTTGTTGTTTGCAGTTACTATATTTTTTGCTATTATGGCCTATTTTTACACCTATGTTGATCCAGCTGAAGTTGAAGCACAGTTTGCAGAAGATGAGAAAAAAGAAAGAAAAAGAACAACTGGAAAAAGAAAAACATACGTATGAAAATGAAGTTGGATCAGGTCTACAAACTAAGAGGTGAAAATATGTTTGAAATCAGAATAAGAATGTAAATTAACATGCCGCACCTGAAGTTTGAGATTCATAAGGGACGAGCTGGATAAGCTGTCTTATTGAACAGGAATGAGTAATGAGTACCACAAAATGAATACCCATGCCTGTGGCTGAAGATTAAGAGATCAGTTCTCGTGTGAAGAACAGAGGTTTTTATTTTCTTAATTATTTTTTTATTAGTTATTTTATTTTTATTATTATTTTATTATTATTTTATTAGTTATTTTATTTTCTTATTTAGATAATATCTGAATACAGTTGTACTTGGCCATTGTGAAAAGACATTCAGAGTGTTATTTTTATACAGAACTACTTTAATTTTACATGGAAGAAGGTAAAAAAAGAGCCTTGGTGGCGCAGTGGGCTAATGCCTCCTTAAGTAACACCAGCTGCCTGCAATTAGCGCAGGTTCGAGTCCCACCAGGCTCAAGGTTGACTCAGCCTTCCATCCTTCCGAGGTAGGTAAAATGAGGACCCAGATTGTTGGGGGACAATTAAGCTGACTTTGTAATAATGCCGCTTGGGGTGTGTGTGAAAGCCCTAATAAGCAGGCATATACATAGAATGAAGGCTATTGCTAAGCACATTGATTTGTGCTTCTTAGATTGTAAGCCACCCTGAGTCTTCGGAGAAGGGCGGTATGTAAATGGGATTTTTAAAAAAAATGCTCATAGCAAATAGACATTTATGTCTCCTGCTATACATAGGCCCAATGATTTGCAAGTGTTTTTTTATGTAAGTGCCAATATTATGCTTCTCGAATAAAAGATTCTTTAAGGTAAACAATGCCTCAAAGTTCTTTTAAAGAGTTTCATCTGCTGGAACCATGACACAGTTGTTAAGTTAGTAAACCTGGTTGTTAAATGAATCTGGCTTCCCCACTGACTTTGCTTGTCAGGTCAGAAAAAGGAAATCACATGACCCCAGGGCATTGCAACTGTCATAAATATGAGTCAGTTGCCAAGTGTCCAAATTTTGATTATGTGACCATGGGGATGGTGCAACGGTCATAAGTGTGAAAAACGGTCATAAGTCACTTCTTTCAGTGCCATTGTAACTTCAAACAATCCCTAATTTTTTTTATTTTTTTTATTAATTTTATTTGTATACCGCCCTTCTCCCGAAGGACTCAAGGCGGTGAACAGGGCAATACATATTAAAAAACAAGATACAAAAATTAAAAAATGATTAAACAAATGCCCATGAATAAGTTAACACACATTAAAATAGATTAAAACAGGTTAATAAAACCCAACCCCATCCCATCAGGCCAGGCCAACTTGTTCAAAAAGGTAGGCTTTGAGATCGCGCCGGAAGGAGCGGAGGTCAGGCGCCATCCGGAGCTCGACCGGAAGATGGTTCCATAAGTCCGGCGCGCCCACAGAGAACGCCCTCCCCCTGGGGGCCACCAATCGACATTCTTTGACCGGTGGCACCCTGAGGAGGCCCTCTCTGTGGGAGCGTACTGGGCGGAGGGAAGTTGACGCCGGCCGCAGGTGCTCCCCAAGGTATTCCGGACCCATGCCATGTAAGGACTTAAAGACCATAACCAAAACCTTGAATCTCACCCGGAAGACAACTGGAAGCCAATGCAGCTCGTGGAGCAGAGGTGTAACATGGGAGTGTCGGGAAACTCCCAACACAACTCTCGTGGCTGCATTCTGTACCAGCTGGAGCCTCCGAGAGGTCTTCAAGGGTAGCCCCATGTAGAGAGCGTTGCAGTAGTCCAGACGAGAGGTCACAAGGGCGTGAGTGACCGTACGTAAGGCATCCCGGGTTGCAAATGAAGGGTTGTAAGTCATGAACTGCCCACCAGGCTGGCTTTTGCAATTGACTGATGGTGAATTTGTTAGCGATCTTGATGATCAAATGGTGCTCTAATTGTTTTGCAGCCAAGAAGCCTATTAATTATTTTTTTGTCTATTTCCTATTTTTGGCAGACAAAGGCCTTACGATGGAGAACGCTGAGCCTTCTCACAAATGTGAGCCACAGCAATTAAAAAATGGACACTGGCAACAAAAATGAACTTGCAGCTAAGTGAAATTCTAGTGTTCATGCAATCTAGTGTTATCCATCATTCCATCCAGTCGGTATTTAGGCACCGATTAAAAACAAACTCGTACGTTTTCAAAATCCTTCCTAAAACATGCAGGTAGTCCCTTTATGACCACAATTGAGCCCAACATTTCTGTTGCTAAATGAGACATCTCTTAAGTGAATTTCCACCTGTTTTATGACCTTTCTTGCCACAGATATTAAGTGAATCCCTACAGTTCTTAACTTAGTAAAACGGTTGTTAAGTGAATCTGGCTTCCCCCATTGACTTTGCTTGTCAGTAGATCGCAAAAGGGGATCATATAATCCCAGGACACTGCGACCGTCATAAATATGAGTCAGTTGCCAAGCATCTGAATTTTGATGACATGACCATTGGGGATGCTGCAACGGTTGTAAGTTAATTATTTCAATATCGTTGTAACTTCAAATGGTCACTAAATGAACTGTTGTAAGATGAGAACTATTTGTCTTTTCTTATTTGCAATGGGTCGCAGAAAACAGTGAGACACACATACTTACATCTTCTCACTCAAAAAACAGGCAGTCCTCAACTTATGGCCATAACTGAGAGCAAAATTTCCATTGCTAAGTAAGGTGGTTGTTAATAAGTCACTCCTGATTTTACCTTTTTCTGCCATGGTTGTTAAGTGAATCACTGCAGTTGTTAAGTGGACCATTCAGTCATTAAGTGAATCTGTTCTCCCCCATTGTCTTAGCTTGTTGGAAGCAAACAAATGGCAATCTTATGATGCCAATACGTTTCAACATGTTCTAAATACAAGCCAGTTGTCAAATATTCAAATTTTGATTATGTGGTCTGTGGTGGTGCTGTGGATGCGGTTATAAGTACGAGGACTAGTTTTTCTTTGTTGTAATATCATACAACTGCTAAATAAACGGTTGTAAGCTGAGGTCTATTTCATTTATTCTAAACAATGGCAAACTGACTTTGCCTTGAATGCACTGAGATGAAGCTCCATTAAAACTGACTTTTGCCTGACCTCAAATTTAGATGTTTTGACCTTCTTCCTGTTTGTATGCCTCAAGACTTTGGTTAAGTGGCTAGATCTCATTAAGAACTATGAATCATTTGTTCCCCCACTCTTCTTAATCATGGTTAATAACTCTACCTCTTGGCTGCTGAATTTCCTCCTACATTGTTTTCTGCAATTTCCTTTGTTCGCATTGCCTTATTTATTTAAAATGTACCTACAGCACAATATTGGATCACAGAACGCTGTAAGGAACAAAGTCCGGCAAAATAAAAAAAAGTGCTAAATGCACAATTTAAAATAAAGGTGTTTTTTTCTTGTTTGCAAGAGATGTTAAATTTCTTAACAGTCCAAGGGCTAAACTTTGCTGTTGGATGAGAAAAAATATGCATCTTTGATACAAAACACCTCTGAAGGGTTGGCAGTGTTGATGCTTATTTAGTTATTATTCCCTACCTGATAAATATTCATTAATCTTGCAATTGTGAAGCATCTGCTTTTAAGCTTACAAGCTTGATGCACAGATGATGCCAGTAATTCTATGAAGAATTATTGATGAACTAAAAGCCCATTACTGATACAAGCATATCAACTCCAGAACAACTCAGGACATAAAGAAAACGGTCAGGTTTTGATTTTCAAAATGTACACCTAATTTTTTTAAAAAGAGTGGAAAAATGAAATTGCCAAGCTAGAAAAATGAATGGTGCATTTGAGAAGAAGAGGCACTTTACTTACTTCCCCCCCCCCCCCACTAAATTGGAGAGAAGACATGATTACAAAAAAAAATCTCATTTATAAACCGGGAAACTGTTTGGTCTAGTGGTGAAGGTACCAAGCTAGAAATCAGGAGACTGTGAATTCTAATCCTGCGTTAAGCATGAAAGTCAGCTGGGTGACTTTGGGCCAATCACCAGGAGATGATGTGTTCTAGTCCCGCCTTAGGCATGAAAAACAGCTGGGTGTGACTTTGGGCCTATCACCAGGAGATGGTAAGTTCTAGTCCTGCTTTAGACATACAAGCCAGCTGGGTATGACTTTGGGCCTATCACCAGGAGACGGTGAGTTCTAGTCCCGCCTTAGGCATGAAAGCCAGCTGGGTGTGACTTTGGGCCTATCACCAGGAGACGGTGAGTTCTAGTCTCGCCTTAGGCATGAAAGCCAGCTGGGTGTGACTTTGGGCCTATCACCAGGAGACGGTAAGTTCTAGTCCTGCTTTAGACATGCAAGCCAGCTGGGTATGACTTTGGGCCAATCACCAGGAGACGGTGAGTTCTAGTCCCGCCTTAGGCATGAAAGCCAGCTGGGTGTGACTTTGGGCCTATCACCAGGAGACGGTGAGTTCTAGTCTCGCCTTAGGCATGAAAGCCAGCTGGGTGTGACTTTGGGCCTATCACCAGGAGACGGTAAGTTCTAGTCCTGCTTTAGACATGCAAGCCAGCTGGGTATGACTTTGGGCCAATCACCAGGAGACGGTGAGTTCTAGTCTCGCCTTAGGCATGAAAGCCAGCTGGGTGTGACTTTGGGCCTATCACCAGGAGACGGTAAGTTCTAGTCCTGCTTTAGATATGCAAGCCAGCTGGGTATGACTTTGGGCCTATCACCAGGAGACGGTGAGTTCTAGTCCCGCCTTAGGCATGAAAGCCAGCTGGGTGTGACTTTGGGCCTATCACCAGGAAACGGTGAGTTCTAGTCTCGCCTTAGGCATGAAAGCCAGCTGGGTGTGACTTTGGGCCTATCACCAGGAAACGGTGAGTTCTAGTCTCGCCTTAGGCATGAAAGCCAGCTGGGTGTGACTTTGGGCCTATCACCAGGAGACGGTAAATTCTAGTCCTGCTTTAGACATGCAAGCCAGCTGGGTATGACTTTGGGCCAATCACCAGGAGACGGTGAGTTCTAGTCCCGCCTTAGGCATGAAAGCCAGCTGGGTGTGACTTTGGGCCTATCACCAGGAGACGGTGAGTTCTAGTCTCGCCTTAGGCATGAAAGCCAGCTGGGTGTGACTTTGGGCCTATCACCAGGAGACGGTAAGTTCTAGTCCTGCTTTAGACATGCAAGCCAGCTGGGTATGACTTTGGGCCAATCACCAGGAGACGGTGAGTTCTAGTCTCGCCTTAGGCATGAAAGCCAGCTGGGTGTGACTTTGGGCCTATCACCAGGAGACGGTAAGTTCTAGTCCTGCTTTAGATATGCAAGCCAGCTGGGTATGACTTTGGGCCTATCACCAGGAGACGGTGAGTTCTAGTCCCGCTTTAGGCATGAAAGCCAGCTGGGTGTGACTTTGGGCCTATCACCAGGAGACGGTAAGTTCTAGTCCTGCTTTAGACATGCAAGCCACCTGGGTATGACTTTGGGCCAATCACCAGGAGACAGTGAGTTCTAGTCTCGCCTTAGGCATGAAAGCTAGCTGGGTGTGACTTTGGGCCTATCACCAGGAGACGGTAAGTTCTAGTCCTGCTTTAGACATGCAAGCCAGCTGGGTATGACTTTGGGCCAATCACCAGGAGACGGTGAGTTCTAGTCCCGCCTTAGGCATGAAAGCCAGCTGGGTGTGACTTTGGGCCTATCACCAGGAGACGGTAAGTTCTAGTCCTGCTTTAGACATGCAAGCCAGCTGGGTGTGACTTTGGGCCTATCACCAGGAGACGGTGAGTTCTAGTCCCGCTTTAGGCATGAAAGCCAGCTGGGTGTGACTTTGGGCCTATCACCAGGAGACGGTAAGTTCTAGTCCTGCTTTAGACATGCAAGCCAGCTGGGTGTGACTTTGGGCCTATCACCAGGAGATGGTGGGTTCTAGTCCCGCCTTAGGCATGAAAGCCAGCTGGGTGTGACCTTGGGCCTATCACCAGGAGACGGTGAGTTCTAGTCCTGCTTTAGACATGAAAGCAGACTGAGGCTCTCATTCTCTTCTCTGTCATTGGACCAGCCCAACCTATCTTCCTTCCAGTGTTGTAGTGAAAATAGGAGGAGAAACAAGTATTAGGAATATTCACTGTTTTGAGCTATTTATTAAAGCAATAAACGAAGGATAAAAATATTTTTTTTAAAAAATCAGAAAATAACCCCACAATTCTTCCCAGCATTTCATTCTTGGTTTTTATTTATTCTGCTTTAGCTGTTTAGGATATGGAAACTTCAGCTGAGTGATCTTGCCGGAGAAATAATTTTTCTTTGCTCTTGAAATATTTTTTAGCCTCTAAAAAGAAGATTCTGCTTTAAACATGTTGTTAATGATGTGATTGGATTCTGCTCCTTTTCACATTAAGCAGCCCAGCACATTTCTGATTCAACGTTAACATTAATGAGGGATATGTCCATTAACGAATTTTGCTTTTATTCATTCAGGGCTGACAATTGTTTAGCTGCGGTCAACACGATCTCTTAGTATCCCTTTTTGATTTGGGTCACTCCACGCCAGGCAAACTCAGTAGCAAAAATAGCAAGTCGGGCTCAAATTCTTCTTCTCATTTTTTTTCTTTTCAAAAATAAACCTTTCCAAACAGACTCAAGATATTACTATAATTCTTGTTTTTTTTAAATGCCTTGGCTGCACAAAATTGCTTGATTGCATGGTTGATCTGCCCACACACAGAGAAAAATGTGATTTTTAAGGACAGATATATGTTTAACTGGCTCACTCCAAATTCACCAGCTAGTTTTTAGGGAGCCAAAGGTGAGGGGGGGGGGAAACCAGCATCTCAAATCAGTTTTTGCCACAAAAACAGGGGGGGGGGAAATCATACATTGTTTTAGTCTTTAAAAATATCTCAGCAATCAAAATAGAAGGTGAAAAATGTCAAGAGGTCAACGACTTCCTCTCCCTGAGAAGGGGAACTGAGTCAAAGCTATGGTGGCCTCCACTACAAGGTTGTTGTTCTATTTTTGTGGTTTTCAGCAAGAGGAGAGGTAAACAGTCGCTTCTGTTATTGCTCACTTCAGTAATGCTTTCTTTGGAAGATCTTCTTGGATGGTCAAATTCTCATTCCCCCAGTCCCTAAAATAGTATTTTTTATCTGGCACGGGGGTTCTTTAAGTAAGTAAGTAAGTACGGTAAGTAAGTAAGTAAGTAAGTAAGTAAGTAAGTAAGTAAGTAAGTAAGATTGCTCCAGTGGTTAAGGCACAAAGTTAGAAAGTAGAAGACTGTGAGTTCTAATCCCATTTTAGGCACGAAAGCCGGCTGAATGACTGTGGGCCAATCACCAGGAGGCAGTGAGTTCTAGATCTGCCTTGGGCATGGAAGCTAATTTCAAATATCTCTAATACGTCTTCATCTTCCTATTTTCTGCACAACAACAATCCTGTGAGGTGGGCTTGGCTGAGAGAGAGGGACTGGCCCAAAGTCACCCAGTTGTCTTTCATGCCTAAGGCGGGACTGAACTCACAGTCACCGGATGATTGGACCAAAGTCACCCATATGACTTTTGTGCCAAAGTTGGGATTAGAATTCACCATCTCTTGGTGACTGGCTAAAAGTTACTCAGCCTCCTGTCATGCCTAAGGCGGGACTAAAACCCACTATTCTCCTGGCGACTGGCCGAAAGTCATTCAGTCGACTTTCATGCCTAAAACAGGTCTAGTACTCCGTGTTTCTAGCCTGGTTCATTAATCACTAGACCCAACTGACTCTTATTGCAGCTCTACAGTTGCGGAAGAGATTAATCTGAGGATAAATGCTTATTTATTTGATTTATTTAAACTATTGATAAAGCTGTTGATCACATAAAGCAGTGACTCTGAAGGGTGCGTGAAAATAAAAATATAATTTACAAAATAATGTAAAGTACACTTGGGTCTAAAAATATTTTTCATTTTCAGTTAAAATCCATTTTCAATCCATGCACACCAAAACCCACCAACAGGCGTGATCCAGCCTCTCCACCCAACTGTCCGCAGGAGGATCCAATCCATTGATGCTTTGCAAAAGCCAGCTATCTATCCGTCCATCTATCCATCCCTCTCTCTGTCTATCCATCCATCCTCGATCCATCTATCCATCCCTCTGTCTGCCCATCCCTCCCTCCTTCGCTCTATCCACCCCTCTGTGTATCCCTCCCTCCCTCTATCCATACATACATCCCACTCACTGCCCATCCCTCTCTCCCTCCCTCCCTCCATCCATCCATCCCATCCAACCATCCATCTATCCATCCATCCATCCATCCCATCCATCCATCCATCCATCCATCCATCCCATCCAACCATCCATCCATCCCATCCATCCATCCCATCCAACCAACCAACCAACCAACCAACCATCCATCCCATCCATCCAACCATCCATCCCATTCAACCATCCATCCATCCATCCATCCCATCCATCCATCCATCCATCCAACCATCCATCCATCCATCCATCCATCCCATCCAACCATCCATCCATCCATCTATCCATCCATCCCATCCAACCATCCATCCAACCATCCATCCATCCATCCATCCATCCATCTCACTCACTGCCCATCCCTCCCTCCCTCCATCTATCCCACTCTTTGCCCATCCCTCTCTCCTTCCCTCCCTCCCTCTCTCTATCCATCCATCCATCCCACTCTACCCCTCCCTCCATCCTTCCATCCCTCCATGTCTCTGGGGAGAGGAACATCCGTCCACTGCTATCTGCAACCCTCATTTCATTTTTGCTGTTTCCCATCACCCCTCCCCCCGTGACTCCTGCTCAGCCAAGCCCTTGGCAAAGCTGGGACTCTCTTGATGAAAAAGGGGTAACTCACCGCAAGCAGAGGAACAATAAGAAGGCCACGATAAGAGCCCCGATGGAGATGCAGTGCCCCAAGTAGTTGATGATCATGGCCACCTTGTAATGGAGAGCAGGCTTGGTCTGTGAGGCAGGAAAGAAAGAGGAAGATGGGACCTCCCATAAAACCAAAAGACCGGTGATAAATTGGTCAACAACAGTTATTCTTACTGGGGACATGAGGTGGGCAGAACTAGGGGCTGAGAAGAACAGTGGAGCTCATGAGGAGGGTGGTCTAAGTGTGTGAGGTGGACAGATGGAGACCGTTGATGGCTTGGATCAAGAAGAACCTGGAAATTAAGAACTTGATCCTGCTTGGTCTGAAGAAGCCCCTTCACATGTAGAACAAGAAGACCAGGAGATGTACCACCAACAATCACACTTTGTCCACCAGGCTTCTGTATACAGCCAGGATTCAACAAGGAATAAGAGAATCCTAACCTAGACCAGGAGCTTTATCTCCTTGACCCTTCAGAGTGTCATTTATTGAATGGTGGAAGCCATGAAATGAAGAGACGCAGGAATACTCAGCTCGGCCAAGAGGCAAGTGACAACGGAATGGCTACTCGGGGTAACTTACTAAAGGAAGCCAGAGCTGATCAGGGCCAGATATATTCAAGTGGGTCAAAACCTCCAGATATTTAAGGAGGAATCTGGCTCTGTTGCAACCCTGGTTTGGGGGAAAAAATTGTGACTTGCTTCCAGAAGCTGTGGGTGCTCCAACACTGGAGGTTTTCAAGAAGAGACTGGACAACCGTTTGCCTGAAATGGTAAGGCTTCCTCCTTGAGCAGAGGGTTGGACTAGAAGGCCTCCAACCAACCTTCCATTATTCTGTTATTTTGACTTCCTCACATCTCAAAATTGACTTCTTTCTCGTCTGTTCTTGTTTTGAGGCTGTTTTCTTGGTGAATTAGTCTGAACATAGCAAAGACAGATCCATGACCTGGTTAACCAGGAAGAACGTCTCTTTCTGAGGGCAGGATGCATTTCCAATAAAAGGAGATCCTGGAACTAACCCTTGGACTACACCAGTGTTTCTGAACCTTGGCAATTTTAAGCCATCTGGACTTCAACTCCCAGAATTCCCCAGCCAATTTGCTTATGGAATCCAGCCCAGCTTGCTACTGGAGAATTCTAGGAGTTGAAGTCCACGCAAGTTGCCAAGGTTGAGAAACACCGATCTACCCATTTCCCACCAGAACTGCCTGACCCTTGGGAGATACTTCTTATTTTGCAAAACACGGGCTTCTGAAATGAACAGGGGGAAAAATGTATTTCCTGCCATTTGTCAAATTGTTTTAACTCAGAAGAACCAGTCTGTACGCAC
This sequence comes from Vipera berus, assembly GCF_964194415.1. Classification (NCBI taxonomy): domain Eukaryota; kingdom Metazoa; phylum Chordata; class Lepidosauria; order Squamata; family Viperidae; genus Vipera; species Vipera berus. Next base: position 127,603,106 of record NC_138205.1, on the reverse strand, counting down.
GCAGTATACAATTCATGCATTGAGTTAAACCAGTTTCTGGATTCAAATCATATCCAGGTAAGCCCTTGAATTACAATTGTTCATTTAGCAACTGTACGAAGCTACAACGGCAGTAAAAATGAGCGATGTCCCCACAAATCAATGTGATCAAAATTTGGGTGCCTGGCAACCAGCATGTTTTTTATGAAAGTTACAGCATGACAAGATCATATGATCACCATCTGTAACCCTGCCAACTGGTTTCCAACAATGGAGGAAGCTGAATTCACTTAACAACTGCGTGATTCGTTTAATAACTGCATGATACACTCAAGTTATTGGCTTAATAAATAACTTAAGAGCCTTGGTGGTGCAGTGGTTAGAATGCAACATTGCAGGCTGGCTCTGCCCACAAGCCAGGAGTTCGATCCTGATGGGGCTCAAGGTTGACTCAGCCTTCCGAGGTCAGTAAAATGAGGACCCAGATTGTTGGGGGCAATACACTGTGTGTAAACTGCTTAGAGAGGGCTGTAAAGCATTGTAAAATGGTATATAAATCTAAGTGCTATTGCTAGTGCTAACAACTGTGGGGGAAAAAAGATCATCGTCACTTAACAACCATCTTGCTTAGCAATGGAAATTCGTGTTGCAATTGCAGTTGTAAGTCAAGGACTACCTCCATGAACAAAATGGTGGGGACTGGGAGAACACATTCAAAAAAATTGGCTAAGATTAAAATAATCCAAGACGAATGTGGTGTATGAATGTAGCACATGGCAAGGGTCTGCTGGCTCTTTAATATCTAACTACAACTTATCCACTGAGGTTATAGGTATAGGGTGTGTGTGTGTTTGTGTGTATGTATGCTTATCTATATATTATCCATCTATCTGTCTATCTACCTATTATCTATCTATCAATCTATCAATCTATCAATCTATCTATCTATCTATCTATCTATCTATCTATCTATCTATCTATCTATCTCTCTCTCTCTTATCTATCTACTTACATCTCTCTACTTACATCTCTCTCCTATCTATCTATCTATCTATCTATCTATCTATCTATCTATCTATCTATCTATCTATCATCTATCTATCTATCATCTATCTATCTATCTATCTATCTATCTATCTATCTATCTATCTATCTATCATCTATCTATCTATCTATCTACCTCTATCTCTCTCTCTACTTACATCTTTCTCTATATATATTATCTCTCTCTATTTACATAATAATAAACCTTTATTGTCAAAGTAGAACATGTGTACATTGAGATTAGCTGAGCCTCCCCCCCGTGCTCTCTCCCCCCAACACACAGTGACAACAAACCCTCCATCCTACCACACCATGTGAACCAACTACACACATCGGCCTCCCAAGTCAATTCTGCATAAGTTCACAGAGATTATGTCCCATTTAAAAGCCTAACAGCCCACGGATAAAAGCTATTTTTCAGCCTGTTGGTACGGCTGGCTATATTCCTATATCTCCTACCGGATGGTAGGAGAGTAAAGAGATACTGTCCAGGGTGTGAGTCATCCCTGAGAATCTTCCTCACTCTTCCAAGGCAACGAGCCCTGGCGAGGTCATCCAGTGGTGTCAGGGAACAGCCCACAATGTCTTGTGCTGTGCTCACTACCCTCTGTAATACTTTCCTGTCCGCGGCTGTCAGACCAGCATACCAAACCACAATACCATACGAGAGGACGCTCTCTATAGTAGACCGGTAAAAGAGGGTCATTAGCGGTTGTTCTACCCTGTTCTTCCGCAAGACCCTAAGAAAGTGAAGCCTCTGTTGGGCCTTTCTGGCCACCTGGGTTGTGTAAACTTTCCAGGTCAGATCTTCGCAGAGGTAGACTCCCAGAAATTTAAAGGAGGAAACTCTCTCCACACAGTCCTCCCCGATGTAAAGTGGGGCAGGTTCCTCCTTTTTTCTCCGGAAGTCTAACACCATCTCTTTCATCTTGCCAATGTTTAGGTGCAAGTTGTTGTTACTACACCATATGGATAGTTTTTGTACCTCCGCCCTATATGCTGTCTCATCCCCACCTGTAATAAGACCCACCACAGTTGTATCATCTGCGAACTTGATTATCGCAGTGGATGGGTCAGATGATACACAATCATAAGTGTATAAAGAGTACAGGTAGGGGCTAAGCACACAGCTCTCTGCTTACATCTCTCTTATCTATCTCTATCTATTTACATCTCTCTTACATCTTTCTCTTATCTATTATCTCTATCTACTTACATCACTCTCTCTCTACTTACATCTCTCTCTTCTATCTATTATCTCTATCTACTTACATCTTTCTCTACTTACATCTTTCTCTCTTATCTATCATCTCTCTCACATCTCTTATTTATCTATTTACATCTCTTATCTATTATCTCTATCTACTTACATCTCTCTACTTACATCTCTCTTATCTATCTCTATTTACATCTCTCTTACATCTTTCTCATCTATTATCTCTATCTACTTACATCACTCTCTACTTACATCTCTCTCTTCTATCTATTATCTCTATCTACTTACATCTCTCTCTCTACTTACATCTCTCTCTCTTTTATCTATCTATTATCTCTCACATCTCTTATTGATCTATTTACATCTCTCTCTTATCTATTATCTCTACTTACATCTTTCTCTCTTATCTATTATCTCTACTTACATCTCTATCTACTTACATCTCATCTATCTATCTATCTATCTATCTATCTATCATCTATCTATCTATCTATCATCTATCTATCTATCTATCTATCTATCTATCTATCTATCTATCCATCTATCCATCTATCCATCTATCTATCTATCTATCTATATATCTCTATCTATCGATCTATCTATCTATCTATCTATCATCTATCTATCTATCTATCTATCTATCTATCTATCTATCTATCTATCTATCATCTATCTATCTATCTATCTATCTATCTATCTATCTATCATCTATCTATCTATCTATCTATCTATCTATCTATCTATCTATCTATCTATCTATCTATCTATCTATCTATCTACCATTCCATCTGTCTATCAGTCTGGTATAAGGTCTCCTGCTTGAATAGGGGATTGACTAGAAAACCTTCAATGTCCTATCCAGCTCTATCCTGATTGATTGATTGCTATTTTAACCTAGTTATTCCAGTCTGTCAGCAAAACAATTTCTCTTCAGAATTTCTCTCCCTGGCCCTGAACTTTACACAAGTATTCCTGGACTTACAACCACATTGCAGCCCAAAACTTCTATTGCCAAGTGAGACAGCTGTTAAGTACGTTTTGACCCATTTTATGACCTCTCTTGGTACAGTTGCTAAGTGAATCACCACAGTAGTAATGTGGTTCTTAAGTGAATCCGGCTTCCCCATTGACTTTGCTTGTCACAAGGTTGCAAAAGGGGACACTGCAACCGTCACAAGTATGAGTCAGCTGCCAAGCATCTGAAGTTTGGTTATGTGACCATGAGGATGCTGCAACAGTTGTTAAGTGTGAAAAATGGTCATACTTCCCTTTTTTCAGTGCTGTTGTAACTTCGAATGGAGACATGAGAGTAGTCTTCCAATATTTGAGGGGCTGCCACAAAGAATAGGAGGTGGGGTCGTCACCCGCTTCTCCAAAGCCCCTGAAGGCAGGACAAGGAATAATGGATGGAAACTAATCAAGGAGAGAAGCAACCTGGAACTAAGGAGAAACTTCCTGACAGTGAGAACAATTAACCAGTGGAACAACCTGCCTCCAGAAGCGGTGAATGCTCCAACACTGGAGGTTTTTAAGAAGAGACTGGACAGCCATTTGCCTGAAATGGTATAGGGTTTCCTGCCTGAGCAGGGGGTTGGACTAGATGACCTCCAAGGTCCCTTCCAGCTCTATTCCAGCTGAATGCTTTTTCAAACTTGACAGTGCTAAGATGTATGGATTTCAACTCCCCATCCAGCATTAACTGGAACTCCCTAATATTCCTCCTTCTGTCGTTGCTCGATCCCCTGAACAGTTTCTGAAGTTCCTGAGGCTATGAATCATTTAGTAGTGCAAATGCAGCCCACTCAGCAAGACTGTACCTTGGGATAACGCAGATATCTATGTTACATTAAACTAAGTATAAGATAAAACAGGATAACAGCGGTCATCCACAGAGATGTAATGTAATATTTATGGAACAAGTCAATACAGTGCTGCAGATCAAGATGCAACAATAGGCAAGAAAGATCTGGCCAAAGAGACACTGCCAGAGGAATAGTCTGGTAAGAGTCACCATAATCCCCAGCTGGGCGGGGAAGGGGTGCAGAAAAGATCCCCCCTGGTTTCTCAGAGAGGCTAAAGGGGGTGGGGGGTGGAACTGTACTTCCAGACTTGCAAGATTCTATTAATGTAGCTTTATAATACAGTAGAACTAGTTCATCTGTCTGGACCTGGGGCACGCAACCTTGGCTCTTTTATGACTCGTGGACTTCAACTCCCAGAATTCCTGAGCCAGCCATGCTGAGGAGAAATGGAGAGATTTCCATGCTGAGCCATGCTGGCTCAGGAATTCTGGAAGTTGAAGTCCACAAGTTATAAAAGAGCCAAGGTTGCCTACTCTTGGCCTAGGCCTGGGCCACTTTGTGACTTGTGCACTTCAACTCCCAGAATTCCTTAGCCAGCCATGCTGAGGGGAAAGGGAGAGTTTCCGAGCTGAGCCATGCTGGCCAAGGTTGCCTACCCCTGATCTGGGTCTACCTTGTAGGGCTGACATTGATCTTGTAAGACCGAAAGAATAATTCTCTTCTGCCCCATCCCCAAATCTCCCTTACCACTGAAGAAACTAGGGTGTCTTCCAAGCTTCTTGCCCCTCCCACTGCCCAGCCGTGGACTATGCCAGAGGTCCCCAACCTTTTGGGCACCAGGGACCGGTTACGTGGAGAGAGGTTTTTCCACGGACGGTAGGGGGTGTGATTTTGTGTGCTGCCTGCATCTCACGGATGAGCCTTTGCTTGTTTGTGTGGACCGGTTGCTGGCATGCCGCAGCCCGGTACTATCCCATGGACTGGGGGTTGGGGACCCCAGGGCTATGCTATCTCTTATCTGACCATTCCCTCAGTTGTGTCTCTTTGTCCAGTTTCCCAAGGTCTTTCACACATACCATGAAATAAAGTAACAGAACAGAATAACAGAGTTGGATGGGACCTTGGAGGTCTTCTAGTCCAGCCCTCTGCTCAAGCAGCAAACTCTATACCATTTCAGACAATTTCTTCTTAAAAACCTCCATTGATAGAACATCCATAACTTATGAAGGCAAGTTGTTCTACTGATCCAATTGTTTTAACTGTCAGGACATTTCTCCTTAGTTCTAGGTTGCGTCTCTCCTTTCCATCCGTTGCTTCTTGTCCTGCCTTCAGGCGCTTTGGAGAGGAGGTTGACCCCCCCCCCCCCTGTTCTCTGTAGCAACCCCTGAGTTATTGGGAGACTGCTATCATGTCATCCCCTAATGCTTCTTTCTCTAGACTAAAACGTAAAGGTAAAGTTTCCCCGCACATGCGTGCTAGTCGTTTTCAATTCTAGGGGCCGGTGCTCATCTCCGTTTCAAAGCCGAAGAGCCAGCGCTTGTCCGAGGACGTCTCCGTGGTCATGTGGCCGGCATGACTAGACGCCAAAGGCGCACGGAACGCTGTTACCTTCCCACCGTAGTGGTCCCTATTTTTCTACTTGCATTTTTACGTGCTTTCGAACTGCTAGGTTGGCAGAAGCTGGGACGAGTAACAGACGCTCACTCTGTTACGCGGCACTCGGGATTTGACCCACCAAACTGCCAACCTTCTGATCGACAAGCTCAGCGTCCTAACCCACTGAGCCACCGCGTCCCTTTTCTCTAAACCACACAGGCCCAATTCCTGCAACCGTTCTTCATAGATTCTAACCCACTCGGCTATGATCCTGAGTGACACTCTATTGGTTGGTATCCATCCTTTCTCCTCCATGACAATTCCAAAGTTTTTCTTCTGAGGTATTCCTAGATTTTCTTCTGGAATGAAAAAAAAGGACATCTATTTTATGGCCGCAGGTTGCAGCCCTTATAGAGGGGACAAGGCAGACCAAGTCGCCCATATTACTAATTCTGTTACACCCACCTCTTTATCTCCAATAATTGCCTAGAGAAGCCTGTTTTTGTTGCTCTAGGCACTTGTCTCTATGTCCAGAATCTCTCTTTCTTCCACCTTCTGAACTACCTGGAAAGGAGCAGGCTGACATCCCCCACCCACCCACCCCCCAAAAATCCCCAAGCCATTTGGGGTTAAAAGCAGCCCTCCAGTTCCACTGCTGATTGGGGGTTTAGTCTCTGCACCAGATGCTAATCCTGCCCATGAACAATTTAAGCAGGACATGTGATTCCAGTCAATTAATGTATATTGTGAACGGAGCCATCTGCATGGAAGACCCCCCCCCGCCGCCGCCCATGTTTTAATGGTGACTCTGGTGCCTTCAAAACCAGTCAACAAGCAGATGTTCTGCTGATGAATTATTACCCATTTCTGGATATTTATTAGAGCTGGGTAACTAACATTTCAGGTTCAAAGGCAATATTTGGAATATTTGAGGCAAGCACGTAGCAATTGTCTTCACTTCTCACACCAAGTGTGTCTTTTCTTAGGATTGTGCTGCAGTTGTTAAACGTGTCACCAACAATTTTACAAACTAAACCACTGGTTTATAGCAAAAGAAATTGAGGGGCCCTTGGTGCTCTCTGAGCTTGGTTGTTTTCTTGCAGACGTTTCATGACCCAGCTAGGTAACCTCATCAGTGCTAGAAGGAAGGAAGATTTGCAGTGAAAGAGAATGGGAGGAGGAGGAGGAGGAGGAGGAGGAAGAGGAGGAGGAGGAGGAAACGCGTGGGGTCCTTGGTGCTCTCTGAGCTGGCTTGTTTTCTTGCAGACGTTTCATGACCCAGCTAGGGAACATCATCAGTGCTAGAAGGAAGGAAGATTTGCAGTGAAGGAGAATGGGAGGAGGAGGAGGAGGAGGAGGAGGAGGAGGAGGAGGAGGAGGAGGAGGAGGAGGAAACACGTGGGGTCCTTGGAGCTTGCTAAGCTTGCTTGTTTTCTTGCAGATGTTTCATGACCCAACTAGGGAATATCACCTGTGTTGGTAAGGAATGCTGTTTGCTGTCGGTTTATATTCTGGTGGCTTGCCCTGGTCAGTGTTTGGGGGGCTGGTCCTAGAGGTATTTTAGTTGGGCTATTGCCTTCTTTGGCAGTTTCTTGATTGGGGTATTGTTTACTTGATTGTTGGTCTGATGTTAACCTTGGAGTTAATTTATGCTGCTCTGGGTGCTGATCGCTGGCGGAGAGATGTACCAAGGATGTTTCCGTGAGGCAACTGGAGTTTCTCATTTTCCTTTGAAGACGTTTCAAAGGTGCTTGGGTCTTTATTCTCTTTTGGGCTGGGTGATAGTCCCGTTTGCATAGTCTGTAGATGTTGTTGATGTCTATGTGTCTATTGAGGGCTGATCTGTCAGAGTACCAGAGTTCTAGAAATTCCCTGACATTTTTGGGCTTGTCTTGGTCTTGGATGGTGTTGTGATTCAGGGTCAGCCTGTGGGTTCGGCAGTTGGGTCAAACGATTCAGAGGAGGAGGGGGGTGTTGAAGAGCTTGCTGATGAGAGCCCTCAGCCAGGCCCCTCCCACCTGGTCACGACGGAGACCCAGCTGTGTGAGCCTGACAGCGTGGATGAAGATGACCCACAGCTGGCCATGTTCAAGGACGCCCGACGCAGGAGGCAGTCAATCAGGAGTAAACAGAGGAAGGCAATGGGGCACCTCGGAAGGAGGCAGAGAGAAGCCACGCCCTGAACTGTATAAAAGGGGAATGCGTGGGAGGGCTGGTGGAGAGCCTTGGTGGAGCAGTGGACTAATGCCTCCTTAAGTAACACCAGCTGCCTGCAATTAGTGCAGGTTCGCATCCCACCAGGCTCAAGGTTGACTCAGCCTTCCATCCTTCCGAGGTAGGTAAAATGAGGACCCAGATTGCTGGGGGCAATTAAGCTGACTTTGTAATAATGCTGCTTGGGTGTGTGTGTGAAAGCCCTAATAAGCAGGCATATACATAGAATGAAGGCTACTGCTAAGCTTGTAAGCCGCCCTGAGTCTTCGGAGAAGGGCGGGATATAAATGGAATTAAAATAAAATTAAAAAAAATAAATTTGCTGAAGGCAACCGCTTGAATAGTTCCTGTTTCATAGCTCCTGTTTCATGGTTGGTGTCTTGTTTTGCTCTGTTTTATGTTAATAAATTTGGCAGGCTTAATTCCAGCCTCTTGCCGTTTGTAAAGGGGTTGTCCCTGCCTTTTCTGCAGGGCCGGTAGCAGGCTGGTACAGAACAGATGGTCACATTTTCCCAATTGAAACTAGGGCCTATATGTTGTGAAATTAAAGAATTCTCATCATGTCTTCTGATTGCCAATTGGTGTTCTGCCAGTCTTCTGCCTGTCTGTCCTACATAGTGGTGGTTGCAGTCCTTACACTGTGTGTTGTAAATGACTCCTGCTTTTTCCTCTTGGGTTGTTGCCTGGAATGTTTTGAAGGAACTTTTGTTGGTTGTAGTAGTCTGTTTGGTTTCTGACATATTCTTGATGTATGGCAGTGAAATTCTTTGTAGGGTTTGTGTTGGTTATGCTGGATTGAGTTGAGTGCTCAAAGTTTTTTTTGATAAAGTTCCATGGACGTCCATTTTGTTGGAATGGATTGGTTGCTAGACAAATGGTTGTTAAGTCAAGGGTTATCTGTACAAGGTCACCATGATGATGTGCTATCAAATTGTTTTTGACTCTTAGAGACCTCAAAGATATTTCTCTATAATGATCTGTTTCCAATCTGGTCCTTCCGCAGGTCCTAAAAGAGTGATGGCGAACCTTTTAGAGCAGACATGTCAAACACAAGGCCCGGGGGCTGGATGCGGCCCGCAAAGTGGTTTCATGTGGCCTGCAAACCCATCCTGGAAACAGTGAGGGAATGGCCCCTGCTGTGTCGGCACTGCCCCCTGGGCACACACTGGGGAGGTATCACCCTTTGTGAGGAATGAAGAAATGCACCATCGCCTTGGAAGTGGCCAGCATATGACCCTGCCTACTTCGGGCAGGCTGGGGGCTGGGCAGCATTGCGCAGGTAACATCGACTCTCACGCTGCTCATGGCATCCCCTCACATAGAGTCCACCAAGCCAGATATGTGAAGTAGACGAGGGCCATGTGCTGGCCATTTCCAGGCAATGGTGCAATTCTTCATTCCTCACGAAGGATGACACTTCCCCAGCTGCATTTCTTGCCTGTTTTTCTCCCTCCCCCATCTCAAATATTTTCCCACCACTCTGTTCTTTGGAAGGAAGGGAGGAGAGGGAAGGTCTGAGGGAAGTCCTACCTTAGTCCTGCCCAGCTGCCCTTTCACCATCCCCTTGCCCCCTCCTCCTGGCCTATCCTGGGGGGTCTCCCTATTGCTAAGGAAGCTTTGGATACAAAGCCAGGTCTCCTCACATGGAGAGGGAATGGGCCTCCCTCTTGATTTTGCCCTCGTACCCTGTCTTTCTTCTGGGTATGTGTCGGGGTGCAGTCTGTCGAGACGTGTTATTAGTCTCCTGCCCCATCTTAATTCCGCCGGTGATTTGCCAGTTGTGGAGCAAGGCGTTGTGTGTTGTGATAAGAGGAACTGGCTGAGTCGCCTCTGCCAGTTCCCTTTAACGAATTTTTTTAACGCTTCTTTCGTGGATCGTACCATAATTTCAGCCATTCCGTTCGACGATGGGTGGAACGGCGCCGACGTGACCAGCCTAATACAATTCCTCGTAGCGAAGATCTGAAATTCACGAGAGGTGAATTGAGGTCCATTGTCGGAAACTATGGTGTCAGGTAGGCCGTGTGTTGCGAATATTTTTCGTAAGGCTTGAATAGTGGCTGCGGACGTTGTTTTCCTAAGGGGTGTGACTTCCAGCCATTTAGAGTGGCTGTCAACCACAATTAAGAAACTTTGGCCCTGGATAGGTCCTGCAAAATCTATATGTATACGTGACCAAGGGTTCCTTGTAGTCTCCCATTTATGGATCGGTGCCTGGGGGGGTTCATTCCTGGTCTCCTGACAGGTATAACACCCACCCACATACTTTTCAATTTGTTTATCTATGCCAGGCCACCACACATAACTTCTAGCCATCGCCTTCATTTTTACAATTCCAGGGTGCCCTTCATGTAAAATGTGTAATGTTTGGTCTATGTTTTTCTCTGGTATGATGACCCTATTTCCCCATAGCAGGCATCCTCTATGTGTTGAAATCTCGTTTTTTCTGTTATAATAAGGTTGGAATTGGGGTTGTGGGTTTTGAACTGGCCACCCTGTTGTGGCCCATTTGAGGACTCTGGCCAGTATTTTATCTTTTGCTGAATTATTAGCTATAATGTTTGCAGTCAGGGGGCATTCTGGAAGTTGAGAGATTGCTAATATTAGGCTGGCTGGGGCTGGATCTGAGTCCCTGGTTTGTATGGGCAGTCTGCTGAGGCAGTCAGCATGTCCCAATTCCTTACCTGGTTTATGTATTAGTTGATAAGAATAGGCTGCTAAGAATGTTGACCATCTTAAAATTCTCGGAGAGAGAATTTGTGGTGTAATTTTATTCCAAGTAAATATGCCTAGCAGGGGTTTGTGATCCGTAAATATAGTAAATGGTCTTCCATACAGATAATCATGAAATTTTTTGACCCCTGCTACTATCGCTAGGGCTTCCCTGTCAATTTGAGCATAGTTTCTTTCGGCTTTGGTCAGAGTGCGAGAATAGAAGGCTATGGGTCTTTGTGTACCGTCCTTGAATAGGTGACTTAAGACCGCCCCAATTCCATAGGGAGAGGCATCGCAAGCGATGCATATTGGGGTGTCTTCTCTGAAAAGGGTGATAGTTGAGCTTTGACAGATAATCTTTTTTAACGATTGGAAACTATTTTCATGTTCCTTGGTCCAGGACCAAGTTGTACCCTTGTCTAGGAGCCTATGGAGAGGCTCTGCAATAGTGGCTTTGTGGGGAATGAAAGCATGGTAAAAGTTTAACAGTCCCAAAAAGGATTGAAGCTCTTGCTTATTCCTAGGGCTGGGTGCGGTTTGAATAGCCATTAGTTTTTCAGAGGTGGGGTGGATGCCCTGGCTATCAATTTTATACCCTAGGAATTCTGTAGAAGTGACTCCAATAGAGCACTTTTCCCGCTTAAGTTTGAGACCGGCTTCTCTGAGCCGGCTCAGCACAGCTGACAACCTGTCAGCTAAACTAGCTTCGTTTTCTCCGGCGATGAGAACATCGTCGAAATAGGGGCAGACCCCGGGTATTCCCTTCAGGGTCTTTTCCATGATACCCTGAAAGATACCCGGGGCTGCAGATATGCCGAATTGTAGCCTCTTTACTTTAAAAGCACCGCGGTGGGTGACAATAGTTTGAGCTTCCGCGGTGTCGTCTGTGACAGGCAGTTGTAAATACGCCTGCGTGAGATCAAGCTTGGCGAAAATGGTGCCAGAGCGGATGGAAGCAAATACGTCCTTTACCGCTGGCACCGGGTAAGCATGGGGGCTGAGGGCTAGGTTGACCGTCGCCTTATAGTCAGCGCACACTCTCACTTCGCCATTAGGTTTGATTGGGGTGACAATAGGGGTCTCCCAGGTTCCCCCATCTGTTGGCTCAAGCACCCCTAGTCCCACGAGGCGGTCAAGCTCGTTTTCAATTTTTTCTTTGAGGGCAAAGGGTACCCTCCTAGCTCTTATTTTAATTGGTTGGATTGCTGGATTTAGTTGCAGGGAAATGGGGGAACCTGTATATTTCCCTAAAGTGCCATCGAAAACGTCGGCGTACTTTTCGCAAACGGCTTCCAGGCTGGGTGTTTGAATGGTATTAACCCCCGATAAGGCGATGCCTAGTGGAGTGAACCAGTTTAGCCCTATCAAGTTGGTACGGTTCCCTGGCGTAACTAAAACCTCCAGGGGACCCTTGAACCCCTTATACTGCACAAGGACCTTGGCTTTCCCTTCCAACGGAATAGGGGTTTTCTGGAAGTCTGCAAGGTGTACCTGAGTTTGTTTCAGGGGAATTTGTCTTCGGCCTTTCTGACAGATCTCCTGATAGGTTGTCAGCGAAATTAAGGAGACCGCTGACCCTGAATCTACCTCCATGTGGCAGGGTACCCCCTGAATTCTGACCCAGACCTTAACCTTGGAGCTTATGCAGTTTACCCTATCAATTGTCTCAACCAGGGGGCCTGGTGGGGTTTCCCTGCTGGCCTGGGCAGCCGGCCTACCTGGGGGGTTTGCCTCCACCTCATTGATGTTGTCCCGGCCCTTGCTGCGGCACACCGGCTTGATGTGCCCAGTCTTCCCGCAGTTGTGGCATTTCGCGTTCCTAAAACGGCAGCTTCCTCGGGCATGGTTGCCCCCGCAGCTGGCACAGGCGGCTCGTTGCTCGTAACGCGGTGGTGGCTGTGGAGGGTTCCTGAATCCCCGGCGGTCCGACGTTTTGCCCCTCCTCGGCTGTCGGTGCTCCATCCTGCGCTGTAGGGCTTCTCCATCGGTGAAATCAACCGACTCTCCGCTGTCACTGAAGGTTGCGCTTTCCTGGTAGACGGTCGCAGGGGTCTCTGGGGTCGTGTTCGTCGGCTTCTTCTTGTGGCTGTGTTCGTATGCCATGATCTCCCTGGTCAGCTCTGCCAGATTCATGTCGGGTTTGGACGTCAGTTTCTTCTGTAGCTTCTCGTCCCTCAGACCGATCACCACCTGGTCTCTGATGCGGTCTTCCAGGTCGGGGAAGCAGCAGTTCCGCGCGGCGTGTCTGACCCCGGCGATGAACTCGTTGGCGGGCTCGTCCTGCCGTTGTTTCTTTTGTGCGAATTGCACCCGCCAGTACAGTTCTGAGCGAGCCGGCATGTAGTACTTGTTCAGCTGGTCCACCAGGTCCGCGTAGGAGACTTCCGTGATGGGCACTGGGCTGAACAGCCCGACGGCTGCGTCGTACACCGGGGGCCCGCTGATGTACAGCAGGGCGGCGGCCTTTGCTCGGTCGTCAGTGATTTTACTGACGAGGAGAAATCCTTCAACTTGGCCGAGGTGTGATTGCCATCTCTCGGGATGGCGGGTATCAAACTCCCTCACACGGCCGAAGTTTGCCATGTCGTCCGGTCCTGGGTTGCTCCGATGGAAGTTAAAACTTCCGTGACAGCTCTTGCCGGGAACTCTCTTCCTCGGCCGTGACTTCAGCTCCGGAGCGATCCCATCCTCGTCGCCAGTGAAGTAGCCAAGGACCACTCGGGACGACAGGCTAGTAACAACAAGGTTTATTAAGAGCAAAGGCAAACATAGGATAACTTGTCCGGCTTTTATAGCCGGCAGCTGGTAGCGAGGACCAATCAGATGTGTTATTTTTGGCGCCGTGTCAGGCAGGGACCAATCTGCGTCGACTTCTGTTGACAGCTCCGGCTTCCGCGTGGTGTGGTGTTTTGACAGCCGCGAGCTGTCAGTGGCTGCGCCTGCGCTGTGCGGTGGATGCTTTGACAGCTCAGGCTTCTTCACGGTCCGGAGTTTGACAGCCGCGAGCTGTCAGTGGAGGCGCCTGCGCAGTGCGGGGAACTTTGACAGCTGTCAAAGTTCCCGCGTGTATTCCTGTCAGGCGGCTTCCCTTATATATTCTTTGACGATGCTTTGTGCTGTTTAGCAATTATACACTTAAGGGAATGTTTACATATATAATACACTGGCTAAGGAGAGCAAGCACAGCAGCAGCAGCCTTGAGGAGGAGGTAAATGCAGCTGGGCACCCCCTTGGGGAAGTGGGGCTGGGCTTAGTGCCGCGGGTGCTTGAGGGCTGGGCTAGGCATTTGACCTCTGTGCCACCGTCCAGCCCGCCCCCCCCATGGCCTGAGAGGAACAGTGAGGCTTCTCCAGTGGACCATGCCTTGGTACTTCCCTGGTCCCATCTCCTTCTGCCAGAGATCCTCAGATCTGTCCCACTCCTGCCCAGGCCCCCCTTGACGTGAATGATGTAGAGCTGCCCATGCCCACCCAGTAGGCCATACGCACTCCAGCCACACCCACCCAGTAGGCCACGCCCACTCTGGCCACATCCACCCAGCTCCCCGAGGGTAACCACAATGCTGATGTGGCCCTCAATGAAATTGAGTTTGACACCCCTGTTTTAGAGACTGAGTGACCAAACTGCAACCCAAAACCCACTTATGTATGCTGGGTGGTGCTGGGTGGGCGTGGCCCATTGGGTGGGCGTGGCTGCACTGGTAATGGCAGACAGGGTGGGACTAAAAAGTTCAATCAATCAATTCCAACTTTGCGAGATCTTTTTTCCCCCGCGTGAAGTTGAAATTGATTGATTGATTGAACCCCCCTTTTTTTTCTGCACACAGCGGTGTAGGCCTAAAGCGAAAAGGTTTTATAAAACCCAGCTGAAGGCCTAGGACTGGGGCAACGGCGTGTGTGCCCACAGAGAGAGTTCCGTGTGCCATAGGTTCGCCACCACGGTCCTAAGATGTGCCCATCACCATGTAAGTAAGTCCATCCACCATCTTCTAATTCTCCTCTTCTTCTCTTTCCTTCTATTATTTCCAAGCATAGAAGTAGTCCTTGACTTACAACAGTTTGTTTAGTGACTGTTCAAACTTACAACTCCTGAAAAAAGTGACTTATGACAGTTTTTCACACTTACGGCCATTGCAGAATCCCCATGGTCAAAAGTCAGACCCTTGGCAACTGACTCATATTTATGACAGCTGCAGTGTTCTGGGGACATGTGATCCCCTTTTGTGACCTTTTGAGAAGCAAAGGAAATGGGGAAGCCAGATTCACTTAACAACCATGTTACTTACTTAACAACTTCAGTGATTCACTTAACAGCTATGGCAAGAAAGGTCATAACATGAGGCAAGACATCTCACTTAGCAAGAGAAATTTTGGGCTCAATTGTGGCTGTAAGTCGAGGACTACCTGTAATGAATTTTTCAAGGAATCTGGTTCTTTCCATTGGTTGACTAATTGTATTCGATGAAGTCAACGTTGACCCTTGCCAACCACCCGGGCAGAGCTTCTCCATGATGATCAGAATCTAACTGAGTTTTTCAGTTCTTCTGAGAAAGTCCTCATTTTCACCGTATCTGAGACCATCCATCTTGCCACTGGTCATTCTCTTCTTAGCTTTCCTTACATCTTTCCCAGCATCAGGGCACTGTCCAGACAGCTGGCTCTTCACATCGTGCATCCAAATCAGGATAATCTGAGTTTAGTCATTTGTGTCTTGAGTGAGAGAACCAGATTATTACATTCACTTATTTTCATGTTTGAATGGACTTTTATTTTCATCTTTCTGAGCCAGTGTTCACACCAAAAGCTTTTTGTTTAGAATTTGCAGCTCCTGAGTTTTGGAAGCAAACCTTCTCCAAGATGATCTGTACCTAACTGAGTCTTTCAGCTCTTCCAGCAGTGTCTCATCACCATGTTCCATTTTGTTCCTGGTTTTACCTTCTTCTCCTTCCTTCCAACATTCCCACCATTATGGACTTCTACAGAAAGTTAGGTCTTCACTCTGAATGATTATGTGCCACCAGATTGGTGATGACTCTCAGCAGCCACATGGGTGGATCTTCTCTAGAATGATCTATCCCCAACCTGATCTTTCAGGTTTTCCATTGATGCACCCATCACCACCACCATTACGTGAGCTGCATTGGCTACCAGTTGTCTTCCGGGCGAGATTTAAGGTGCTGGTACTTACCTTTAAAGCCCTACATGGCTTAGGCCCGGGATACTTGCAGGACCATCTGCTACCGGGGACGACTTCCCATCGCCCAGTGCGCTTACACAGAGAGGGCCTCCTCAGGGTGCCGTCAGCCAGACAATGTCGGCTGGCGACCCCCAGGGGGAGGGCCTTCTCTGTGGGAGCACCAGCACTTTGGAACCATCTTCCCCTTGAGCTTCGGATGGCCCCGGACCTCCGGTCCTTTCGCCATGACCTCAAAACTTTTCTCTTCCATCAGGCTGACCTGGATTGATGATGGGTTTTTAAATATGTTTTAATTATTAACTGTAAATTTATTTTGGGGCTATTTAATTCGTTTTTAATTTTTGTATTGTTGTTTTTTATTGTTGTAAGCCGCCCTGAGTCCTTTGGGAGATAAGGCGGCATATAAGTCCCAAAAATAAATAAATAAATAAATAAATAAATTACTGAATCCATTCACTTTGCTTCTTCTTCTTCTTCTTCTTCTTCTTCTTCTTCTTCTTCTTCTCCTTCTTCATCATCATTATTATTGATCATCTCACAGTCAGCCAGATGTTCAGACTGGATTTGGCATTTTTGTCTACCTGTCGAGTCCTTACCAAGGACCTGGGATAGGCAGATGTGGATGTTTGATGGTATTACAGATACCGTTGCAGGATGGAAGCAGTTCCTAGTAAGGCCGCCTCTTGCAACTGACTAATGGCGAATTTGTCAATGCCAATGGTGTTCAAGTGGTGCTCCAGTTGTTTTGGGGTTGCACCCAAGGCCCCTATTACTATTGGTACTACCCTTGTTTGCCTTTGCCACAGTCTTTCTATTTCTATTTGTAGGTCTTTGTATTTTGTTATCTTCTCCAGTTCTTTCTCGTCTATTCTGCTGTCTCCAACCACTGCCACATCCGCTATCTAGACTTTTTTGACTTTCTTATCGACAATTGTTAAGTCTGGGGTGTTATGTTGCAGGTGCTTGTCTGTTTGAATTCTGAAGTCCCAGAGCAGTTTAACTTTTATCATTTTCTATGACTTTCTCTATTTTATGATCCCACCAGTTTTGTTTACAGACAAATGATATTTCTTGCAGATCTTCCAATGCACCATTGTTGCTACTTTGTCATGCCGCTGCTTGTAGTCAGTCTGTGCAATCTTCTTGCAGCAGCTTACCAGGTGGTCCACTGTTTCTTCAGCTTCTTTGCATAGGCAGCATTTAATGTCTGTTGCTGTCTTCCCAATTTTGACTTTGTATGCCTTTGTCCATTATTATTATTATTATTATTATTATTATTATTATTATTATTATTATTATTATTATTATTATTATTATTATTATTAAACTTTTATTCATAAAACATGAAACTTAGTCAACTGAACACTCAAACTGACTGGCACTAATGGTTAACGCGGGTTGCTGCCAGCATCTTAGGTATCAACCAGGTATCTCCCTAAAATGTAAGATGTTCTGAGTGGTGCAGTTTTTTTATAGCTTTGCTGGAGTTATTGTAGGAAGCTGCAATTTCTTGATGTATTTTGCAAAGTTTTTGGACATAGTTCCCAGTGCCCCGATGACAATGGGTATCACTGTCACACATTTCATACATAATCGCGCAGTTTCGATGGCCAGGTTGCGGTATTTCGTAATTTTTTCCAGTTCTTTTTCTTCGACTCTGGCATCTCCTGGTACAGCGATATCAATCAACTGTACGCTTCGGTTCTCTATGACTGTGATATCTGGCGTATTGTGTTCCAAATGGCGATTGGTTTGTATTTGAAATTCCCACAAGATCTTCACTCTCTCATTCGCAACAACTTTTTCCACCCTATGTTCCCACGACTTTTCAGACACAGGCAAGTTGTATTTTTTACACAATGCCCAGTGGTTTAGCAACTTAGTCACGTCTAGCTGCTTCTTCTTCTTCTTCTTCTTCTTCTTCTTCTTCTTCTTCTTCTTCTTCTTCTTCTTCTTCTTCTTCTTCTTCTTCTTCATTATTATTATTATTATTATTATTATTATTATTATTATTATTATTATTATTATTATTATTATTATTATTATTATTATTATTATTATTATTTGGTTGTGATGAGCCACTATCCATGATGTGTCCACACTAATAATCTGATAGACCAATCTTCTCCTGGATTATCTTTCCTCAACTGATCCTTCACACGTTCCATGGCTGCCTCCTATCCCCACTGTAACCAATGTAAGTCCATCCACCTTCTGCTGATTGTCTCTTCTTCTTTTTCCTTTGACCCTTTTCCACTATTGTGGTCTTCCTCAGCATGCTAAGTCTTTACACTGAATGAATTGGATGCCATCAAGTTGGTGACTCTTAGTGACCACTGGCTCTTCTGAACTTCCAAGGGTGCCACCATCATCACAACCATAACTGGGTCCACCCACTCTGCTGCTGGTTATCTTCTTCTCTTTCCTTCTACCTTCCCCAGCTTTGAGATCTTCGCCAGAGAGCTGGATCTTCACGTCATGTGTCCAAAGTAGGATTTTTATTTTTATTTTATTTTAATTCCATTTATATCCCGCCCTTCTCCGAAGACTCAGGGTGGCTTACAAGCTTAGCAGTAGCCTTCATTCTATGTATATGCCTGCTTATTAGGGCTTTCACACACCCCAGCGGCATTATTACAGAGTCAGCTTAATTGCCCCCAACAATCTGGGTCCTCATTTTACCCACCTCAGAAGGATGGAAGGCTGAGTCAACCTTGAGCCTGGTGGGACTCGAACCTGCACTAATTGCAGGCAGCTGGTGTTACTTAAGGAGGCATCAGCCCACTGCTCCACCAAGGATAATTTGAGCCTGGCCATTTGTGCCTCAAGGGAGAATCCATGGGTTGATTTCTTTAATGATCCTTTGGACAAGCCAACCAGAATTGTTCCTCAAGAGTAACCATTCAATCACTGAATTTGGCATGGCTATTTTAAAACGGCAGCAGACGGAAGCTGCATCTGTGCCTCTGTGCACTTTCAAGCATCTTTCTGCTTTTGATCCTAATAAGCTACAAAGCACAATTTACACAGGAAAATGAATGTCTGCAGTTGGATAATAATAGTAACAATCTATTTGCATATCATTTCTCTGGATGTTTTTTTTTACAGAGAGTTGGAATGTTAACAGAGAATATTCCTTGCATGCCCTCATCAAAATAATCCAGAAATGCTTTATTTCTGTCTCTAGACATTAAATTATATTTATACAAATTCAGGAGACGGATGGGAATAAATACTGGTTTTAAAAATTCAGAGATAACAGGTTTTTCTGGTAACAAGTCAGCTTATGCAATGTATGCCAACTCTTAAGATTAACAACTAATAAACCACAGTAAAAGGTCATTCTAAACAGAAAAAAACCCCTGAGCTTTAATCAAAGATAAGATTTCTGACAAATGTTTGGTTATAAATGCATCTGAACTCTAAAACACTCAGGGAATATTCCATGTCTGATATTTATCAAGCCCTTTTGGCAAACCCAAAGGGCAAAAGAACTAACAAATGAACTCGTGAGTACCTTTCAAACTGAGATAACTTTTGGGAACATTTCCAGTTTAAGGACTGTCTAGATCAGACATGTCAAACACAAGGTCCGGGGGCCGGATCCGGCCCGCAAAGTGGTTTCATGTGGCCCGTGAAGCCATCCTGGAAACAGTGAGGGAACGGCCCCCACTGCCTTGGCCCTGGCCCAGAGACCCTCCTTCCGCCAGAGACCCTCAGATCTGTCCCACTCCTGCCCAGGTCCCCATAGGCACCCTTGATGTGAACGATGTAGAGCTGGCCACGCCCACCCAGTAGGCCATACGCACTCTAGCCACGCCCACCCAGTAGGCCACACCCACCCTGGCCACACCCACCCGGCCCCCTGAGGGCAACCGCAATGCTGACGCAGCCCTCAATGAAATTGAGTTTGACACCCCTGGCCTAGATGAAGAGGACATTCAACACCGCAGGGACGAGAGATTTTGAAAAGGATGCACTCAAAGTTTGGCAACACAATGCAATCAAAGAGGTTTAAGAATAGGTTCAACCCCAGGTGCGGTTGAAAAACCGCACAAAGCCCTGGAAATTGCAGGGACCACGTTTGCTCATTATCAGATAGATCTTCAAGACAGCCTCTTGGTGCATGCAGCTTCGGCTCACGCAATAACCTTGATTGAATTATTTACTTATTATTATGACATTTTTATCCTGCCTTTATTAACTTACAGTATGAGCAGCCTAGTCCTTGACTTAGAGCTCATTTGGTAGCTGTTCAAAGTTAACAACGGCGCTGAAAAAAGTGACATGACCATTTTCCCACACTTAATGGCCATTGCAAGCATCCCCCTGGTCCGGTGATCAAAATTCAGACGTTTGGCAACTGACTTGTATTTATGACAGTTGTGGTGTCCTTATTCCCCTTTTGCGACCTTTTGACAAACAAAGTGAATTGGGGAGGACAGATTCGCTTTACAACCATTTTACTAAATTAATTACAGTGAATCACTTAACGACTCTGGCAAAATGGTCGTAAAATGGGGCAAAACTCACGTAACTGTCTCACTTAGCAACAGAAATTTTGGAATCCATTGTCGTCCTAAGTTTAGGACTACCTAGAACTTAAAGTGGCAAACACATAAAATACTCCTTCCTCATCCTCTTTTTTCACCGCACCAACAACCCTGTGAGGTGGGCTGGACTGAAAGAGAGGGATTGGCTCAAAGTTATCCAACCGATTTTCATGCCTAAGGTGGGACTAGAACTCACCGTCTCCTGCTGATTGGCCTACAGGCAACTAGTCCGCTATACCATCGATCCCTTCACGAAATTTAAGATGGTTCCCCACCACCACCACCCCGTCTTTTGTTATATGAAAATAATTTCATAAATACTGCTTTAGCTAATGGTACCACAAATACATAATTAATAACAATGAAAAATGTAATATTTAAAATATGAAAAATGTAACATTTAATATACAACTATTCCTCAACTTATGACTGCAACCAGAACCATAATCTCTGTTTTTAAGCAAGATAGTTGTTAAATCAGTTGCACCAACTTTCACAACTTTTATTACTATGGTTGTTAAGCAAATCACCGCAGTGGTCCAGTGAATTGTAAGGTCGTTAAGTGAGTCCAGCTTCCTCCATTGAACCTGGCAGTGAAGGTCGAAAAATGGAGATCACATGACCTGGAACTCTGCAATTGTCGTAAATAACACTCTGGTTGCTAAGCACCCAAATTTAATCATTTGATTTTTTTCCCCAGTTGATTTTGAGTGCTAACAAGAGCACTGACTGATTTAGGTAGTCCTCGATTTATGACCACAACTGAGTCCGAAATTTCCATTGCTAAAAAAAACAGTTGTTAAGTGAGTTTTGCCCCATTTTACAACCTTTCTAGCTACAGTTGTTAAGTGAATCACTTCAGTTGTATAGTTTGTAACACAGTTGTTAAGTGGATCTGGCTTTCCCCATTGACTTTGCTTCTCAGAAGGTCGCAAAAGGGGATCACGTGACCCCAGGACGTTGTGACCGTCATAGGTACATGCCAGTTGCCAAGGAGCTGAACTCTGATCATGTGACCATGGAATGATGCAATGGTCGTAAGTGTAAAAAACATTCGTAAGCCACTTTTTCAGTGTCTTTGTAACTTCAAACGGGCATTAAATGTAAAGTTGTATGTTGAGGACCATCTGTATTTGTTTGGACATTGGTGAATACTGGCTACAAGATTTCAGGTTCAGTCTGTTCCCATAGACCAGGGGTCTTCAAACTTAGCCCTTTTATGACTTGTGGACTTCAACTCCCAGAATTCCTCACCCAGCCTGCCTGGCTGAGGAATTCTGGGAGTTGAAGTCCACAAGTCATAAAAGGGTCAAGTTTGAAGACTCCTGCTTGTGGACTTCAACTCCCAGAATTCCTCAGCCAGGCAGGCTGGGTGAGGAATTCTGGGAGTTGAAGTCCACAAGTCATAAATGGGCCAAGTTTGAAGACCCCCTGCCATAGAGCATCAGCCATTTATTGATCTCTTGGATAGACCGATCAACCCTTAGGGTTTGATACTGACCACTTCGGAGAACTTTGATTATAAGGATCATTACGTTTCTGTATCTTTCTTTCTCCCAGTTAGTTGCAGTCATACAATATTAGAGCAATCAATCAGATTAGATGGAGATCTTCTAGTCCAGCCCCCTGATCAAGCAGAAAAACCTATACCATTTCAGACAGGTGGCTGTCCAGTTTCTTTTTAAAAAGCTCTAGTGATGGAGCACTCACAACTTCTAGAGGCAAGTAGTTCCACTGGTTAATTGTTCTAACTGTCAGGAAGTTTCTCCTTAGTTCCAGGTTGCTTCTCTCCTTGATTAGTTTCCATCCATTGTTTCTTGTTCTGCCCTCTGGTGCTTTGGAAAATAAGTTCCTTTGTGGCAGCCCCTCAAATGCTGGAATACTGTTATCATGTCACCCCTAGTCCTTTTTTCTTCTTCTTTAGACTAGCTATACCCATCCTGGCAAATAGATGGGGAAGAAATGGAGGTAGTGACAGATTTTATTTTCCCGGGCTCCAAGATCACCGCAGATGGGGACTGCAGCCAAGAAATTAAAAGATGCTTGCTCCTCGGGAGGAAAGCCATGGCAAATCTAGACAGCACACTAAAAAGCAGAGACATCACCCTGTCAACAAAAGTGCGTATAGTCAAGGCTATGGTCTTCCCAGTTGCAATGTATGGCAGTGAAAGTTGGACCATAAGAAAGGCTGAGCGCCAAAGAATTGAGGCTTTTGAACTATGGTGCTGGAGAAGACTCCTGCAAGTCCCTTGGACTGCAAGGTGATCAAACTGGTCAGTCCTGGAGATCAACCCCGACTGCTCTTTAGAAGGCCAGATCCTGAAGTTGAAACTCAAATACTTTGGCCACCACCTAATGAGAAGGAAGGACTCATGGAGAAGAGCCTCACGCTGGGAAAGGTTGAGGGCAAGAGAAGAAGGGGACGACAGAGAATGAGGTGGCTGGATGGAGTCACTGAAGCAGTAGGCGTGAGCCTAAATGGACTCCAGAAGATGGTAGAGGACAGGAAGGCCTGGAGGAACGTTGTCCATGGGATTGCCATGGGTCGGACACGACTTTGCAACTAACAACAACAAGCTATACCCAAATTCTGCAACCATTCTTCACATGTTTTAGTCTCCAGGCCTTTAATCATCTTAGTTGCTCTTCTCTGCACTTTTTCCAAAGCCTCAACATCTTTTTCGTAATGTGGCCCAATTAAAGATGCAGAAATCAATTAAAGATTAATTTAATTCAATTAAATCCATTAAAGATCCAGCAGGCTGTGCAAAGTAAAAATGTTGATTATTTTCAGGGAAAGTCTAATCTCAACCTCTTAGTATTTTCTAAGAACTGTGGGATCTGTACTCTTGAAGTCCAATGAGAAAGTTCACATTTTCTTTTGATTAGATTACATTAGATAGATTAGATAACATTTATTGTCATTTTTTCCCCTGTGGGCACAACGGCACACATTAAAAATGAAATTTAGTTTCTTGTTCTCAAGTGTACACATATGTTACATATCAGTAACATATAAATATTAATCACATATTTTGGCCTTCTTAAAAGGGGCACGTTGTGTAATTGTTCGATTTATTTTTCATCCTTCCTAGCTGGTGTATTTAGGTGGTGATGTGGTCAACATGCGTAAGATGCTTGGTGCAGCCACCTCATCAAAGGCACATCCTTGTTTACATGAAGCGGGCACAGCAGCCCCTGCATTTCCTGAGTTGCATGAGAAACGCATATCTTCCTTCCCCTGCCCTGACCACTTTCCACAGAGGGACGATCGAGAGCATCCTGCCATATTGCATCATTGCAAAGGTCCCCAACCTATGGGCTGTGGCCACTACTGGGCCATGGCTTCTTGGCCACTGGACCATGTGAGTGGCTAGCTAGTGTGGATGCACATCTGGATGCCCTCACGTTTCCCTGTGCTAGGGCTGGCTGAGCCACGAGCCTCTCGCCGGCACTAGTTGAGCCACGAGTCTCTCGACGGTGCTAGCCGAGGCGTGAGCGTCTTGCTGGCAGTAGTTGAGCCACAAGTCTCTCACCGGTGCTAGCCGAGGCGCGAGCATCTTGCTGGCACTAGCTGAGCTGCAAGCTGTGTGCCGGGGCTAGCCGAGCCATGAGCCACATGACAGCATTAGCTGAAGCCGGTGCTAGCAGCCCCATTTGTGGAGCGCATATGCTCACAGCCCCATTCACGTGCATGTGCACGCAGCCACATTTTCGTGTGTGTGTATGTGTGCATAAAGGTGCCTGCCCCTCCCTTTTCCACTGGGCCGCCAGCCCAGAAAGGTTGGGGACCCCTGCATTATTGTCTGGTTTGGTAGCATATATTATTTTGTCTGGTTTGGTAGTATATATTATTTTGGTAGCATATATTATTTTGAGAACAGGCAACAGATTTTCATTTTTAATGTGTGCCGGTGCATTCAGAGTAAAAAAAAATACAATAAAGGTTATCTTATCTTATGTCTGGTGCAAGCAAAAGATTTTGAATGTGAGGCTGAAACTAACCCCTTATAGATTTCGACTCTCTTTCTAGATGCACCTACTTAGAAAGTGTAGAAGAAAATTGAAGATTGTGGGCACAATCACATGATCAAAAGGAGCAAGGCTTCAATCCATCTTGGCATCTTTGAGCCTGCCTGCACACCACCTCTGACCTCCACCAGGAAAACTAATCAATGGCAGATCAACGTACCTCTTCGTCGAGAATCGGTTCACACTGTGTGTAATTCACTTTGAAAGCCCACGTCCCGTTTTCCATGCATTCTCGATATGCATTTCCTAAGGGGAGGAAAGAAACACCAACAGAATCATTAAGCCAACTTCCAAACAAAATAACACAACTCTGACTTAAAACAGAATAAAAATCTGAAATATGGAAACCAGTCCTGCCCTCACTCGGAAGCTTTGCAAAGGGGCTGCAAATATGACAAAAAAATTATAATTTTCTGCCAAAGCGACATTGATCACATACGCACTTGGGAAAAAGGGATGTGAGCAAAGGCCTTGAGCCAATACTTCAAAAATCTGAAACACAAGAAAAGGCACCATGCTGTCATATTGAGATAATTTCTCAAATATTTTTATTTATTTAATTTAATTTAATTTATATACCGCCCTTCTCCCGAAGGACTCAGGGCGGTGTACAGGGCAATAAATACCAAAAGTACAAAATACAAAAATTAAAAACAAATTAAACAATTGTGCCTGAATAAAATAAATTAATTAAAAACAGTAATTAAAACCCCAAACCCATCAGACCAGGCCGGCTTGTTCAAATAAATAAGTTTTTAGATCACGTCGGAAGGAGCGAAGTTCGGGAGCCATCCAGAGCTCAACCGGTAAACGGTTCCAAAGGTCAGGCGCGCCCACAGAGAAGGCCCTCCCCCTGGGGGCCACCAGTTGGCATTCTCTGACCGGTGGCACCCTGAGGAGGCCCTCTCTGTGGGAGTGCACTGGGCGGAGGGAAGTTGACGCCGGCCGCAGGTGCTCCCTTAGGTACTCCGGACCGATGCCATGTAGGGCTTTATAGGTCATCACCAGCACCTTGAATCTCACCCGAAGGGCAACTGGAAGCCAATGCAGCTCACGGAGCAGAGGTGTAACATGGGAGTATCGGGAGACCCCCAACACAACTCGCGCGGCTGCATTCTGCACCAGTTGAAGCCTCCGAGTGGTCCTCAAGGGCAGCCCCATGTAGAGAGCATTGCAGTAGTCTAACCGAGAGGTCACGAGCGCATGAGTGACTGTACGCAAGGCATCCCAGTCCAGATATGTAAAGATACACCTTGACTTACAACCGCAAATGGGATCTGAATTTCCATTGCTGATCAAGGTGGTTGTTAAATGAATCATGCCCTATTTTATGATCTTTTTACCATGGTTGTTAAGTGGATCACACTGTCGTTAAATGAATGCAGCTTCCCATTGACTTTGCTTGTCGGAAGCTTGCAAATGGCAATCACGTGTCTCTGGAATGTTGGAAGTGTCATAAGTACATGTCTGTTTCCAAGCACCCGAATTTTGACCATGTGACTGTGAGGATGCTACGATGGTCGTAAGTGCAAGGACTGGTTGTATGTCACTTTTTCTCAGTGCCACCGTAACGCTGAATGGTTATAAGTTGAGGACTATCTGTATGACAATATAATGAGACCCAAAATGACAAGATTCTTCACCCATTCATTTTATTTTGCTTGTCAGAGGGTCGCAAAAGGGGATCACGTGACCCTGGGACACTGTGACTGTCGTAAATATGAGTCACCTGACGAGCGTCTCAATTTTGATCACGTGGAGACGTTGCGACCATCAGAAGTGAGAAAAAACATTTTCAGGGCTGTTGTTAACTTTGAACGGTCACGAAATGAATGGTTGTAAACCAAGGATGACCTGTACACTTTCTTTTAAAGGAGAATGAGCCTGCAGCAGCTCTCTCCTTACGTTTTGTTTGTGATGCTATGACGCCATTTTGCCTTTTTTGATCTCCCTCCCGTGAACTCTACCATTCTGCAGACAGCTTTCAATGGAACCCATTTTTCTACCCATTTTCATTTTCTCCAGCCATGAACAATCGCGAGCAACGCAGAGAAGCTCCTTTCTTGAATATTAGATTTACTGTAAAAGGTTCACATTTCCTAAATCATCTGGAATTAAGAAACCGGTGTGGAAAAGATATAATTTGAGGAGATCAAAACTTGTTTCAATACAGAAACGGAGACATGCAGAACACACACACAAGACAAGCATAAAATTATGATAATGGCGACATTTTAAAAAATTGAATCATGTCAATTGTGGCAATTGTTTAACCCATTTCTAAGTGACAGGACTTTTCTTTCAATCTAAGGAATTAATCTTTAAGCATCCAGCCCCCTCACCTGGTTTTGCCAGCAAAATAAAAAGCCATAAATCCATTTCCTCAGGGATGAATATATTCATGTTGAAGGCAGACTGTCTACAATCTAATTTTTATTATGATTCACACATATTCCAACAAGAGGGAGGTGGACCTTTCTTGAGAAAGAGAAAATAAATGATTTATTTTCTCCAAAGAGGCTGGAACGGGGGGGGGGGGGTGAAATAGAAATCAATGCTTATAGTTAGAATATAGTTTCTCATGGTAATGGTCTGGCTTTCTCTTTTGCCATTCCAGACAAGCAAATTCAAGTAGTCCTCAACTTATGACCAAAGAGAGAACTAACCTAGAACTGAGGAGAAATTTCCTAATAGTGAAAGCAATCAGCCAATGGAATAACTTGCCACCGGAAGTTGAGTCTGCTCTATCACTGGACGTTTTCAAGAAGAGATTGGACAGCTATTTATCTGGAGTGGTCTCCTGCTTGAACAGGGGGTTAGACTAGATGACCTCCAAGGCCCCTTCCAACTCTGTTATTCTATGTTCTATTTCCATTGCTATGCAACCTTCTTAAGTGAGTTGTGTCCAATTCTATGACTATTTTTGACATGGTTTTTAAGCAAATTACTGTGGTGGTTAAGTGAATCATGCTGTCATTAAGCAAATCTGGTCTCCCCATTTACTTTGCTTGTTGCAAACCATTTGGGAAATGGCAGTCATGGGACCAAAGGATTCAGCAACCTTCGTAAATGCCTGCTGGTTGACAAGAACCTGAATTTTGATAAGGCCACGGTGGAAAAGTTGCAATGGTCATAAGTCCGAGGACTGTTTGTAAGTCACTTTGATCAGGGCTTTTGTAACTTTGAATAGGTGCTTAAGAAATGGGGTTGTAAGTTGAGGATTACCTGTATTTGTTCAATATATATTAAATTTCAGGATTGGATTAAGAATCTTTGCTAAGGAAATCATTATTCTGGTTGCTACTACGATAGAACAGAACAAAGCAGAGCAGAGCAGAACAGAATATGAGAAAATTTAGAGTACAGTAAGAGTAGAGTAGAGTAAAACAGAACAGAACAGGAGAAAAGTATGAACAGAACAGAACGGAACGGAACGGGACAGGACAGGACTGGATCAGATAGGATGAAAATGGAATAGAATAGAATAGAATAGAATAGAATAGAATAGAATAGAATAGAATAGAATAGAAGAACGGAATAGAATAGAATAGAATAGAATAGAATAGAATAGAATAGAATAGAATAGAATAGAATAGAATAGAATAGAATAGAATAGAATAGAATAGAATAGAATAGAATAGAATAGAATAGAATTTTTTTTATTGGCCAAATGCGATTGGACACAAAAGGAATTTGTCTCTCAGTGTACATACAAACAACAAAGGGATAAATCATAAAGTATAAGATCCAACCAACAAAGTATAAGAAACAAACCAACCAGTAATAAGATACCAATAAGAGTAGGTAATAGGAAAGTGGAAGGATAATAGTACAAATAGTCCTTGACTTATGACCACAATTGAGCCAAAAAATTCTGTTGCTAAGCAAGACAGTTGTTAAGTGAATTTTGACTCATTTTATTTCCTTTCTTGCCACAGTTGTGAAATGAATCACTACAGTTGTTAAATTAGTAACTTGGCTGTTAAGTGAATCTCGCTTTCCCTTTGACTTTGCTTGTAAGGAAGTCACAAAAAGTGATCACATGATCCCAGGACACTGCCACCATCATAAATATGAGTCAGTTGCCAAGCATCTGAACTTTTATCACGTGACCATGGCAATGCTGCAAAGGTCGTAAGTATGAAAAATGGTCATAAGTCACTTTTTCCAGTGCCATTGTAACTTTGAACTGTTGTAAGTGGTTTAGTTCAGATTTTCGGCAAAAATTACTCATTGGTTAAAATAGGTTTGCATAACGTCTGCAGCATTTTCTTAATGACCACAGGATTCGCTTAACAATTTCAGCAGTCTCTTAATGACTGCCACATAAAAGGTAATAAAATCAGGCATGGTCATCCAGTGACCTGCTTAAGAACCAGCACAACTTACAATCATAATACTTAGTTCATAAGTTGATTGTACATGTTTGGAATGTTACTTAAGGAGCAAAAGACCAGGTAAGTTGCAGGTAGTCCTCAATTTACAACCACAGTTGAGCCCAGATTTTCTGTTGCTAGACAAGACAGTTGTTAGGTGAGTTTTACCCCATTTTACAACCTTTCATGCCGCAGTTGTTAAGTGAATCAATGCAGTTGTTAAGTGAGTAACATGGTTGTTAAGTGAACCCAGCTTCCCCATTTGCTTTGCTTGTCGGAAGGTCACAAAAGGGGATCACGTGACCCCGGGACACTGCAAGTCATAAATACAAGTCAGTGTCTGAAATTTTGATCATGTGACCATGAGGATGTTGCACCGGTTATTTATTTATTTTATTTATTTATTTTAATCCCATTTATATCCCGCCCTTCTCCGAAGACTCAGGGCGGCTTACAATCTAACAACAAATCAAATGCGCTTAGCAGTAGCCTTCATTCTATGTATATGCCTGCTTATTAGGGCTTTCGCCCCCCCCAAGCGGCATTATTACATAAGTCCTGTTTGTGTCAGAGGCACAGTTTAAGACACTTCTGGGTTCAAAGGTTAGCTGGTGACGTCACTGTTGCCCAAGGGGGCTCCTTTCATGTTCCCACCAAGGAGCTGGAGCAAAGAACAGGAGCTCACCCCACTATGCAACAGCACTCAGGTCTCAAACGCAAGCATGCTAGCCTCCAACCCAGCGTCCTAACAATGCGAGCCACCACACTCAACAGCTGTGTAAAAAATGTGTCAATGCTGCAAACGTTGACATGTTTTGCACTGACAATATAAGAGACAGCCTGTTACTTTAATTGCTTCATTTGGGAGGGGGGAGGAAATCTACCCGGACGTCATGAGAAGATTGGAAAAGCCTGCGTACAGAATGGGAAGTGAAACCTCATATGTAAAACTAATTGGATAATGTGATTTATGACGTGTAGATAAGGGCGGGGATTGTGTGTGTGTTATGATGGGTTTGGGGGGAGGAGATTTCAGATTCTGGCATCCCTCCATGAGTGCCAATGTTTCGTTCCACTATTAAGACTTTTTAGATAAACAGTGCTTGCATTTTGTTTGAAACTGTGTCTTTTATTGGAACCATGACAAAATGATCATAGGTTCATACCAATAAAGGACAATATTTGTAGTTCCGTGTTGAGGCACCAAGGACACCTCATTTAAACCTTGATCATAAATCACTTTTTTCAGTGCCCTTTGAATGGCCACTAAACAAATGGCTGTAATTGAAGGACTGCCTATATTATGAGTGACAGGATCTAACGTTCCCAACATCTGAATTCTTGCGGGGAAAAAGTCCGCTCCAAGAATCTTCTGATGCGAAACAAAGAAGATTTAATCAGATGCACTCTTAGAATAGAATAGAGCTGGAGGGGACCTTGGAGGTCTTCTAGTCCAACCCCCTGCTCAAGCAGAAGGCCCTATATCATTTCAGAAAGTGGCTGTCCAATCTCTTCTTAAAAGCCTTCCGTGATGAAGCACCCACAATTTCTGGTGGCAAGTTGTTCCACTGGTGAACTGTTAGGAAGTTTCCCTTAATTCCAAGCTGCTTCTCTTTTTGATTAGTTTTCATCCATTGTTTTTTGTCTTGTCTTCTGGTGCTTTGGAGAATAGCTTGACCCCCTATTCTTTGTGGCAGCCCCTCAAATGTTGGAACACTGCTATCATGTCACCCCCTTGTCCTTCTTTTCTCTAGACTAGCCAAACCCAGTTCCTGCAAATGTTCTTCCTATGTTTTAGTCTCCCGGCCTTCTAAGCATCTTAGTTGCTCTTCTCTGCACTTTTTACCAAAGTCTCAACATCTTTTTTGTAGCGTGGTGACCAAAACTGGATGCAGTTTTGACATTCTGACAAGCCTAAACTTCTTTGACTTCTTTTCGAGATGACCCTTAGCTATGACTGTGAAAAGCACCTTCCTTGCCAATTTGCAAGGATGCAGGTGTGGAAGCAGAAAGCACCAGGACCTGAGGGCTATGTGCCAATTATTTGCCAGCCAGGGTTCATAGCTGGTCACCGTAATTAAGGCGAGAAATGTCCTCAACTTTAGTTATGCATAGCTGTGAAAACAAGGCCATAAGTAAGTATACTTACTTACTAACCAAATTTTATCAGTCCCAGAAAAATAAACCAAAAGCTCTGGGATTTAGCTATATCTCGGGCAGGCGGGGAAGATCCTTGCTTGGCTGTATTCCAGCATCTGAAGGCCAGTAGTTTAAGAAAGGATGAACTCCACTGGTAAATTTTAAATTATTGTTGCATATTTTGCATTGTAGCAGCTTAGGTCAAATCAAATTACGATTGAGAGGTGTGGAAGCAGAAAGCACCAGGACCTGAGGGCTATGTGCCAATTATTTGCCAGCCAGGGTTCATAGCTGGTCACCGTAATTAAGGCGAGAAATGTCCTCAACTTTAGTTATACATAGCTGTGAAAACAAGGCCATAAACCCTGTTTATTGGGGGGATGAAACCACAAAATGTCTCGCAGACTGATATTGCCCATTAAAAGTATCCTTTCCATTCTAGGGGCATCGGAGGCTGTTGACCCCCAAAGAGAAACAGTTGGTTGAAAGGAAGCTGGATGGGATTTAGCTGGGCTTCCTGTTGCTGTCTTGAGCAAAATGAAAGCTATTTTCTCATAAAAATGAAATTTTAATAGTGGAATATCTGTACAAGATGTGGCAATAGCCCGTGCTTAGAGACAGTTATAATTTAAATCATGCATAATTGTAATATGGTCCCCTTCTTTGCATAGTTAAACCTTTTTAATCTGTCTACCTACTTGTCTGCCTATTGCTCTCTCTGTCTAATCTACCCTGTCAGTCTGTCTGTGTCTGTCTGTCTCTCTCTCTCCCTCTCAAGTCTGTCTGTCTATCCATCCATCTATCCATTCGTATCCATCCATGTATCCAATCTCTGTCTGTTTGCCTATCATCTGTCTGTCTGTCTCTCTCTCTCTCTAGTCTATCCATCCATCTATCCATCCATCTATCCAATCTATCTGTATCTATCTATCTATCTATCTATCTATCTATCTATCTATCTATCTATCTAATCTATTTAGTCTATCTATCCATCCATCTATTCAGTCTGTCTGCCTGCCTATCTGTCTGTCATTCTATCCATCCATCCATCCATCTAATCTATCTAGTCTATCTATTTATCCATCCATCTATCCATCCATGTATTCAGTCTGTCAGCCTGCCTGCCTGCCTGCCTGCCTGCCTGCCTATCTATCGTCTATCTATCATCTATATCATCTATCTATCTATCTATCTATCTATCTATCTATCTATCTATCTATCTATCTATCTATCTATCTAACTGATTTTCACATCAGTAAATAAAGGTAGTCCTCAACTTACAACCACAATAGGAACCAAAATTTCAATTCTTAAGTAAGGAGGTGGTTAAATGAATCGTGCCCAACTTGATGACTTTTTTTTGCTAGGTTAGGCAAACGATTGCAATTTCTCACTTAGCAACATAATTTCTGAGCACAATCATGGTTGTAAGTCAAGGACTACCTGCATTTTATAACCTATCAACCATGGAAATAGCTGTTCTATTTTTGCCATCATCAAACCCCTGCAAAAATCAGCAGGTCAAAGAGATTCCAGCTCTGTTTATGCACAGAACCTGCAGTTGTGCCTGTCTCTCAAGTGGGAACGAGGGGGCCACCGGTGGGGTCTGCCTTCTTCTCAGAAAAATAACGAGTAATAAATTACTAGGAAATGAATGTCCTGATATTTGCATGACATTATCATAAAACTCATAATTGCAAACAGACAACTTGAACTGAGCCAATGCCCATTGATAAATTCCTTAGAGTGCTGCTCCAGCCTTCACTTTCTTGCAAAGGATATATATTTTTTATATCTATCTATCATTTCTCGGTGTCAGTTCTTCCCTTGACTTTTCAAAAGGAGAGGCCGCTTTATTTCTGTAGCTTGCAAGTTCTTTGCTGCCAAGGTCACCTGCCACATCTCCCCGGTGTTCAAGTCCATATTTTTAGAAACCTTGACATCCTCACAACCATTCATTCGGCCCACGTTGGTTAGAGCTATCCTCACAACCCCAAAACAGCATTAAGAATGCTGAACCACCTTTCAAGATGAGTTTGATCTCTCCGTGAAGGTCAGATCTTGGCCTTGAAACCTTGAGCTAAGGTTGACTACAATCCCTTGTGCCCAAATCACATCCAGATTGCACTATAGGTAGTCCTCGAGTTACAACAAAGTTACAACAGCACTCTACTCGAAGTTACAACAGCACTGAAAAAGTAATTGATTCCATTCTTCACACTTACGACCATTGCAGCACACCCCGAACCCGTGGTCACGTGATCACAGTTCAGATGCTTGGCCACTGACTCATATTTATGATGGTTGCAGTGTCCCGGGGTCACGTGATCCCCTTTTGCAACCTTCTGACAAGCAAAGTCATTGGGGAAGCCAGATTCACTTAACAACCATGCTAGTGGCTTAACCCTGCAGTGATTCGCTTAACAACTGTGGCAAAAAGATCATTAAATGGGGCAAAACTCACTTAACAACTGACTTAACCACCAATGGGGTTTGCCTTCTTTCTTCTTAGAAGACTAACAAGTAATACATTTGTTAGTTAATTGTGGTCATAAGTTGAGGAAGACCTAGGAGTCTATTTTTTGGGCACATTTGGGTGACCGAATTCTCCATCTCCTGCATCAATTCTCCTTTTCATGCATTAAACATGTTTAACTTTGCGAAGAAGATGTACAATGAAGAGTTATACATTTCAGTCATGTAAAGAATTCAGGATAGAGGTGGAAAGAATTATAAATAGTTCTCTACATACGACCATAACGGAACCTGCCCTTTATAGTTGCATTCCATGATGGTTGCAAACTGGGTCATTTAAGCAACTGATCTGATTCTATGACATTTTTTGCAGTAGTTACTAAGCAAACATGGTACATCTTAAAAAAACACGGTAATCATTACATTAATGCTGAGATAGTTAAGAGAACCCATTGTTTAATCAATCAATCAGAGCTGCAAGGGACCTTGGAGGTCTTCTAGTCCAGCCCCCTGCTCAAGCAGACAAGTGGCTGTCCAGTCTCTTCTTAAAAACTTCCAGTGTTGGAGCATTCACCGCTTCTGGAGGCAGGTTGTTCCACTGGTTAATTGTTCTCACTGTCAGGAAGTTTCTCCTTAGTTCTAGGTTGCTTCTCTCCTTGGTTACTTTCCATCCGTTGCTTCTTGTCCTGCTTTATGGTGCTATGGAAATTAAGTTGACTCCCCCTCTTCTTTGTGGCAGCCCCTCATATACTGGAATACTGCTATCATGTCACCCCCAGTTTCTGCAACCGTTCTACGTATCTTTTAGTCTCCAGGCCTTTAATCCTCTTAGTTAATCTTCTCTGCACTCTCCCCAAACTTTACTATAATGTGATTTTCCTGAAATCTGGAAGAAAACTGAGGCTGAAGTGGAGTCACATGACTCTGAGGACGTCAGAACTGGTGTATCTGCCTTCTTCCAGATAAGTCATAACTCTGAACAAATAGCTAATCAACCAGTCATAAGTCAAGGACTAACTATGTGACTATTTCCATGCTGGAATGCCTCCGAAGTCATTCACACAGGATACTCTTTGCTTAGCCTACAAAAAACCTCCATGATTATGCAGCAATCTCTTAGGGGACCAAGCAAAGAAGGGAAGGGAAGTCAGAAAGAATTGTGTTGGAATACTGCATCCCATTTTGATCACCGTGATATGAAGAAGATGCTCAGACTCTGGAAAAAGTGCCAAGAAGAGTAATAGAGATAATTGGGACACTGGGGGCTAAAACATATGAAGAATGGTTGCAAGAATGGCATTAAGTCTGGTTTAATGAAAAAGAAGGACTAGGGGTGATATGATAGCAGTATTCCAGTATCTCAGGGGCTGCCCCAAAGAAGAGGGAGTCAAGCTATTCTCCAAAACACCTGAAGGCAGGACAAGAAGCAACAGATGGAAACTAGTCAAGGAGAGAAGCAACCTGGAACTAAGGAGAAACTTCCTGACAGTGAGGACAATTAACCAGTGGAACAATCTGCCTCCAGAAGTGGTGAATGCTCCAACCCTGGAAGTTTTTAAGAAGAGACTGGACAGCCATTTGTCCGAAATGTCATAGGGTTTCCTGCCAGGATCCCTTCCAACTCTTCTGTTATTCTGTAATTCTGTCTGTTATTCCGTTACTCTATTGTTCCTCTGTTTTATTCTGTTACTCTGTTGTGGGTGTTCCATGGAGGTTTTCAAAAGAGATTGGACAACCATTTGTCTCAAATGGGTTTCCTGCTTGAGCAGGGGGTTGGACTAGATGACCTCCAAGTTCCCTTCCCTCTGATTTTCTGCGTGGCTCAATCTGAAAAGTCCAAATCCTTTTTGTAAACAAAAAAGCCTTAGCAAAGAAGCCAGAGCTTTGATCTCTTCTTAAGATATTCTCCTTCAGTAATGACTCCTTAGAGGTTGGTGTTTCGTTTTTTTTTCCTCCTCCCAAACATCTTCGGCCACAAAAGAGGGTGGAGGAAGTAATTCAATCAGCTCCCTTTGTTTGCTGCTGTTTTGTAATATGCAATTTATTCAACAGCAAGAGCCAATTTGGGAACTTAATCTGTCTCCCGGAAGACAACCTATTTCCAAATCCAGTCCAGGTTTCCAGCGTTAAGGCAATAAAATCAGCTTGCATGGCTCCCCTTTTCTACAAATAGTATCAGAATAGTTCCTCTCGATGGGCCAAATTCTACAGAAATTGTCTGCAAGGATAAATAAGTGGGGGCATCTGATAGTAAGCAGTGCTTTATGCATCTCCCCTGAGAATAGAATAGAATAGAATAGAATAGAATAGAATAGAATGGAATGGAATGGAATGGAATGGAATGGAATGGAATGGAATAGAATAGAATAGAATAGAATAGAATAGAATAGAATAGAATAGAATAGAATAGAATAGAATAGAATAGAAAATATGGAATGGAATGGAATGGAATGGAATGGAATGGAATAGAATAGAATAGAATAGAATAGAATAGAATAGAATAGAATAGAATAGAATAGAATAGAATAGAATAGAATAGAATAGAATAGAATAGACCTGGAGGGGATCTTGGAGGTCTTCTAGTTTAACCCCCTGCTCAAGCAGGAAACCCTATACCAGGGGTAGGCAACCTTGGCTCTTTTATGACTCGTGGACTTCAACTCCCAGAATTCCTGAGCCAGCCACGCTGAGGGGAAAGGGAGAAGTTTCCAAGCTGAGCCATGCTGGCTCAGGAATTCTGGGAGTTGAAGTCCACGAGTCATAAAAGAGCCAAGGTTGCCTACCCCTGCCCTATACCATTTCAGACAAATTCCTGTCCAGTCTCTTCTTAAAAAGTTCCATTGTTGGAGCGTTCACAACTTCTGGGGGCAGGTTGTTCCACTGATTAATTGTTCTAACCGTCAGGAAAACACCATCTAAATCAGTGTTTCTCAAGCTTGGCCACTGAAGACCTATGGACTTCAACTCCCAGGGCTGGCTGGGGAATTCTGGGAGTTGAAATCCAGAGGTCTTCCAGTTGCCAAATTTCAGAAACTGTGGTCTGACTGATGCATAACCTACAAAGGGACTTATTTTGCATTAAAGAGAAAATCTCCCTCCAGGAAGAGAGATCTCATCATAGAATTTGGGCAGAGAAACCAAGAGGAGGAAGCAGTCATGATTTTTGCAATCATTAACTCAGCTTGCAATTGACGGCTCATGGTGCATGCTAAATCTGTATTTAGCAGCAGCATATAATATTTGGCATGATCAAATACAGTGGTTACTTTTCTTTTCCTTTAATAAAAAGTAGGATTCCTTGAAGACGAAGTTTGAGATTTAAGGTTCCAATGTTTAGCTAACCACATGCTGGACAGAGAGGACCATTGGTTTGAAAGAGGGGTAAGAGTTTGAATTGAACACCCCTCCCTCAACAGAGGGGGAGGGATACGACAATACTTGTCGTCCGGTCTACAACACAGCCCTTGCAGTAGTTCCAAGAAAGTTCCACAGTGAATTGCACCCTGATTCAAGTGATTCTGAGGGCACAGATAATCCTCCAAATGGCCTCAAAAGCTCTCAGAGAGAGTACTAACGACCAGATGACTGCAAAGAAATATAATCCTTCCAACCCCCACCATCCCGCTAGAACTGATGAAGCTTCTTAGATGAGAAGCAAAATGTCTTCCTTCTCAAAGGAAAAGAGAGTCCAGTTGCCTTTGGAAAAAGCACCTTCAAAACATTCTCAAATCAGTTAGGAATATCTATATAGGCAGTCCTTCACTTACGACCATTCATAGTTACAACCTACCTGAAAAAAGGGAGTTACAAACAGGTCCGAAGTTCTGACAGTCTCACACATATTCACAGATCACATGACTGCATTTTCTTCTGGTTTTGCCAAAAATTGAAATTATTTCTGGTTTTCAGCAAAATCAGGCCATAGTGAACAACGGGTCCTTTTTACAACTGCCACGTTTGTTTTATGGCCACTGTGTTCGCTTAATAACATTTGCAAAAATGATCATAAAATCTTGGTTGGTCACATGACCTACCTAATTTACAATCCTCATGGGATAATAGACAATAATGGGTAGTTCCACTGGGGTAGTATTTTTTACAATACAGGTAGTTCTCGACTTATGACAATTGAACCCAAAATTTACATCCCTAAGTGAGATAGCTATTAAGCAAATTTTGCCCCATTTTTCAGTCTTTCTTACCACAGTTATCAAGTGAATCACTGCAGCTGCTAAGTTAATTATGATGATGATGAAGATGGTGGTGGTGGTGATGATGATGATGATGTTGGAAGGGACCTTGGAGGTCATCTAGTCCAACCCCCTGCTCAGGCAGGAAACCCTATACCATTTCAGGCAAATGGCTGTCCAGTCTCTTCTTAAAAACTTCCAGTGTTGGAGCATTCACCGCTTCTGGAGGCAGGTTGTTCCACTGATTAATTGTTCTAACTGTCAGGAAGTTTCTCCTTAGTTCCAGGTTGTTTCTCTCCTTGATTAGTTTCCATCTGTTGCTTCTTGTCCTGCCTTCAGGTGTTTTGGAGAATAGCTTGGCTCCCTCTTCTCTGTGGCAGCCCCTGAGATATTGGAAGACTGCTATCATGTCTCCCCTCGTCCTTCTCTTCATTAAACTAGACCCAGTTCCAGCAGCCGTTCCTTATATATTTTAGCCTCCAGTCCCCTAATCATCTTTGTTGCTCTTCTCTGCACTCTTTCTAGAGTCTCAACATCTTTTTTACATCGTGGTGACCAAAACTGGATGCAGTATTCCAAGTGTGGCCTTACCAAGGCGTTGTAAAGTGGTATTAACACTTCACGTGATCTTGATTCTGTCCCTCTGTTAATGCAGCCTAGCACTGTGTTGGCTTTTTTGGCAGCTGCAGCACACTGCTAGTAACACGGTTGTTATGACTTTGACTTTGCCTGTAAGAAGGTTGTAAAAGTGGATTGCATGATCCCGGGACACTGGCATCCATCATAAATGTGAATCAGTTGCCAAGCATCTGAATTTTAATCATGTGGCCAAGGGGGTACTGCAATGGTCATCAGTGGAAAAAGTTATTTTTTTTCAGTACCATTGTCGCTTTGAATAATCATTTAGTGAACTGTAATTCGAGGACTATCTGTATAACGTTCATTTTCTATCCACCACTTTGTCCAATCGTCAAATCCATATGTTGCATATTCGTTTTATTGTTTCATGCAATAAAATTTATTAAAATTAATGAAATCAAAGTTATCAATTTGGCCACCTCAATACACCAATTTTTGTACAGGTACAGTAGTCCTCAACTTACAGCAGTTCATTTAGTGACCATTCAAAGTTACAACGGTACTGAAAAATGTGATTTGTGATCCCCACGATCGTGTGGTCAAAATTCTGACGCTGGGCAACTGGTTCATATTTATGACGGTCCTGGGTCATGTGATCATCCTTTGAGATCTTCCAGCAAGCAAATTCAACGGGGAAGCCATATTACATTAATTAACTTATCTACTGCAATGATTCATTTAACAACTGTAGAAAGATCGGTCGTAAAATGGGGCAAAACTCACTTAACAAATCTTTCACTTAACAGAAATTTTGGGCACAATTTTGGTTGTAAGTTGAGGATTAGGTGTATTTATAACTTTGGGGAATTATGAGGGGTCTTTGGTGATCTCTGAGCTTGGTTGTTTTCTTGCAGATGTCTCATTACCCAACTAGGTAACATCATCAGAAACATCTGCAGGAAAACAGCTCAGAGATCACCAAGGATATTTCAACCCTGACCTACAAAGATCTCTTTTTTTAATGAAAAGAAGGACCAGGGATGACATGATAGCAGTATTCAAACATTTGAGGGGCTGCCACAATGAAGAGGGGGGTCAACCTGTTCTCCAAAGCACCTGAAGGCAAGACAAGAAGCAACGGATGGAAACTCATCAAGGAGAGAAGCAACCTGGAACTAAGGAGAAATTTCCTGACAGTGTGAACAATTAACCAGTGGAACAACCTGCCTCCATAAGCGGTGAATGCTCCAACACTGGAAGTTTTTAAGAAGAGACTGGACAGCCATTTGGCTGAAATGGTATAGGGTTTCCTGCCTAAGCAGGGGGTTGGACTAGATGACCTCCAAGGTCCCTTCCAACTCTGTTATTCTGTATTCCTTTATTTGGGAGTTATATTTGCAAAGTCCTGCCTCAATCTACTGTATTTTAAAGCAATTTTCCTCCAAAGGAGCAACATTCCTAAAATCGTAGCTTTTGAAATAAACTGCCTTTTTGAGTCATATATCATTTTTTTCTATTGCTAGAAGAAATCATACAGGGGAAAAAAAAAGTCCTGAGAAGCCTTATGTAGTTCTCAAGAGTTTTATCTGAAAAACAGAACGGATTAGTTTTCACCATAAAAGGATCTGGAAACAGTCTCATTGCAAAAGGTGTCACGTTCCCAGACACCAAATGAGGAGGTACAGATCTCAAAAAATAGTTATTTATTTTTGAACAGGGCACCAAAATACAGTGTCCCAGAAGGCAAGCAATGCCAAGCTAGATCTCCTTTTGAGCCAGTCAACTTTTCTGACCATATTAACTAATCAATGCATTTTTGGCACTTCCAATAACAATGCTGTCAACAATCAAGGCATTGTTCTTTTTCTTATCAGAACAGATGGAATGAAATGCAGGCTGGTGGCCCACAGATGCAAAGAACTGCAGAGTATAGATAGTCCTTGACGTATGACCACAGCGGAGCCCCAAATTTCCATTGATAAGTGAGGCAGATGCTCAGTGAGTTTTGCCCCATTTTATGACCTTGCCACAGTTGTTAAGTGAATTTAACTGCAATTGTTAAATTAGCACCACAGATGTTAAGTGAATCTGGCTTGTCCGTTAATTTTCCTTGCCAGAAGGTTGCAAAAGGGGACCACGTGACCCCAGGGCACTGCGACTGTCATAAATGGGTCCGGATTACCTACGGCAACACCTGCGGCCGCTCCGTCCAGTGCGCTCCCACAGAGAGGGCCTCCTCAGGGTGCCTCCGATCAAAGAATGCCAATTGGTGGCCCCCAGGGGGAGGGCGTTCTCTGTGGGTGCGCCAGACCTGTGGAACCGCTTGCCGGTTGAGCTCCGGATGGCCCCCGACCTTCGCTCCTTCCGGCGCGATCTAAAAACGCATTTATTTGAGCAATCTGACCTGGTCTGATGGGTTAGGGTTGGGGTTTTAAACATGTTCTTAATTATTGTTTTAAATTTTAAATTTGGGCATTATATTTAATTGTATTTTAACTTTTATATTCTGTTTTTTATATTTATTGCCCTGTACACCGCCCTGAGTCCTTCGGGAGAAGGGCGGTATAAAAATATAACAAATAAATAAATAAAAATAAATAAATAGGAGCCAGTTGCCAAATGTCTGATCATGTGACCCTGGGGATGCTGCAATGGTTGTGTGTGTAAATAATGTTCATCAACCACTTTTCCAGTGCCACTGTAACTTCAAACAATCACTAAATGAACTGTTGTAAGTCGAGGACTACCTGTAGAAAGAGGTCATGAGGATCATCTAGCTCAGGGGTAGGCAACCTTGGCTCTTTTATGACTCGTGGACTTCCAGAATTCCTGAGTCAGCCACGCTGAGGAGAAAGGGAGAGGTTTTTATGCTGAGCCATGCTGGCTCAGGAATTCTGGGAGTTGAAGTCCATGAGCCACAAAAGAGCCAGGTTTGCCTATCCCTGATCTAGCTAAACCCTCTGCAATATGTAGCAAAGATAATGAACACATCCTAATTCTGCCGACTGCCAGGAGTTTGAATTTTACCAGCTCAAGGCTGACTCAGCCATCCATCCTTCCAAAAATGAGGACCCAGATTGCTTGGGGACAATAGGCTGACTCTGTAAACCGCTTAGAGGAGGCTGTAAAGCATTATGAAGTGGTATATAAGTGCTAAGTGCTATCCTTTAGCAGTGAGTGTCCACCTCTTCTTAAAAACTTCCATTCATAGGAGTGTATAAGTTATACACTGTGATACTCAACCACAGATCTTACTGGTAAGAAGCTGATCAAGCGTCATTTCTAGAAAACAGTCTTCACAAAAACTCTTGTGGTCCTATAAAAATATAAATCAGTCTACTATGGACTCCTTGGAGTTTGGTTGATTGCTTATAGATATTTCATCATCCAACTAGGTGACATTTTCACGACAGTCCATGCATGCAGTGTATCTCAACCATGGCAATTTGAAGATGTGTGGACTTCAACTCCCAGAATTCCCCAGCCAGCCATGGGGAATTCTGGGAGTTGACTGGGGAATTCTGGGAGTTGTGATTCATGCTTCTTCAAGTTGCACTTTCAAATTGCCAAAGCAAGGAAGCACTACTTTCATGACCCATCCACAGTAAAAAAAAAAGTCAAGACAGAAGAGAATTATCTTTCTTATGAGGATCCTAAGTTTTGCATTTTAATAGGACTTCTTCCTTTTTTTGGCTGGGGATTGGTGATGGGCAAATTGTACAATTTTATTTTTTTTCTTATGTCCCCTCCTTCAACTTTGCCAGCTCCTTTTCAGCAGCTGGATGAGCAAAAGAGTGCAGTGTGATCAAAAGAGGAGGGGGCTTAAAGTTGCAAAAACTAGGTGCACCTTTCCAAG
Source organism: Vipera berus (assembly GCF_964194415.1). Lineage (NCBI taxonomy): Eukaryota > Metazoa > Chordata > Lepidosauria > Squamata > Viperidae > Vipera > Vipera berus. The sequence continues at coordinate 127,561,144 of NC_138205.1, read as the reverse complement.
AAGCCCCCTCCCCCCACACCAAAAATGCAGGTAAGTCCTCAACTTACAGCAGTTTATTTAGTGACCATTCAAAACTGAAAAATGTGACTTATGGCTGAAGCCATTATCCCTTCGTTTTCGGTTGCCACAGATTTGGGAGGGGGGATGAGTGTTTTTTTTAGCTTATTCAAAACGATAAATTGTTCTGTGGGAACCAAGGTCCTTGCTGGTTGCATTTTAGCAGGCGGAAGCTTCCATTAGAAAGCCCGCACAAGTAATTAATTGGGGATTGTAATTTATGATACATTACTGGGGTGGGAAGTTCAACTTTGTAACATTGTAACCTTGGGGGGGGGAGAAACTTCAGTCTTGGGTTCACTTTTGATCGTGCCGATACTATGTAGCCAAATAAATATGTTCTTTAAGGAAACCTTTTTGCCTTGGAAGTTCTTTTTACTGGTCTCATCTATCGGAACCATGACAGTGTGGCTAATTTAACAACTGCAGTGATTCACTTAACCACTGTGGCAAAAAGATCTTAAAATGGGCCAAAACTCACTTAACAAATGTCTTACTTAACAACAGAAATTTTGGGCTCAGTGGGCGTCGTAAGCTGAGGATTTCCTGTATTCCTCTGAGCAGAACTGAAAGTCTCCAGCTTCGGACTGACAGGTCTTAACCCTAAGATTTTAGGGCCTGAATCATATGTCTGGATACCGCAAGTATTATAATCCAGCCTTTAATTCCAACGGGGTTTAATTCTAGCCTTGTTTCATAGTTCTGTCCCATCTTGCTGATTACTAATGGAAAATAGAACGGCTTTCTTTTTCTCAAAGACCTGAGGTATGTCATAGGTTTCCATAGTGATTCTATTTATTGCATTTCTTTTGCCATGTTATTATTTTCCACTTTATGATAAAAGGCAACCCTTGTGTAAAAAACAAAGTGGTAGGTAGGCTGATAAAGTAAAAATGATAATGATCCCTTTAATAAGGATGCTGATCTCAAAAGTCATTAGCTACAGGCCTAGCTCTTATTCACTTGGGTGGCTTTTGAGAGGGTTTTAAACCACATGCTTTGATTTAACTTTTATGGCTCAGAACTCTTAATTCCAGCTGGATATTGCAGCAGAACTAAAATTACATGCGTGATAAATTGAATTTGCTCTGGGTTTTAAGCCCTAGAAGCAATATCTATGTATTTCTGGAACTTTGCACTGAATTTCACAGGGATGCGGAATATATATTTTTTTTAAAAAAAATGTATATGTAAGTAAAAATGCAATGCAAGTTATCCTTTGTTAAAATATTGTTGATGCAACCCTATGCATGCTTATTAAATATTGCAGTATATAGGGCAACATCAAGGTGCAATATTAGGGGCAGCGCAACGGTGAATAGAATGTGAAGGATGTGTGTCTATAATGTGTGTTCTTATTTGTGGTTTTTATTTGTGTGTAGTGTGCACTGTGGACGGCACTTAATTTCGTTGTGAGTTACACAATGACAATAAAGATTATTCTATTCTCTTTTTCTTCCATTCCCTATTCTATTCTATTCTATTCTATTCTATTCTATTCTATTCTATTCTATTCTATTCTATTCTATTCTATTCTATTCTAATTCTAATTCTATTCTATTCTATTCTTCTTCCATTCCTTATTCTATTCTATTCTATTCTATTCTATTCTATTCTATTCTATTCTATTCTATTCTATTCTATTCTATTCTATGTAAAGGTAAAGGTTCCCCCGCACATGCGTGCTAGTCGTTTCCGACTCTAGGGGTCAGTGCTCATCTCCGTTTCAAAGCCGAAGAGCCAGCGCTTGTCCGAGGAGGTCTCCGTGGTCATGTAGCCGGTATGACTAGACGCCAAAGGCACACGGAGCACTGTTACCTTCCCACCGTAGTGGTCCCTATTTTTCTACTTGCATTTTTACGTGCTTTCGAACTGCTAGGTGGGAAGAAGCTGGGACGAGTAACAGGCGCTCACTCTGTTACGCGGCACTCGGGATTTGACCCGCCAAACTGCCAACGTTCAGATCGACAAGCTCAGCGTCCTAACCCACTGAGCCACCGCGTCCCTATTCTATTCTATCCTAAATAGGATTTACCGTACTTCCAGCTAAACAGATAGGATAGTGGTGGAATACTTACATTTAATTCAAAGGAACCTAATTGGAAAGACGATTGAATTTTTTAATCACGGAATGAATGATGGATACCTGTGGATGGATTACCGTATATACTTGAGTATAAGCCGAATTTTTCAGCCCACTTTTTGGGCTGAAAAATTCCACTTCGGCTTATACTCCAGTCAACAAAAAAACTTACCGAGGACTTGTGCGCGGCCGAGGCTTTGGTGCTTCCGGGATCGCGCGCACCTCTCCCAAGCCACCGCCGTCCGAGACCTGCCGAAGTTTGGGGAGGTTTGGGGAGGTGCGCGCGCACCTCCCCAAACCTCCCCAAACGTCGGCAGGTCTCCGGACCTCCGCGCCTTGCCTGCCTGCTTCTTTCCGCAGCGGAAAGAAGCAGGCAGGCAGGGCGCGGAGGAACGGAGACCTGCCGACGTTTGGGGAGGTTTGGGCGCCTCCCCAAACCTCGGCAGGTCTCCGTTCCTCCGCGCAGACCTGCCGACGTTTGGGGAGGTTTGGGCGCCTCCCCAAACCTCCCCAAACCTCGGCAGGTCTCCGTTCTTCCTGCCGACCTTTGGGGAGGTTTGGGCGCCTCCCCAAACCTCCCCAAACCTCGGCAGGTCTCCGTTCCTCCTGCCGACCTTTGGGGAGGTTTGGGCGCCTCCCCAAACCTCCCCAAACCTCGGCAGGTCTCCGTTCCTCCTGCCGACCTTTGGGGAGGTTTGGGCGCCTCCCCAAACCTCCCCAAACCTCGGCAGGTCTACGTTCCTCCGCGCAGACCTGCCGACGTTTGGGGAGGTTTGGGCGCCTCCCCAAACCTCCCCAAACCTCGGCAGGTCTCCGTTCCTCCTGCCGACCTTTGGGGAGGTTTGGGCGCCTCCCCAAACCTCGGCAGGTCTCCGTTCCTCCGCGCAGACCTGCCGACCTTTGGGGAGGTTTGGGCGCCTCCCCAAACCTCGGCAGGTCTCCGTTCCTGTTTGGGGAGGTTTGGGCGCCTCCCCAAACCTCGGCAGGTCTCCGTTCCTCCGCGCAGACCTGCCGACCTTTGGGGAGGTTTGGGCGCCTCCCCAAACCTCCCCAAACCTCGGCAGGTCTCCGTTCTTCCTGCCGACCTTTGGGGAGGTTTGGGCGCCTCCCCAAACCTCGGCAGGTCTCCGTTCCTCCGCGCAGACCTGCCGACGTTTGGGGAGGTTTGGGCGCCTCCCCAAACCTCCCCAAACCTCGGCAGGTCTCCGTTCCTGTTTGGGGAGGTTTGGGCGCCTCCCCAAACCTCCCCAAACCTCGGCAGGTCTCCGTTCCTCCGCGCAGACCTGCCGACGTTTGGGGAGGTTTGGGCGCCTCCCCAAACCTCCCCAAACCTCGGCAGGTCTCCGTTCCTGTTTGGGGAGGTTTGGGCGCCTCCCCAAACCTCCCCAAACCTCGGCAGGTCTCCGTTCCTCCGCGCAGACCTGCCGACCTTTGGGGAGGTTTGGGCGCCTCCCCAAACCTCCCCAAACCTCGGCAGGTCTCCGTTCTTCCTGCCGACCTTTGGGGAGGTTTGGGCGCCTCCCCAAACCTCCCCAAACCTCGGCAGGTCTCCGTTCCTCCAGCCGACCTTTGGGGAGGTTTGGGCGCCTCCCCAAACGTCGGCAGGTCTGCGCGGAGGAACGGAGACCTGCCGAGGTTTGGGGAGGTTTGGGGAGGCGCCCAAACCTCCCCAAACGTCGGCAGGTCTGCGCGGAGGAACGGAGACCTGCCGAGGTTTGGGGAGGTTTGGGGAGGCGCCCAAACCTCCCCAAACAGGAAGGGAGACCTGCCGAGGTTTGGGGAGGTTTGGGGAGGCGCCTAAACCTCCCCAAACGTCGGCAGGTCTGCGCGGAGGAACGGAGACCTGCCGAGGTTTGGGGAGGCGCCCAAACCTCCCCAAAGGTCGGCAGGAGGAACGGAGACCTGCCGAGGTTTGGGGAGGTTTGGGGAGGCGCCCAAACCTCCCCAAACAGGAACGGAGACCTGCCGAGGTTTGGGGAGGTTTGGGGAGGCGCCCAAACCTCCCCAAAGGTCGGCAGGTCTGCGCGGAGGAACGGAGACCTGCCGAGGTTTGGGGAGGCGCCCAAACCTCCCCAAAGGTCGGCAGGAGGAACGGAGACCTGCCGAGGTTTGGGGAGGCGCCCAAACCTCCCCAAAGGTCGGCAGGAGGAACGGAGACCTGCCGAGGTTTGGGGAGGCGCCCAAACCTCCCCAAAGGTCGGCAGGAGGAACGGAGACCTGCCGAGGTTTGGGGAGGCGCCCAAACCTCCCCAAAGGTCGGCAGGAGGAACGGAGACCTGCCGAGGTTTGGGGAGGTTTGGGGAGGCGCCCAAACCTCCCCAAAGGTCGGCAGGAGGAACGGAGACCTGCCGAGGTTTGGGGAGGTTTGGGGAGGCGCCCAAACCTCCCCAAAGGTCGGCAGGAGGAACGGAGACCTGCCGAGGTTTGGGGAGGTTTGGGGAGGCGCCCAAACCTCCCCAAAGGTCGGCAGGAGGAACGGAGACCTGCCGACGTTTGGGGAGGTTTGGGGAGGTGCGCGCGATCCTCCGGGCGGTCACTTGCTTCGCGTCTCCTGAGGGAAGGGGGGGCGACTGGAGCGGGCGTGTTTCCTCGCCTGCTGGGCGCCGCGATTTGCCCGGGGAACGCGCGGGCCCCGAATGGCAGCGTGGAGCGAGGAAGCTGACAGCCAGGGCTTCCCCGAGAGCCGCGGCCACACAGGGTATTCCTGTGTATTCAGGCTTGCAAAATGGCGGATCGAGCCTCTGCTGGCGGCAGAGGCTTGCAGAACGGCGGATCGGCTTATACTCGAGTCAATAACTTTTTCCAGTTTTTGGGGGTGAAATTGGGGGTCTCGGCTTATACTCGAGTCGGCTTATACTCAAGTATATACGGTAAACCTTTTTGCTGATGTTAAGCAAACACTGCAGTCACTAAGCAAATGCTACAGTCGTTAAGTGAATGCTGAGGTCATTAAACAAACGTGTTTTCTTAGAGGCAGTATTTTTCTTTTTTGCTGGAAACACGAAGTATACATTAGAAACTAGCAAAAAACCCATTTTTGCAAATGGCGTAAATGCGACCTATTTACTGTACCAAGTACTCAAAATGGGATCACGTGACTGTGTGTGGCGCTCAGAACTCTGGAACTGGATTGTTAGTAGTTCTGGGGAGATCTGTCACAACTTTGAATGGTCATTAAGCAAAGGCTACTATATATAGGTGGTCCTTGAATTACAACAGTTCATTTAGTAGCCATTCGAAGTTACAATAGCACTGAAAAAAGTGACTTATGACCTTTTTCACACTTATAACCACTGCAGCATCCCCACGGTTATGTGATCAGAATTCAGGCCCCTGGCAACTGACTCATACTTATGACCATTGTTGTGTCCCGGGGTCATATGATCATTTTTTGTGACCTTTTAGCAAGCAAAGTCAATGGGAAAGCCGGATTCACTTAACAACCGTGTTCCTAACTTAATTAAGTGCAGGGATTCACTTAACAACTGTGGCAATAAAGCTCATAAAATGGGGCAAAACTCACTTAACAAATGTTTCGCTTAGCAACAGAAATTTCGGGCTTGACTGTGGTTGTAAGTGGAGGACTAAATGCAATCTCTATGCTCCCTATTTATTTGCTTCTTCAGGGCAGACAAATTTCCAGTACATCTCACTTTTATTTGTTCTGTTTCAAAAAAAACTTTTGGGTAGGGTCAGATAATTAATTGTAGACCGAGGAAAAGTTCAAAGTGGAAACAACGGATGTCAAATCCTCGCAGTCACCATTTTGCTCAATTACTTACTGAATTTTGCATTTCCATTGGCTTTTAATGAAATTCTCCCTCTTTTAATAATTCAATCAAGCTTGCAATGCTTCCCAAGGGGATTGCAAAGTGTACGAAATGAATACTTTTAGCGAAGCAGAAAACTAGGCCAAACACGAGCACAGATAATAAAATAAGCATAATCTTGGAACGGATTCTCTTTGCAGTAAAAAAAAAAGGCCAGAAAGTCAGAAATAAATGCTATTCACTTTCACTCTTGTAATAGCAAGCTGGGAGCACTAATCTAAAACGTATTTCTCGGAATCACATTTAATATAGGAGCAATAAGCAAGGCCACATCTGAATTTTGCAGTTGGAGCATCCTCCAATTTGATTTTCGTTTAAACCCATTTTCGTTTAAGCTCAGATTTTCTATTCTTTTTATAATATCGTGAAAATTCAAAAACCTTGGCCAGATATTTTTCTTGATGTGAAAATACAGATAGTCCTCGACTTATGACCACAATCGAACCCATCATTTCTGTTGTTAAGTGAGACATACGTTAAATGAGTTTTGCCTCATTTTATGACCTTTTTTGCCACAGTTGTAAAGTGAATCACCACAGCTGATAACACGGTTGTTAAGTGAATCCGGCTTCCCCATTGACTTTGTTCCTCAAGAAGGTCGCAAAAGGGAATCACATGATCCCAGCAATGGTCATAAGTATGAGTCAGTTGCCAAGTGTCTGAATTTTGATCACATGACCATGGGGATGCTGCAACAGTCATAGTGTGAAAAATGGTCATAGGTCCCTTTTTTTAGTGCCTATGTAACTTTGAAGGATCACTAAATGAACTGTTGTAAGTCACGGACTATCTGTACCTTAATTCAAAAGATCATAAAAATAAAAATAACATTGCTATTCCTATCACTGAATGATTTTAAGCGTCAGACCAACTTTACACAGTATGGTGAAGATGATGGTAGAGAGCAGTTGGGCACTTTTACAGGGTCAAGGATTTGGTTAAAACTCAATATTTTGAGAACCACTATGTGGGTGAGTATTATATTACACTTCTAGGCCATGATGGGTTGTTTAGGAGGAACTTCAGTTATTCACTTTTTATTTGAGATGTATCAATTTTACAATTCATATTAGTGTTTCTCAACCTTGGGAACTTTAAGTTGACTGGACTTCACTTCCCAGAATTCCCCAGCCAGCCTGTGTGGACCTCAATACCCAGAATTCCCCAGCCAGCACTGTGTAAACCTCAACATCCAGAATCCCCCAGCCAGCATGAGTGGACGTCACTTCCCAGAATTTCCTAGCCAGCATGAGTAGACCTCAGTGCCCAGAATCCTTCAGCCAGCATCTGTAGACCTCAACATCCAGAATCCCCCAGCCAACATGCTGGCTGCAGAATACTGGGAGTTGAAGTCCACATTTCTTAAAGTTGCCGAAGTTGAAAAACTCTTAAGTGATACGTAATGGCCCAACAGGATTAATTGTTATACATCTACCAATGTTGTGTAGTCTATTAGGGAGAGAAGAGAGGATGCTAGCAACTCTAACACAACCAACTGGGCTGCCAGATGTGATTTGTGATTTGTCTTCCTGGTGAATGCCAATTGACACACCCACTGAGAGAAGTCTGCAGGTATGCAGAGAGCTGAAACCAAACAGAAGCTCATGAAAATTCAGGACAGCTGGAACTCAAATTTTGCCACTTGTGTAATGCGGGTTTTCAGCTAATCAGCACCCCTTAAGTGTCTCTTGTCAACACCCAAAGAGATATGTTGCTTCTGTCAGGAAAGATCCCCTTGATTGAAGGTGTAATTTTAGAATGTCACTAAAATGCCCGATTTGTTATCAATGGGGAGATACCTCTCCAGAAACAATGGGAGAAGGATTGCTAACTATTATTCTGGAAGTTGAATGTGGAGAGAGAGTGGTGTTCACTTCACTTTTCCAAAGAAAAAGGAATATTTTAGAAGAGATGATGGAGGGAAATGAAAAGAATGGGTCAGGCTGTGCTTCTTTTAATCTTTTAAAGCAGCATTTCTCAATATTAGTAACTGTAAGTGATGTGGACCTCAACGCCCAGAATTCAAATTTTGGGGCTGTAAAAACAGTGTTTCTCAATCTCAGCAACTTTTATGAGGTATGGACTTCAACTCCCCAGTTGTTAAGTGAGAGATACGGTTGTTAAGTGAATCTGGCTTCCTCACTGACTTTGCTTGTCAGAAGGTCGCAAAAGGGAACGACAAGACTCCAGGACATTGTCGCCGTCATAAATTTAAACCCTAATTCTCCGCAACAAAGACTTTGAGGTTTAGTGGACCCCCTGGAAGTATGGGTGAGTTGAAGACCAAAACATCTCCAATCCAACCAGAAAAACATATTCTGATCACTTAATGCACAGGGAGACTTTCCTGGTCAACGTAGATTAGTGTTTCTCAATCTTGCGGACTTCAACTCCCAGAATTCTGGGGGCTAAAGTCTAGATGTCTTCAAGTTCTCAAGGTTGAGAACACTGATGTAGTCTCAGAAATAATAAGGAAGTTCTTTTCTGCTCCTTATGATCAAAGGTGGTGGAGAAGACACCAGCAGAATGGATGGAGTTAAACTAATTCCTAAGGTAAAGGTAAAGGTAAAGGTTCCCCCGCACATGCGTGCTAGTCGTTTCCGACTCTAGGGGCCGGTGCTCATCTCCGTTTCAAAGCCGAAGAGCCAGCGCTTGTTCAAGGACGTCTCCGTGGTCATGTGGCCGGCATGACTGGACGCCAAAGGCGCACGGAACGCTGTTACCTTCCCACTGGAGTGGTCCCTATTTTTCTACTTGCATTTTTACATGCTTTCGAACTGCTAGGTTGGCAGAAGCTGGGACGAGTAACAGGCACTCACTCTGCTACGCGGCACTCGGGATTCGACCCGCCAAACTGCCGACCTTCTGATCGACAAGCTCAGCGTCCTAACCCACTGAGCCACCGCGTCCCACAACTAATTCCTAGGAAGCTTTAATTCATAGTTCACCACGTTTGCCCAGATGTTCACAGCTATGGCTCCTAGCCAATCCAATATAGCACAATCTGGCCTTACTTTTATGAAAGTACTCTAGACCAGGGATCCACAACCACATTCAAAACTGGGCTGTAGAAGTGTGGAGAAATGTGCACATGCGCATAGCTCCACTTGAGCAAGCACACCCACAGCTCCATCTGCATGTAGGCATATGCCCATTATACGTGCATAATGCAGTTATGCACACATGAAACCATCTCCTCTCTCCCTGTGCCGGTCTACAAAGCTGGAAACATTGGGGATCGCTGCTTTAGACCAGGGTCTTTCAAACTTGGCAACTTTAAGCCTTGTGGACTTCAACTCCCAGAATTCCTCAGCCAGCAAAGCTAGATCAAGGGTCCTGAGATTCCATCCTTCACAATTGTCAATTACTCCAACATTCTGCATTCTTCTGAACTTGTGATTTTGGAATTCCAGCAATAGAGAATTCTGGGAGCTGAGGTCCACACATCAAGAGACTAGTAAATATAGGTAGTCCTCAACTTATGGACTACTCAACTGAGTAGTTTCTGTTGTTAAACAAAACACTTGTTAAGTGAGTTTTGATCCATTTTACAATCTTTCTTGGAACAGTTGAATCACTGCAGTTGTTAAGTTAGTAACACGGTTGTTAAGTGAATCTGGTTTTCCCCATTGACTTTGCTTGTCAAAAGGTCGCAAAAGGGGATCACGTGACCCCCCGAGACACCACAAACATCATAAATATGAATCAGTTGCCAAAAATCTGAATTTTGATCGTGTGCTCATGAAGAGGAGGCAACAGTTGTAATTATAAAAACAGTCATATCATTTTTTCCAGTGTTATTGTGATTTCAAATGTTTACTAAATAAAGGACTACCTGAACTACATTAGCTGCTATATTTTTTTTCCATAAAGAAAAACTACGCAATCATGAAATTCGTGTTAAAAAAAAACACCACATTTCCCACTCCAGAACTGCAGTCTAAATTTCAAAATCCTAATCAACAGGGAAGAAGGATTGCATAACTGACCCAACGAACAAACTTTCACTTTTTTATAAAATGGAATAACTTGAGCCTTTCCCATGATTCAAGGATGTGTTCTAGCCGCAAGGTCCCAATCGATCCAACATTCATTAGCACATTTCAGATTGTATTCCCCTACTTATCATTCTCTTCTTTAAAAAAAACAAAACAAAAAACTTCCCCTTAAAGAAATGAGCTGGGATCTACACCGATCATAATTAAAACATTTGAGAAGCTACTTCCTGACTCTGCAATGAATCACTGACCACTTCATTGTAATATCAATCAAGAGAAATAAAAGGAGATTTAGAACAAAGTGAGCACTTCCGCCTCTTGGTTTCCCGTGGCCATTTATCAAAACCAAAATGGGAAATACTTTAAGGGGGGAAAAAAAAATCTATGAAGAATATACCATATAATGCCTTGCTAAGGCCACACAATCAAGGGAGTTGTACGTTTAAAGAGGTTTCAGCAAAATGCAGATTGTAAGCTTGAAAACTTTCTTATGTTGCATTTTGCCCCCTCAAGTTAGGGTCAAGATTACATGAAGTGTTAGCACCAACTTACAATGCCTTGATAAGGCCACACTTGGAATACTCAGTGCTTTTTTTGTAAAAGAAAAAGGTGCCGGAACTCACACATGTCATACAACCCGCCTTGCCTACGCTACAAGGTTCCATCCAAAAAAGGTGCCGGAACTCCGTTCTGAGCGTTCTATGAGAAAAAAAGCCCTAGATAGATAGATAGATAGATAGATAGATAGATAGATAGATAGATAGATAGATAGATAGATAGAGTGCTTTTTTTGTAAAAGAAAAAGGTGCCGGAACTCACACATGTCATACAACCCGCCTTGCCTACCCTACAAGGTTCCATCCAAAAAAGGTGCCGGAACTCTGTTCTGAGCGTTCTCTGAGAAAAAATACCCTGGGAATACTGCATCCAGTTTTGGTCACCACAATGTAAAAAAGATGTTGAGACTCTAGAAAGAGGGCAGAGAAGAGCAACAAAGATGATTAGGGGACTGGAGGCTAAAACATATAGGGAACGGTTGCTGGAATTGGGTACGTCTAGTTTAATGAAGAGAAGGACGAGGGGGGGACATGATAGCAGTCTTCCAGTATCTCAGGGGCTGCCCCAAAGAAGAGGGAGTCAAGCTATTGTCCAAAGCACCTGAAGGCAGGACAAGAAGCAACGGATGGAAAATAGTCAAGGAGAGAAGCAACTAAGGAGAAATTTTCTAACAGTGAGGACAATTAATCAGGGGAACGGTTTGCCTTCAGAAGTTGTGGGTGCTCCATGACTGGAGGTTTTTAAGAATAACCATTTGACTGGGATAATATAGTTTCCTGCTTGAACAGGGGAATGGGCTAGAAGACCTCCATGGTCCCTTCGAACTCTGTTTTCTGTTAAATTCGCTTGGATTCAAGGCACAAATTGGAAGTGGAATTTTTTAAGTTGAAAATTTCTGCCCTCTGGGTTTTTTGAAGTGCAACTGCAGCGAGAAAGCTAAAAAGCAGGGAAGCATAGACCAGGAGATGGGTTTTTAGCTTTTTGTCACAGTTCCTTTTCTATGAATATTCTTCTCAATAAAATCCACGCATTATTTTTCTCCACGTGGTTGCATTTTGTTGCACACGCAACCGTGGAAAAAGAGGACACTCAAGGGAGCACCAGCACGTTGGGGGAAAGAAGTGGAAGAAGAAAAACGTTCTCAAACCAGAACGAAACCAACAGAAGCCTTCTCATTCCAGCCTACAGGTAGTCCTTGACTTACCACCAATCACTTAACGACTGTTTGGAGTTACCACGGTCTCAGAAGCGTGCTTTACGACTCATAAAACATTTTTGACTGTCATAAAATGTCATTTCCTCCCCACCATGCAGTCATAGGAGCATTTCTTCATAGTCAATGCCTGCTCTGAATATTGGTTGTTGCATCAGGATGTACGGAGATCAGCGGCAGTGCCCCTTCTAATATCTCTGGATTATTGTTCTTGATCCTCTGATCTTGCCCAAGGTGGATTCCAACTTCACTTTGATCCCTGCCATGTTAGCCAGTAACCAACTTTTATTCCCCACTTCATTCACTTTCTCACCAGCGAGGAGCAAAAATCACCAATCTCCTTGGTGATGGGCCACCAAATTCATGTCAATTCTTGTTGACTGCCTAGATCATTTTTTGTTCCCCACACTGATCTGCTCCCAGCCTATTGGTGGTCGTCTTCTTCTTCTTCTTCTTCTTCTTCTTCTTCTTCTTCTTCTTCTTCTTCTTCTTCTTCTTCTTCTTCTTCTTCTTCTTCTTCTTCTTCTTCTTCTTCTTCCTCCCTTCCATTTTTTCCCAGCATTATCAAAGCTAATGAATCTTTCCACTGATTGATTGATCCATTATGTGTCATGAAACTGGCGTCAATTCTAAGTGACCACACAGATGTTCTTCAGAAGTGCCTCTCTCTAAGTTGTTCTTCTAATGGTGCACTCATCACTACTATGAGTCCATCTACCTTCTTGCTGGTTGTCCTCTTCTACTCCTTCTTTCCACTTTTATTAGCTTTATGCTCTTCTCAAAGGGATTGAGTCTTTGCACTGATTGATTGATTGACTTGGCTGTCAACCTCAACTCTAGCAACCAGGATGAGAAGTCCCCTGAAGATGGGATCCAGCACAAGTCCAAAAGCTCGGATGACTAAATCTCTGATCCCAGATTGGATCCTGCAACGTTATTCTGGGAGACGTATATCCGCCTTAATTCATGAGGGCAGATCTTCCTCAGGATGGTCTGTCCTCAATCTGGCGCTTCAGATCTTCTTACAGTACACCCATTACAGCTGTGCAACACCTTAACTGCTACTTTAATAATAACAACAACACAAAACCCAGAAGGAAAGCATTTCAATCATGCTCTCTCCAAGAGGTCCTCACTGTTGGGAACATGGCCTTCTTTGATCGCTGTTTCCAATTAAGAGGCCCTAGTCTCTCGCCCCCAAACAAAGAAAGTGAGCAATTAAAAAGGAACAACAGCCAAACACAGCCCCTACTTGCAGCTTTTGGTGCCTCTTTTAATGAACCAATTTATGCAAAGAATGCTTCAGAGAATAACGTAAGATGTCGGCTCTTTGCTCGTGCCTGGAACGTAGTTCCTGAAAAGCAATTAAATCAAAATACGAGTGTGATGAACAAAATGGTAATGAAACAGCGTGAGTTGCAAAGCCCAACAGGAGAGTCACCTAGAAACATAGGAGAATGTGGAGGAACTGAAGACCCAGATCTCCAAGATCAAGTAATCTGAGCTAGATCTGTCAATGGGCCATGTGCCAGTAGTTCTTCTTACAACCATTCATTTAGCAACCGTTCAAAGTTACAACGGCAGTGAAAAAATGATTACTGGTCCTCGTGCTTACGACCATCATAACATTTCCCCCCCCCCAAAGTCACATGATCCAATTGCAGTCGACATGCATTTACGATGGTTGCAACTTCCTGAGGTCACGTGATCGCTATTTGTGAACCACATGGTTCACTTAACAACTGCAGTGATTCGCTTACAACCATGGCACAAAAGGTCATAAAATCAGGCACAAATGCCTTGCTTAGCAATGGAAATTCTGGCCCTAGCTGCAGTCGTAAATTGAGGACTATAATACAGCTTACGGGTTCAGGGGAAACCTGATTTATTGAAACACACAGCAAGGATTACAGAAGTAAACCCAGTGTTTCAGCCCCCATTTTAGCAAAATATTAGGCTATCAACTCTTCAAATAAAAAAGCAAAGGCAGACTTTAGGGCTGTTCATGCTCATCCACCCATTTTCTTAGCTCCTTCCTCATCTGATGAAACTGAATGGTTCTGAGGAAAATCAGGCTTTAAACATGATTTGGTTCTCTATTCAGCCCAGACGGTTCCAAACTTAAACATAATTTTTCCTGTCTGTGGATCATTCCTTCCTTCACCCTGAAAAACCATTAAGGCAGCCAGACAGCTGAGACATAAATCGCACTGGGTTTTGGCTAGGGCATTTGCATCCACTGGTCCTTCTAACTGGACAAGCCAAAAAAATTCTGCAACAACAGTTCTGCAATCTTGGACCCATCTGCTTCTCCCTGTTCTACTTGCTGTTTCCCCCAAGAATTTAGGGAATTACCAGCAGCTCTTCCTGTCCGCCCATTTATTTATTTTTTACACCAGCTCGAATTTATTGCACTCAGAACAGATTGTGTACATAATGTAAATGCTAAAATAAGCACTGTGAAACGAAAAAGTAAACAGATGCGTAACCTTGTGAGGGAAGCAAATGGCACACTCACCACAACATACACGAGGGGCTTGCGACAGCCCGCGTACCTTTAGATGCGCAAAAGCGACATGAAATCCTGCAGCATGCCGAGCCCAAATCAGTGGGATTTAAACTTTTTTCAGGCTACAGACTAATTTTCTTTAAAAAATTGTGGAAACCCTGATCAAGAAGGAAATGACAGACAACTGAGTTCAAGAGGGTTTTTCCCCCCCCCTCCCATTTCTCTTTAATTTGTCAAGAAACCCTTACCAAATTCTAGTTGGTAGAATCTGAACTCGCGGCCTTTTGCTTTTCCTATCAACTACCGCTAGTTGGAAGATTCTGGCAACTGAAGTCCACTCATCTTAAAGTAGCTGAGATTGAGAAAGATTGCTTTGGAGACCGGCCATCTCAAACCTGGGTAAATTTGGCAAAAGTGGTTCTTCTCTGGATAACCACAAACAAACCCATCACAACAGTCAGACATTTAAACTGACTTAAAAGTCCCCCCTTGTACAAAAATGTATTTGAAAATGGTCATTGGTTTAAATGACATCAAGACCATTCCATATTGTTTTTATAAGACACCTTATCCTCGAGTTATGACTGCTCATTCAGTGGCAGTTCAAAGTTATGATGGGGCTGAAGACAGGAACTTATAACTGGTCCTTGAAGCTCGATAAAGCTTTCTGGTGAGAGGTTTTGATAATGAAATAAAAAGTTTGAGAAGGAAATTAGGAGCTGCTTCTAGGATGCCCACTAGATAAAGTAAGCACAAGCAGTCCTCAACTTATGACTACAAGTGGGACAGCAACTTGTACATCCAGAAGTTTTCAAAGCTCACGCTAAGCAAGGCAGTGATTACATGAGCCCCATCCAACTTTTTTTTTGCCACGGTTCTTAAGTGAATCACTGCAGTTGTTGAATGAATCATGCTGTTGTTGAATCCAGCATCCCCCACTGACTTGTTGTAAGTTTATTTGCTTGTTGGAAATCGGCTGGGAAGATCACAAATGGTGATTACATGACCCTGGGATAGGACAACTGTCATAACAACATGCTTGTTGCCAAGTGCCTGAATTTTGATCACATGACCATGGGGATGCTGCAGTGGTCATAAGTGTGAAGATGAGTTGTAAGTTGTTTTTTAAAGCATTGTCACTAATGAATGGTTGTAAGTTGAGGATTACCTCTAACTGGTAGGCAGCAAGTGGAATTCCATAAAGTAGAAATTTGTTCCTTGTAGATGTAAATATGGTAGGTTGAAACGGTGGCCCAACTCAGAAGCCTAAGAGTTCCTTTTCCGATTAATACAGATAGTTCTTGACTTATAACCACAAATTCTTGACTCGAATTTCTGTTCTGGTTCTTAAACAAGGCAGTTCTTAAATGAGTTACACCCAATTTCACAACTACTTTCCCATGGTTGTTAACCGAATCACTGCAATAAGCTTCGCTTATTGACTTTGCTTGGCGGAAGCCAGCTAGGAAGGTCAAACGTGATGACCACATGGCCTTGAGACACTGCCACCATTGTGCATGCATGCCAGTTGTCACGTTTGCCTATAACACAAGCCCAGATACGCCCCCCCCCGCCAAAGATGTGAACAAGTCCATTCCTGTTTGTGGGGAGTCTAGATATGAGATAATTTTAAGATTATGAGACAGCAAGCTGCTCTAAGTCGCCTTGAACAGAGGAGCGGCAAAGACATTAAAATTAAAATATTAACATTAAAATTAAAATACAAGGTAGTCTTTATGACCGTTGCAGCATCCCCATGGTCATGTGATTTACACTCAGATGCTTGACAACTGACTCACACTTATGACGGTTGCAGTGCCCCGGGGTTATGTGATCACCTTTTGTGACGTCCTGACAAGCAAAGTCAACGGGGAAGCCAGATTCATTTAACAACAGTGTTGCTAATTTAACAATTGTGGTGATTCACATAATAAATGTGGCAAGAAAAGTCGTGAAATGGAGCAAAACTCACTTAATAAACTTCTCAATTAGCAACATAAGTTTGTGGGTCAATTGTGGTCGTAAGTTCAGGACTACTGTAAAACAAAACAAAACAAAACAAAGCTACAAAGCTCCAGTGCTCATTAGAGGGCAGATGAGAGATACAAGAAACGTTTTACTGCCATCTAGTGGTCATCAAGAGTTTTTCAACTGGATCTGGCTGCTTAACGTTAATAGACCTTATATTTCCGGGTTATCTATTTTTATATAAGAGATATAGGCCTAGTGCACATAAAATACCTTCTGTAGTTCTATTTCAATTTCATTGCTTTGTAACCCTAGACCAGGGGTGTCAAACTCAATTTCATTGAGGGCCGCATCAGTATTGCGGTTGCCCTCAAGGGGCCGGGTGGGTGTGGCCAGGGTGGGCGTGGCCTACTGGGTGGGCGTGGCTAGAGTGCGTATGGCCTACTGGGTGGGCGTGGTCAGCTCTACATCGTTGGCATCAAGGGTGCCTATGGGGGCCTGGGCAGGAGTGGGACAGATCTGAGGGTCTCTGGCAGGAGGAGGGTCTCTGGGCCAGGGCCAAGGCAGTGGGGGCTGTTCCCTCACTGTTTCCAGGATGGCTTTGCGGGCCACATGAAACCACTTCGTGGGCCGCATCCGGCCCCCAGGCCTTGTGTTTGACATGTCTGCCCTAGACTATCTTTCCTGCTTGACATTTAAATCTACTTGATTGTGGTTGAATCAATAAACCAGATTAAACTACAGGTACAGTAAATGATGCATGCATCCTTCCTTCCAGTAAGCTACCAATACTAGCTAAGTTCCAAATTTTGATCACATACTTGTGGGGTTGTCAATGCAAGACTGATTGTAAGCCACTTTTTTCAGTGCTGTGAATGATCACTAAACAAATAGTTGTAAGTCTAGGACTAATCAGTAAATTTTATTAAAAGACAGAATATTTGGTGAACCGAAAAACCAGCTGCTAATTTTAATTTTTGTGTTATTTGTGGTGAAACTGCATTTCACTAAAGCTTTTCCCTTTTAATCATATTTATGAGTGGAAATAAGAGTTTCCAGGCTCTTTCTGTTTTGCAGATGTGAACCTAAAGCCCAATTACAACCCAGTAGAAGCATGCACAATTTGAAGTGCGAAAAACCACAGTGAAGGAGTGAAAAATCTTAAGACATGCAGCTAGTGTCACTGAACGCTCTTCTTGGGAAAAAGATCAATTTTAGTGATTTCCTAAAAACTATCTGGGAGGTTTTGCAGTGTTACAGACAGGGAAAAAGAGAAAATCACTAACATTTTTAGGCAGCAATTTGATTTTGGTATTTATTAAGGATTGCCCAAGAGAAAATATGGAATGAGATGAAGGCTATTTTGCTAGTTGATAATCTAAAAGAAACCCACCAAAGTGTTAAGAAAAACCTAGCAACGTAATTCACAATTTCATCTTTTCAAGGCCAGGAAACAACAAGGACTATGACATAACAATACCCTTGAAAATAGTTCTGAAACTCACCTAAGTAGCTTTCTGATCCACCAAAACCTTGGTGCATTTTTCAAGAAGTTATGGAAAGTGGAGATATTGATCATGAAAAACTCTGGATTGTAAATCAGACCTTACGTTCTGAACATAATGGAGCTGGTCCATTATTATCATAAGACATTACAGTCATAAAACGGATTGGTCATGTGACCAACATGATTTTATAATGTTTTGCAGCAGTCTTTAAGTGAAGGTGGCAGCTGTAAGTGTGAACATAGTGGTTGTTAAACAAATGCCACAGTTGCAGCTGCAGTCGTTAAGCAAGTACATTGTTCGCTATGGTGTGATTTTTGACAGAAAACCAGGAGTAAGTGCAGTTTTCGACAAAACAGTTGCAAAATGTGGTCATGTGACCATGGGATGCTACGAACAGTTGTAATATTGCTGTGTTGCCCAGCATCTGAAATGCAGTCATGTGACTGCAAAGGAGGCCAATGGTTGGAAGTGTGGATCCGGGTCATAGGTTCCTACAGATTGTATCTTTGAATTAAGTGACCAGTCATAAATTGAGAACGACTGGTACATGTGATCCCAGTTCCTGGTTGATTCTGACAGGGTGAAACAGCTGCTCAGAGTCACCCTGAAATTTAATAAATAAAATAAATAAGTATATATAGGTAGTCCTCGATTTACAACAGTTCATTTGGTAGACCATTCAAAGTTCAAAGGCACTGAAAGAAGTGACTTATGACCGTTTTTCACACTTATGACCGTTGCAGCATCCCCCCATGGTCACATGATCAAATGCTTAGCAACTGACTCGTATTTATGACAGTTTCCGTATCCCAGGGTCGTATCATCTCCTTTTGCAACCGTCGGACAAGTAAAGTCAATGGGGAAGCCAGATTCCCTTAACAACTGTGTTATTAACAACTGCAGAGATTCCTTTAACAAGTTTGGCAAAACAGGTCGTAAAGTGGGGCAAAACTCACAACTGTCTCACTTAGCAACATAAATTTTGGGCTAAAACATGGACAAGGATTATCTGCATTATACCCAAAACACTGATTTTGTCAGATCATTTCTTAGGAAGTTTTCAACCGATCCCGGTTCATGACTGTAGATCAGCTGCTGAAAAAGTGCATCTTCAACATGTAAGAGAACATATAGGAAATAAAATCAAAATAAAAAAGGAAAGCATATATAAAGATAATCCTTCCAATACCCTTCTTGGCAGTCATATATACAATTCTACTAAAATCACTCCAATTTCATCGTAACTCCCTTCTCTCTGTAATCATCAAAATCATAAATCACAGTCATTTTCTTTCTCACACAAAAAGTCCATACGAGATTACAAGTCACAGATGAATTTCAACAATAACCTTTCTCTAATCAAAGTCTATTTATTCATCTCAGTGAGTTCTGTCAATTTCACCAACCTTGATATGTAATGGTGAATCTTTCCATCTTTGTACATATAAATAATCTCACCACAAAAATCATATATTGAAATAATTCTGTATGCCTCTTCTCTATTGATCCACCGATCCTAGAAGAAAAAAGTTCTGGCTTCTGTTGAATATTAATCTTTAAAATCCTTCGTGTCAATGTATGTATTTGAATCCAATATTTTTAGCTTTTTCACATGTACAACAAGCATGATTAAATGCCTCTGTATGTTGTTCACATTTCTAGATACTGCTAGAGCAGTATTACTCAACAGTGGCAACTTTAAGATGTGGGGACTTCGAATCCCAAAATTCCCTGGGAAGCATGCTGACTAGGGGATTCTGGGAGTTGAAGTCCTCATGTCTTAAAGCTGGTAAAACGTGATTTTCTCCTCCATCTAAATTGGACTTTCCGTCATCCTTGTTTACCTCTGTTAAAGGCCTTCTTCTGGATTTTCCCAGCAATTTATGCCTTGAATCTTGATATCTGCTTCAATATTTTTACTGGCTGCTAGTATGACTTATTTATATGAGATTGATTTTTTTTTTTGCTCTGCACTAAATAATGCTGCTTTTTGTGGTTTGCTTTTTTTTAACCATTGTACATTCCCTTGTTTATTTTTTCACTTTTGGTCAACAAAATAGCTACTTGCTAAATAAAATAAAAATGTCTAACGCATGGCTTAGCAGTCAGGAGATTCTCAACAGCTGGGCCCATCTAAACCGCATCCACTCAAACTGCATCAAATAAACAAATTTTAATTTAAACAGCTTGGAAAAGTAACGACAATGTCCCCTTTTCAACTTTTCATGCAAGCCCACTCTTAATGGTTGGTTTGATCTTCTCTCATGCCTCTATTTACTTACATTTCTATACAGGGAGTCCTCTACTTATGACCACAATTGAACTCCAAATTTCTGTTGCTAAGTGAGACGGTTGTTAAATGAATTGTGCTCCGTTTTGCGACCTTTCTTGCCACATTTGTTAAGTGACTCACTGTCGTTGTTAAGATAATAACAAGACTGTTAAGTGAACTTGGCTTCCCCACTGATTTTGCTTATCAGAAGGTTGCAAAAGGGGATCACATGACTCCAGGACACTGCGACCATCATAAATATGAGTCAGTTGCCAAACGTATGAATTTTGATCATGAGACCCTGGTGATGTTGCAAGTGTTAAGTGTGAAAAAGTCATGTCACTTTTTTCAATGCCGTTGTAACTTTGAACGGTCATTAAACAAATGGTTGTGTTGATGACCGCAACCATTAAGGAGAAATTTCCTAACACTGAGAACAATTAATCAATGGAACAACCTGCCTCCAGAAGTTGTGAAATTTTTAAGAAGAGATTGGACAACCATTTGCTTGAAATGGTATACTATAGGGTCTTCTGCCTGAGCAGGGGGTAATAATAATAATAATAATAATGTTGGAAGGGACCTTGGAGGTCATCTAGTCCAACCCCCTGCTCAGGCAGGAAACCCTATGCCATTTCAGGCAAATGGCTGTCCAGTCTCTTCTTAAAAACCTCCAGTGTTGGAGCATTCAACTCTGTTATTCTGTATTCTAAAGTAAGCCAGGTGCGGCCCACTGCTGGGATCATAAATCCTAATGGCTGCATTCACATTACATACTTTCTCCAAATAAAACAAACCACAAACAAATCAAACCCCTTTTATGGGTTCATAAGACAATCAGCCCCTGCAGCATAGCAGCTCACAATCCACCAACTCATTCTAGCATACGGTGTTTCTCTGGGGAAAAAATCCCTTCTGAGTTTTTTTGTTGAAAAAATTCTGGGCTTAGTGCAATCTTACAAACAAACAGATTTATGGAAGCATTCCATAGTTGCAAAAACAATGTAATAATTTCTGTTCTGTGGCTTCTTTCCCCCTTAGTCTCCATTCCAGCTAAGACACTGGATAGTCACAGATCTTACTCAACCAAGTCACACAGATGCTTCTTCTTTCACTTGACTTGGATTTAGGTTTAAGAATTTTCTTTACGTTTTAAAATGGGCTGGAGATGAAACTCCACAGACTGCAGGAACAATTACGCTGCCTGTTCACTCTTTCAGCTGTAGTTTATTGAGCTAAGGTGACATTAAAACATTGCTTCTGCTCTGGCTTGGGTCAAAATTCCATTATTTAAATCAGCCCCAGTCGCCAGCTAAGATGCAGAGGCAAACCAGGTTGGTTAAAATGGAAGAAAAAGATTGTTTTAAGATCCTTTGCAAAACTGGACTGGGGAGAGGTGACTTCAAATTTACAGTGGAAGCAACCTATGGTTATCGGAAGCCAAGATAAAATATGATTCTTTAAGAGGTCAGTTATATCCATTCCATGAATCAGAAAAGGAATTCTAACCAAGAGGCAAAACTGAGAAAAAAAAACCAATAAGTTAATTTTAAACAATCAGTGGAGTTGTACATTTAAAGAAGTTTCAGCAAAATGCAGATTGTAAGCTTGAAAACTTTCTTATGTGGCATTTTTGCCCCTTCAAGTTAGAATCAAGATCACATGAAGTGTTAGTACCAGTTTACAACGCCTTGGGAAGGCCACACTTGGAATACTGCATCCAGTTTTGGTCACCACGATGTAAAAAAGATGTTGAGACTCTAGAAAGAGTGCAGAGAAGAGCAACAAAGATGATCGGGGGACTCGAGGCTAAAACGTATGAAGAACAGTTGCTGGAATTGGGTATGTCTAGTTTAATGAAGAGAAGGACTAGGGGTGACCTTATAGCAGTCTTCCAATATCTCAGGGGCTGCCCCAAAGAAGAGGGAGTCAAGCTGTTCTCCAAAGCACCCGAAGGCAGGACAAGAAGCAACAGATGGAAACTAGTCAAGGAGAGAAGCAACCTAGAAATAAGGAGAAATTTCCTGACAGTGGGAACAATTAATCAGTGGAACCACCTGCCTCCAGAAGCTGTGAATGCTCCAACACTGGAGGTTTTTAAGAAGAGACTGGACAGCCTTTTGTCTGAAAGGCAGGAAACCTGAGCAGGGGGTTGGACTAGATGACCTCTAAGGACCCTTCCAACTTTATTATTATTGTTGTTGTTGTTGCTGTTATCATCATCATCATCATCATCATCCAGAGGTTAGAAGAGTTTCTCTAGGATGAAAAGTTGTGACATTTTAGTCTTTTAAGTCCGGAAAGGAGGAAGATGAGAAGGGACATGATTTAAGCACAGAAAATTAAGCATGTTATGAATAAAATGGAAAAGGAAAAGCTATTTTCCTTTTCCCAAAATATTACAACCAAAGGTAGCCTAAAGAAATGGAAACTTGGAAGAATCAGGACAAAAGAAAACATATTTTTATATAACATATTAAAAAAAAACAACCGTTGGAATTCACTATCATAAGCTACAGGCTTATCACCACACTTGAGCCCAGAATTTCTGTTGCTAAGCTAGACAGTTGTTAAATCAGTTTTGTCCCATTCTGCGACCTTCCTTGCCACAGTTGTTAAGTGAATCACTGCAGTTGTTAAGCTAGTAACACGGCTGTTAAGTGAATCTGGCTTCCCCTCATTGACTTTGCTGGTCAGAAGGTCGTCATAAAGGTGGCAACTGTCATAAATATGAGCCATTTGCCAAGCCTCTGTATTGGCCATATGACCATGGAGATGCTGCAGTGGTCGTAAGTGTGAAAAAAAGGTCCTAGGTCACTTTTTTTCACTGCTGTTGTAACTTCAAATGGCCACTAAATAAATTTTATTTATTTTATTTTTATTTTTATTCCATTTATATCCCGCCCTTCTCCGAAGACTCAGGGCGGCTTACAAGCTTAGCAGTAGCCTTCATTCTATGTATATGCCTGCTTATTAGGGCTTTCACACACACGCACCAAGCGGCATTATTACAAAGTCAGCTTAATTCCCCCCAACAATCTGGGTCCTCATTTTACCTACCTCGGAAGGATGGAAGGCTGAGTCAACCTTGAGCCTGGTGGGACTCGAACCTGCACTAATTGCAGGCAGCTGGTGTTACTTAAGGAGGCGTTAGCCCACTGCTCCACCAAGGCTTATAAGGTGAGGACTATCTGTAATGTGGCTTGTTTATTTCCAGCTTGTGGTGTTCACGGATTCTGTTAAATACCAGGATGCGTTTTCAGATCGTGCACTCAAAAGTCAGAAGCTGTTTTACTCTCTTTTTCTCGGTAATTCCGAAACGAGAGAAAAGGATTCCAGAATCGGTTGGCTTTTGATTTTTAAAAAAACTTGAGCCCTGAAGGCTCGGCTGTGCAATTACGTCGCTTGGTTTATTCATTTCGTCCCATGGAAAAACTGCAATTATTCACGAAATTCTTCCTTCCTGGATGGAATACTTGATTCGGTCTTTCTGTCCAACTTTGTCACCAGCCCAAAGAGTCGTGTCATAAATTTTAAGCTTCACACACAAATAACATCCCCCTAAAAAAATTCTATACATGTAGTTGAATTACAATCGTAATTGAGCTGGCAATTTCGGTTGTTAAGTAGTGATGGCTGTAAAGTAGGTCGTGGCATGACTGCACCTGATTTTAAGACCTTTTTTGTGGCAGCTGCAGTCATTAAGCAGACCCCTTCTTCGCTATGGGATGGTTTTTGCCAAAAACTAGGGGGGGGGAGAAACGTAAATTGTATTCATGTGGCCTTCAAGCCTGGGTTACAAATTCTGTTTTTATAGGTCCATCTTAACAATCGATATGTGATCAGTCATAAGTTGAGGACTATCTGTACGCAGCCACAAATAAATACTTCTCCCCACTCTTTTCAGACATGTACAGATGATCCTCGACTTACAACAAATCATTTAGTTATAAAGTTACAACGGCACTGAAAAGAGTAACTTAGGAACATTTTTCACACTTACGACAGCTGCATTTCCATGGTCACATGATCAAAATTGAAGCGCTTGGCAACTGGTTCATATTTACGACCGTTGCTGTGTCCCAAGATCACATGATCCCCTTTTGTGACCTACTGACAAGCAAAATCAATGGGGAATCCAGATTCACTTAACAAACGGGTTACTATTTTATCAACTGCAGTGATTCACTTAACAACGGAGGCAAGAAAGGTCATAAAACGGGGCGAAGCTGACTTAACAAATGTCTCACTTAACAACATAAATGCTGGGCTCCATTGTGGTCGTAAGTCGAGGATTACCTGTACAACTAAACGTTCATTCTCTTTGGGGATGGTCATTTTATCCAAATTCAATGGGGCGGGGGGCGAGCTTTCTTCCCAGAATAAAACCAGTTTTCACATTTGCGTGATACAGAACAAACTGACAATTTAGGCACTTGGAAATGCAAAGTTCAAACTCAAGAATGCCCTTAGCTTGTCTAGAAACAGGACTGTGGCTTTCAATCAAAGCTTGCCAAGAGGGTACCACTTCAGAAGGAAGGAAGATTAACCACACCAGAGATAATACTGGGAAACAGGAACCAATTTGCTGTCTGGATGGGTGGAAGGGGTCCTAGGTAAGCTTAGCCTTGCACACAAGCTCACAGAGAGATTTCTACACATTGCGGAAATTGAGGTCCGTACATTGTTTACTCATAAGTACCTAAGACACCCATTTACACACATAGGAGGAGAGAATTTGGTTGTGAACAGCAGCCTTAATATTCTTCCAAAGTTAAGTCCATCCCGTCAACTTGCAAGAAACCCAACCGATTATAAGTCACATCTGGATGGCCAGGGTGGGGGGGGGGGGGAAAGAGAGATATTTATATAGGAAAGTAACTTGGGTGGAGATGGGCAAAGCATTTTTGCAGTTGTTGACGCTCAGCTTCTCCGCAGAGTCTCCGAATGAGGGCGGGGGTCTCAGGCTACTCACGAGTGGTGTTGTACTTCACTCCGTTGACAAACTCGGGGCAAGGTCGCGCCACCAGATCCCCGGCGCTGCTCCGCGGCCAGCAGGTCCCAATCTGGTCCGTGGTGGCCCGACAGGATGGACCTTAATGGCCCGTGAAGAGAAGGGGAACGGATGGGAGAGAAGCATGGAAAGGAGGGGGAAAAAATAAATAAATTCATTCCAGCTCTCGGCGGCGCGCAAAGCCGAAGCCTTGCAAAGTGAGATTCTTTTTCCCCCCCCGCCCACGCCCCCCGCCGTTCCTCTTCTCCTTCCACCCTACCCTCCAAGGTCTCCTGCAGAGCGTCGAACAGGCTGCAGTTGACATCCCAGTCCTCAGTGAAAAAGTGGAGGACGGCGGTTTTGTTCATGGTTAGTCTTGGCAAGGATCCTGACTTTCTCCCAGGTGTGGCTCTGCTTCTCTCCTCCCGCCTTTTGAGATTCGGAATCAAAGCCAAGCTGACTCTCCAGGTTTCTGGGGGCGCATCTCTCTCTCTCTCTCTCCCCCCCCCCTCAGTGCTTCTTAGAGGCTGGGCGGGCAGGCAGGCGTGTTAGGTGGAAGGGAAGATCTTTGCTCCTTCTTAAACCAGCAGGATGGGAACCAATAATAAGGCAGGAACTGCCAGCAAGGGGCTTTCGGCCCCACCCGCAGAGTCTCGCCGCCCCCCCCCAGCAGCCCCAGAAGCTGGCCATTGGCTGAGAGCTAATCCATTTCTCCCACCCACCCCCCACCCCGGGTGGGGAAGAAAGGGGGAATCCCACGTGTATGCGTGTGTGTGCGCGCGCGCCATGCAGTCAGTATTCTCTTTGCTTTGATTGATTCCTTCTTCCAGCTTGGAGTCTTGGAGGTAAACGGGGGATCTGGCTGAGAGGGAGAAGGAAGAGAAGTGGCGGCGGGGTGTGTGTGTTCTTCCTTTTCCAGGCGACTGGGCCAGTTTGTGGGGACCCTAGAAGGAATTTGGAGGAAGGAAGCAGAGGCTCCATCCTGCTCTACTTTGGGGAAACTGGGGTTGGAAAGTCGTGGGTCACGTTGACCCAGTGGTGGAAGCTGACTGAAATTTGGAGACCCCCCCTTTGTCTCTCAAGCTCAACCTAGCCTACCTCGCAGGGTTGTTGTTAGGAAGAAGAGAAGGAGTGCTGTTTTGTTGCATTAAGCCTCGAGGTGGAAAGAAACACAGGGATTTGACCGACAGGGAATCTAAAAGGAGAAAGAAGTATTTCTCAATGTTTCTCAGCCTGAGCAACTTTGAATTCTGGGAGTTGAAGTCCACACATGCCTCCTGGGGAATGGTGGGAGTTCAAGTCTATGCATGCTGGCTGGGGAATTCTGGGAAGTTGAAATTTAGGTATTTCAACTAAATCCAATTCCCAGGAGAGTCCTGGGAGTTGAAGATCAGGTGTGGTAGCTGGGAAATTATGGGAACTGAAATTTGTGCAAGCTGGCTGGGGCATTCTGGGAGTTGAAGTCCACACATATTAAAGTGGCTGAGGCACTGATCTAGCTGCCCCAAAATGGATATCTTTCCACAAAGTTGTTAGTCTGGTGGACAGCCTTAGATTCAAGGCCAGTGGTGCCCACTTAAATTTCTCCAACCATTTACTTTTTATTAAATGTGTTTGCCGCCATCTCACTCTGAGGCGACAATTTTAAAGCAAGCAGGTTTGTAATGCAGAAGAAATCAAAACATGAGCTGTGAAATTCCTACATCGATGTATCCACAAGGTTTCTTAGCACAAGATAGAAGTGGGTTGCCTCTGTCTGTCTTCTTCTAGCCTAAAGCACTGGGATCTCTTTGTGGCCTTCCATCCAGCCCTATTCCTGCTTAGTTTCAATCTCGGAGAAGACCGGCCACGCTTTCAAGATGATACCGATTGTGTTTTAACTTAATTACATTTTAACTGAAAAGAAATGACAGGCATCTTAATAGTTTGTTTTGAATCCATCGATTTTTCGGAGATCAGCCCTTGGCCTGTTGCCCACCTTGTCTTATAACACAATCTCCCCAGCAGTGAATTTGTTCCTCTTGCTTTTTATGATGTTTTAAATTTTAAAACTTAAATTTAAGTTTTGGTTGCCACAATATAAAAAATACGTTGAGGCTCTAGAAAGAGTTCAGAGAAGAGCAACAAAGATGATTAGGAGATTGGAAGCTAAAACATATAGGGAACGGTTGCTGGAATTGGGTATGTCTAGTTCAGGGGTAGGCAACCTCAGCTCTTTTATGACTCGTGGACTTCAGTTCCCAGAATTCCTGAGTCAGCATGGCTCAGCTTGAAAACCTCTCCCTTTCCTCTCAGCATGGCTGGCTCAGGAATTCTGGGAGTTGAAGTCCACGAGTCATAAAGCGGCCTAGGCCAGGGGTAGGCAACCTTGGCTCTTTTATGACTCGTGAACTTCAACTCCCAGAATTCCTGAGCCAGCATGGCTCAGCATGGAAACCTCTCCCTTTCCCCTCAGCATGGCTGGCTTAGGAATTCTGGGAGTTGAAGTCCACGAGTCATAAAAGAGCCAAGGTTGCCTACCCCTGGTCTAGTTTAACGAAGAGAAGGGTGAGGGGTGACATGATAGCAGTCTTCCAGATCTCAGGGGCTGCCCCAAAGAAGACGGTGTCAAGCTATTCTCCAAAGCGCCCGAAGGCAGGACAAGAAGCAACCGGTGGAACTGGAAACTAATCAAGGAGAGAAGCAACCTAGAATTAAGGAGAAACTTCCTGACAGTTAGAACAATTAATCAGGGGAACGGCTTGCCTTCAAAAGTTGTGGGTGCTCCATGACTGGAGGTTTTTAAGAATAACCATTTGACTGGGATATGATATAGTTTCCTGCTTGAACAGGGGAATGGGCTAGAAGACCTCCATGGTCCCTTCGAACTCTGTTTTCTGTTAAATTCGCTTGGATTCAAGGCACAAATTGGAAGTGGAATTTTTTAAGTTGAAAATTTCTGCCCTCTGGGTTTTTTGAAGTGCAACTGCAGTGAGAAAGCTAAAAAGCAGGGAAGCATAGACCAGGAGATGGGTTTTTAGCTTTTTGTCACAGTTCCTTTTCTATGAATATTCTTCTCAATAAAATCCACGCATTATTTTTCTCCACGTGGTTGCATTTTGTTGCACACGCAACCGTGGAAAAAGAGGACACTCAAGGGAGCACCAGCATGCTGGGGGAAAGTGCTGGAAAAAGAAAAACGTTCTCAAACCAGAACGAAACCAACAGAAGCCTTCTCATTCCAGCCTACAGGTAGTCCTCGACTTACCACCAATCACTTAACGACTGTTTGGAGTTACCACGGTCTCAGAAGCGTGCTTTACGACTCATAAAACATTTTTGACTGTCATAAAATGTCATTTCCTGCCCACCATGCAGTCACATGACCACATTCCATGTTTCCCATTTATGATTAATTGCTACACACAGTTATGATTTGTGTTGTTTTCTGCCAGTTTCTGGGAGGGGGGGGAGAAAGCCTATTCAGGAGAATAGATTCAAACTTATGTCTGCAGGGTTCGTTTAATGACCACCATATAAATGGTTATAAAATTGGATCCGGTTAGATGGGTGCCTTGACTTATGTCTGTCATGACTAATGACCAAAATTCCAATCCCAATTGAGGCCATAACCTGAGGACTATCTGTACACAATGATTGTTGTAAAGTGCCCAGAGTTATTTTTGTGAGATGGGCTGCTATATGAATCGGATTAATAAATAATCAAGCTTGGCTCCACCTAGTGCCTAAATCATGGTATGACACTATCCACCCAGGAAACTTTCCAAGTATTGTTATTTGATGCTCACTTGAACCTGAACAGGTACAAATGTCCGAAGGCCACCATGAAAAAAAAACCTAGATTCAAATCTTCCCTTGGCTTCAAAGTAAAGTGGCTGATTTGGAGTGAATCTCACCCTAATTTACCACTGGATACCTTGATTAGAGCATGAAGATCAGGAATGAGTACCTTGGACCATGTACAAGTTGCTAAACTTACGGTATTTAAAATTGGGTTAGCCATTGGATAAAAAAAGATCCTCTTTGGTTCAAAAGCCAGGATCAGCGGCATCCACAGAAAGATCCCGATACACTTAAAAAAAGGGTCTTTGCATGATCCGGCTGCCGCCTTGACTTTTTTGACCACCCTCCCTATAGAAACCCCTAGCCATAGTAATATAGTGGTGAAAGTGTTGCCCTTAAAACTAGGGAGAGTTGGGATCAATCTTCCATCATGGAAACTTTGGGGTAGGCATTTTCTGTTAGATGAGTCTCCCACACAGGGTTGTTGTGAAAAAAAAACAGAAAAGAAAAACAAACTAAATGCCTTGAGTTCCTGGAGCTATAAATGCAATGGAGAAATCATAAATCAGGTGTTGGTTCTCTTCCACTGGTTGGAAACTAGTTAACTAGCTCCCTGTCATATTTCAGTTTGAATTCCTGCTCTGAACAGGGAGGGTTGGAATGGATGACCTCAGGGGTGCCTTTCAATCCCAGGATACTCTGATTCTAACTCTTTCCTCCACAATAAGGCTGATAATCACACACTGATCCAGTATAACCTCTCTGCTCAGCCTGAATCTGTCCTAACAAGCAGAAAGAAAAATGTGTTTCTCCAGCCGAGCCTCATTAGGGCAGCAATGTCTTCCTGACCTCTGAAACTTCTCGTTTTGCCTCTTAAGTGCCCATTGCAGCCTCTTTCCTTGCAGTTCATCCTGTCCTCCAGTCACAACCTCTTCCCCTTGCAAAGAAATCCAATATTTGAGCAATTTCAGAGGAGAAATGGCAGGTAATAGAGGAAATTAAGCTGACTCAGATTTTGTCTTCATTTGTGAGACACAACCTAGTTGTTACCTGGTTGGAGAGCCCTGAGGCTAGGCTGTGAAGCTGAAAAAACACAGGCCATCGAAAAGATGGAGTGCTTGTTCTGCATCAGTGTTAAGAAAATTGCAAAGATGCCATCATCCCACCAGTACCTGGTAAAAAAAAGCCATTTTACCAGAATATAGCAAATTTGGCTGCAGATGTAAACAGAGCAAAATAGTTGAAGACAAGTAGAATTTATTGAGGGTTAGGGTTTTTTTTTTAAAAAAAGGATGCCTTCACGTCTGCAATATGATATCCATCTGTTTGGGTAATATAGTGCATTGGGGCAAAGGATTTTGCCTTTTCTGTTTAAAGTATAATTTTATTTTTTTTAAAAAATGAAAGATTAATAACAAGCAAAATGTAGCAGAATATCAGAGTTGGAAGGCCCCTTGGAGTTCTTCTAAAATCTAGTCCAGCTCATTGCTCAAGCATTGTGAGGATGCAACGTATTTTCATATATGGTGGACTTGTAAAAAGGTTAAAGCTTTTTGGATTAAAATTTGGTGGAATATGCAAAAAATATTTAAGAAAAGGATAAAGTTCTCTCCACAATTGTTTTTATTGGGTATTATTACAGATACCACTGTTGTAGATACTAAGTTGATGTTGAATTTAATTACGGCAGCGAGACTTTTAGTAGCGCAATATTGGAAGAAGGAAGAGCTGCCGACTATAGAAGAATGGACTTTAAAAGTTTCTAATTTGGCGGAAATGGCAAAGATCTCAGCGTATTTGAAAGACCATTCGCAACAGAGATACATTGTGGAATGGAGGAGATGGATTGATTATATTCAGAATAAATATGGGACTAAAAAGTTTCACTTAGCATTTGAATAAGTAGCGGATTTATATGATGTACAACTAGTTAATAGTTATTTTACTAAGAGTTAAAGTGCGATAGAATTTAATATTTTATTGTTGTTTGCATATTTTAGATTATGTTTGTTTGTATTTTTATACCCTGTATTTAGCTCTGGGGAGTCGGGGAGGGGGGAGGGGAGGGAGGAGAGGGTCGGGGAGGGGGGTGGGGGAGGAGGGGGGTTGTTTGTATTCAAAAATCTATTGTAAAACTTTTTCAATAAAAAAAAGCATTGTTATGGCTTCTACATCAAATAACAAATTTAAATTCATATGCCACCCATGGTAACTTGAGAATGAGGTGGGTGGCATATACAGTTAATAAATAAATCAATAAAATGAAAGGGAGAAGGAGGTAAAAAGAAAAGAATGAGAGAGGGGAGAGAGAAGAAGGAAGGAAGGAAGGAAGGAAGGAAGGAAGGAAGGAAGGAAGGAAGGAAGGAAGGAAGGAAGGAAAGGAAGGAAGGAAGGATGGATGGTGGGTTCAAAGCTGCAAAAAAGAAATATGACAAAGTCATTTGCAATTTTCTTTACAGCAGTCATAAGTATAAATGTACCTCTTACTTTAAGGTTACAACTAAATTCTCTTTTTTTCTATATCCCATCCTGTCTAAACATCAGAACCAGAAAACATGGATTCTTTTTTGTCTTGTTTCATGCAAAAAGTCCGTAAGAGGTTTCTGTGTAGATGCTGTCTTTTCTCTAATCAAAGAGGTCAGTTTAGCCATATTGGCATGTTCCAATATCTTATCCTGCTCTCTTTTCATTTTGCAATCCTTTTTTAGTTTTTCGCTTCGTGCTCACATTGGAGACATGAGCGTGGTCTAGTGAAAAGCTAGAGGCTAGATCTCCGAGGAAAAAGCCACAATGGTTAAACTTCCATTCACACATGCCAGGATCCCCCTCTGTGGCCTTTTGATTAAATTCTGATCTATCAATCTCTGTAACAACTGAGTTTCCCGCCAGTCTTTTTTTCCAGCATATAAGATGATAAGGCAAGGTTAAGATAAGATAAGGTGAGGTGATTTAAGATGAGGTGAGATAAGATTTTTTTATTTTATTTTTTTTAATTCCATTTATATCCCGCCCTTCTCCGAAGACTCAGGGCGGCTTACAAGCTTAGCAGTAGCCTTCATTCTATGTATATGCCTGCTTGTTAGGGTTTTTTCACACACACCCCAAGCGGCATTATTACAAAGTCAGCTTAATTGCCCCCAACAATCTGGGTCCTCATTTTACCTACCTCGGAAGGATGGAAGGCTGAGTCAACCTTGAGCCTGGTGGGACTCGAACCTGCACTAATTGCAGGCAGCTGGTGTTACTTAAGGAGGCATTAGCCCACTGATAAGATAACCTTTGTTGTCACTTTTTTTACTGTGGACACAATGGCGCACATCAAAAATGAAATTTAGTTGCCCGCTCTCAAAGTGAACACATACATGTCACACACTTAAACATACTATATACAACATATGTATAGACCTACTGCACCCTTACATATACATAACAAATAAATATTACCGAACGCTTTCCATCTTGAATATATAACGGAAGGAGGAAGCTTGAGAGTTCACAAGGTTAACGCTGTATGGAATGAAACTATGGCTGAATCAAGCAAGGGGTCCCCTGAAGATCATCCATCCAGTCCCTTTTGGGGATAGGTACAATTTCTTCACTCGTATTTGCTTCTAATGAGATCACAGTGTAAGATTAAAGCAATGGTTTTCAACCTGGGTAACTTTTAAGTTGTTCGAACTTCAACTCCCAGAATTCCCCAGCTAGCATTGCTCACAGGGAATTCTGGGAGTTGAAGTCCAGACACATTAAAGCTGCCAAGATTGAAAAAGATTGGATTAATATACATGTATTGATGACAGGAAACCTCTTTATGGCCTTTTTTCATGAACAAAAATCAACAGTAATTTATAGTTTTGATGATTAGACAGGATACAGTATAGAAAGTGTTATGAAGTACCTTTAGACAGAGGGGTAAAAATATAATTGCACTTATAACTCCTGTGAAGGATATCTGAAGGCAGTTCTTTTTATCTTTCAGCCTTTTAATATTTTTCTAGTTTCTTCTACTTTTTTTCTTACTGAACCTTTTAGCTTTTCCTTTAATTTCTCTCTCTGCTTCTTGTTTTCCCTCTTCTATTTTTAATTCGTGGTAGTTCTTGTTATTTCTAATAAGAGGTTGAGTGTATAAAAATCTTCAAAGTTCACCCAAAAAGCTGGATTTTCCATGCCAGTTTTGCAGCATTTGCAAGAGAGCAATGCGGAGAAGGACACTGTAAGATTATCTATACCACTTTCTCCACATTCTGAACTTAGCTTTCATGGGGCCAAAAAAAAAAAGGAGGATTTTGGTTGAAGCATCCAGAGACTTGAATTTCTGTTCTTGGGAACTAGTGCTGGAGTTTTTGGTGTCATCAACTTAAGCATTAATACCACTTTATAGATAGTCTTCAACTTACAACAGTTCATTTAGCGAACATTCAAATTTACAACAGCACTGAAAAAAGTGACTTATGACCATTTTATTCACATTTACAGCCACTGCATCATCCCCATGGTCATGTGATCAAAATTCAGATGCTTGGCAACTGGCATGTACTTATGACGGTTACAGTGTCCCGGGGTCATGTGATCCCCTTTTGCGACCATCTGACAAGCAAAGCCAATGGGGAAAAGCCAGATCCACTTAACAAACATACTAACTTAGCTGCAGTGTTTCGCTTAACAACTGTGGCAAGAAAGGTCGTAACATGGGGCAAAATTCACTTAACAAATGTTTCGCTTGGCAACCAAAATGTTGGGCTCAATTGTGGACATAAGTCGAGGACTACCTATATTTGGTAAGTCTCAAGGCGTTTAAATCTGTAGCTTCTCTTTTGGGTCTTTTATTGTTGTCTGTTCAAAGGCTTTTATTTGGGACCTGTTTAATTGGGGTTTTTTTCCCCCTAAGAAAAGGCTATTTTTCTCAACAATCAAAAAACACCTGGTTGAGGGCATCCCTGTGCTGTAAGGCTAGATAGCCTGTATTTTTCATGGTATCAACAAGGGAAATGTTTATTTAATAATAATAAATAATAAAGTTGGAAGGGACCATCTAGTCCAAACTCCTGCTCAGGCAGGAAACCCTATTTGTTGTCTTCTGGGAAATTCTTCAACTCCTGAAAATATATCTGAAGATCTAGGATTTCCTAGTGGTCTCTTTTTCATGAATTGACTAGAGTTTCCAAACTATGGTCCATGGCCCGGTACTAGGCCGTGGTCTGTTGGCTACCACTCGCAGTAGCACTGCCACAAAGGCATTAGTAGTACCATTTGCACATGCGTGGGGGCACTAGCACTGCCATCAGTGCCATGTGGGTGCTAGCAGCCCATTTGCGCATGCGTGGGGGCACCAGTGGCCCATTTGCATTGGGGGCCAGCAACCCGTTTGCGCATGGGCGCTAGTGCCAGCACCACAAGTGCACCCATTTGCGTATGTGGGCCATGTGTGCTTCTGGGCCACCAGGGTGGAAAGGTTAGGGAGCTCTGGACTAAACCCATCTCTGCTTGGCTCCCACGCCATGGCATCTCCTGGTGGCCTCTTGTCCAAGAAGTAATCAGATCCACCTGTCTGGCTCCCAAATACATGGCATTTCCCAGTGGCCTCATATCCACAAACTAACCAGATAATCCCTGCTCCACTTCTATGTCAGGGCATTCCCTGGTGGTCTCCCATCCAAAAATTAAACCAAACCCATCCCTGCTCCGCTTCTGAGCCCCAGCAAAAGCAGCCAATTCCTGACATGAGACTTCCTCAACTTTAACAAATCGAAATCTGCTGCCTTCCCACTTTCAAAGGCTCGGATGAGGGATCAGACTTTTCAGATTGAGCAACACAGAATAACAGATGGAAGGGACCTTGGAGGTCTTCTAGTCCAACCCCCTGCTCAGACAGGAGACCCTATACCAGGGGTAAGCAACCTCGGCTCTTTTATGACTCGTGGACTTCAACTCCCAGAATTCTTGAGTCAGCGCAGCTGACTCAGGAATTCTGGGAGTTGAAGTCCACGAGTCATAAAAGAGCCGAGGTTGCCTACCCCTGCCCTATACCATTTCAGACAAATGGCTGTCCAGTCTCTTCTTGAAAACCTCCAGTGTTGGAGCACCCACAGCTTCTGAAGGGAAGTTGTTCCACTGGTTAATTGTTCTCACCATTAGAAAATTTCCCCTTATATTCACCATATTGCAAATTACCTCTTAGTTCTAGGTTGCTTTACTCCTTGATTTGTTTCCATCCATTGTTACTCGTTTTGCCTTCAGCTGCTTTGGAAAGCTGAAAAGATTGGGGTGAAAGTGCCACAAAGAAGAGGGAGTCAAGCTATTCTCCAAAGCACCTGAAAGCAGGACAAGAAGCAACGGATGGAAACTAATCAAGGAGAGAAGCAACCTGGAACTAAGGAGAAACTTCCTGACAGTGAGAACAATTGACCAGTGGAACAGCTTGCCACCAGAAGTTGTAGGTGCTCCAACACTGGAAGCTTTTAAGAACAGTCTGGCTAACTACTTGTCTGAAATGGTATAGTGCCTCCTGGTTGTACAGGGACCTGGACTAGATCAGGGATGTCCAACCTTGGTAACTTTCAAGACTTGTGGACTTCAATTCCCAGAATTCCTCAGCCAGCTTGAGGAATTCTGGGAGTTGAAGTCCACAAGTCTTAAAGTTGCCAAGGTTAGGGACCTCTGGACTAGATAACCTCCAAGGTCCCTTCCAACTCTGTTATACTGCCCCAGCCAGTTTCTCAGCTGATGGTTGTCGGAGAAGAGGGCCCTGGTTTTGCAACAACGGAGGGATCTTTCAGACGAGCTACCACCTCTTTAAGCTCCACTATCTAAAGAGAAGGAGCAAAAATCTCCCTCCGGCGCTCCAGCTCTGCGCACAGGTCTACCCCGCTCAAGATGGAGGGTTGCTAGGCAACAGGTCCTGCCCTCTCCCATTACTCAGTTTTGAAGTGGAAGCCGGCTGCCTTTTAGCGCAGAGACCTCTCAACGGTCCTCATCGCGCATGCGCCCCCTTGTCTTCAACACGCTCCATTAGTCAAATGGCCCCAAGAAGAGCATTTGAGGCGGAAGAGGCATTAGGTTTCATGTGAACTCGGGACAAATCATCATTGCTCCTGGCTGGCTACCCCTTTTAAGGGGTAGCTGAAAGATCTGGAGTTAAGTTAAAGGTTTAAAGTTTAAAGAGCAGTACTTAAGGAT
This sequence comes from Vipera berus, assembly GCF_964194415.1. Classification (NCBI taxonomy): domain Eukaryota; kingdom Metazoa; phylum Chordata; class Lepidosauria; order Squamata; family Viperidae; genus Vipera; species Vipera berus. Next base: position 127,525,196 of record NC_138205.1, on the reverse strand, counting down.
GAGCCTACGGGTGTTGCAGCTGACAAAAATGCCAGTGCAGTCCTGGGCTGCATCAACAGAGGGATAGTATCAAGAGCAATCAGAATAGAGCTGAAAGGGACCTTGGAGGTCTTCTAGTCCAACTCCCCCCCTGCTCAGGGGTAGCCAACCTTGGCTCTTTTATGACTCATGGAATTCAACTCCCAGAAGTCGTAAAAGAGCCAAGGTTGCCTAAAGTAAAGGTAAAGGTAAAGGTTGCCTAAAGTAAAGGTAAAGGTAAAGGTAAAGGTAAAGATGCGTGCTAGTCGTTTCCGACTCTAGGGGCCGGTGCTCATCTCCGTTTCATAGCCGAAGAGCCAGCGCTTGTCCGAGGACGTCTCCGTGGTCATGTGGCCGGCATGACTAGACACCAAAGGCGCACGGAACGCTGTTACCTTCCCACCGTAGTGGTCCCTATTTTTCCACTTGCATTTTTACGTGCTTTCGAACTGCTAGGTTGGCAGAAGCTGGGACGAGTAACAGGTGCTCACTCTGTTACGCGGCACTCGGGATTCGACCCACCAAACTGCCGACCTTCTGATCGACAAGCTCAGCATCCTAAACCACTGAGCCACCGTGTCCCTTAAGGTTGCCTATCCCTGCCCATTTCAGACAAGTGGCTATCCAGTCTCTTCTTAAAAATTTCCAGTGTTGGAGCAATTAAAGCTTCTGGAGGCAGGTTGTTCCGCTGGTTAATTGTTCTAACTGTCAGGAAATTTCTCCTTAATTCCAGGTTGCTTCTCTCCTTGATTAGTTTCCATCCATTGCTTCTTGTCCTGCCTTCAGGGGCTTTGGAGAATAGCTTGACTCCCTCTTCTTTGTGGCAGCCCCTGAGATACTGGAAGACTGCTCTCATGTCACCCCTAGTTCTTTTTTCACCAGAAGTGATCACTAGAAGTGATAGTATATAATAATAATAATAATAATAATAATAATAATAATAATAATAATAATAATAATAATAATAATAATACGTTGGAAGGGACCTTGGAGATCATCTAGTCCAACCCCCTGCTCAGGCAGGAAACCCTATACCATTTTGGACAAATGGCTGTCCAGTCTCTTCTTAAAAACTTCCAGTGTTGGAGCATTCACCGCTTCTGGAGGCAGGTTGTTCCACTGGTTAATTGTTCTAACTGTCAGGAAGTTTCTTCTTAGTTCCAGGTTGCTTCTCTCCTTGACTAGTTTCCATCCGTTGCTTCTTGTCCTGCTTTCAGGTGCTTTGGAGAATAGCTTGGCTCCCTCTTCTTTGGGGCAGCCCCTGAGATATTGGAACACTGCTATCATGTCCCCCCTCACCCTTCTCTTCGTTAAACTACACATACCCAATTCTAGCAACCATTCCCTATATGTTTTAGCCTCCAGTCCCCCAATCATCTTTGTTGCTCTTGCACTCTTTCCAGAGTCTCAACATCTTTTTTACATCGTGGTGACCAAAACTGGATGCAGTATTCCAAGTGTGGCCTTACCAAGGCATTGTAAAGTGGTATTAGTACTTCACGTGATCTTGATTCTATCCCTCTGTTAATACAGCCTAGCACTGTGTTGGCTTTTTTGGCAGTTGCAGCACACTGCTGGCTCATATTGAAGTGATTGTCTACTAGGAGTCCGAGATCCCTCTCACAGTTACTACTATTCTGCATTAGGTGGCTATCAAACCTTACAACTCCACTTTAGGCAGTAAGCAGAATTTGGAGGCATCCTGCTTTTCTTACCTGATGGTTCAATTTCCTTTCTTGCATGTATAAACACCTGTCACAGTCTTCAATAGCCCTAAATCAGGGGCCTTCAAACTTGGCCCTTCCATGACTTGTGAACTTCAACTCCCAGAATTCCTCAGCCTGTGTGCCTGGCTGAGGAATTCTGGGAGTTGAAGTTCACAAGTCATAAAAGGGCCAAGTTTGAAGACCCCTGCCCTAAATCATGCTTTGGGCATGGGATAACCCTGCAGACCTCAAATGTACTACAATTCCCAGCATGACCCATTAAAGGCCAGATGAAGGGAGCCACTGGCAGCAGAGAAATACCGATAATCTGCAATGTATGGCCACAGTGGGACCTGGAATTTCCACCACTAAGTGATGCATTTGTTAAATGAATCACGCCTGATTTGATGATCCTTTTTGCAAGTGAATCTGGCTTCCCTTTGTTGATTTTGCTCGCCACAAGTTGCCTGGGAAAGTTGCAAATGGGACTGCGTCACGCTGGGAAGCTACAATCGTTGTAAATACATGCTGCCTAAATTTTGACATCATGACTGCAGGGATATTGTGATGGTTTTAAGTGCAAGGAGAAGTTATATACACAAAAGTGGTTATATGCCCCACTGAACTTGTTTGTTTATTTATTTGTTTAGGAAATTCGTATAGCTGCTTACACGCTCACAGTGACTCTTCAAATGGTCATTAAACAAATGGCTGTAAATTGAGGACTACCTGTATCTGGAATGGAGTTTTAGGTTTGCTACAGAGGGGGATCTGTTGATTGACTGAGGCGGTGCTGCTGCTGATCTTTTCATTTTAAAATTATTTTTACTTTTTGCTTCGTGCTCACATTAAAAACATGAGTATGTTCTAGTCAGTGCAGGGGTAGGTAACCTTGGCTCTTTTATGACTCGTGGACTTCAACTCCCAGAATTCCTGAGCCAGCCATGCTGAGGGGAAAGGGAGAGGTTTCCAAGCTGAGCCATGCTGGCTCAGGAATTCTGGGAGTTGAAGTCCACGAGTCATAAAAGAGCCAAGGTAGCCTACCTCTGGCCTAGGCCGCTTTATGACTCGTGGACTTCAACTCCCAGAATTCCTGAGCCAGCCATGCTGAGGGGAAAGGGAGAGGTTTCCAAGCTGAGCCATACTGGCTCAGGAATTCTGGGAGTTGAAGTCCACGAGTCATAAAAGAGCCAAGGTTGCCTACCCCTGGTGAAAAACACCCAGCTGTGTAAGGCTAGCCCCCTTCCTCCTCCAGGCAAAAGCCACATTGGTTAAACCTCCATTCACACCTACCAGGACCCTCTACTAGTCTTCTGATTAACTTCTGATTTATTGATCACTGTAACAGCTTTTGTTCCTGTGAGTCTCTCCTTCCAATTGAAGAACAGAATAGAACGGAACAGAACAGGAACAGAATAGAACTGAAATAAAACAGAACAGAAATAAAATAGAACAGAACAGAAACAGAACAGAAATAGAACAGAAAAGAAATAGAATAGAACAGAATAGAATTCTTCCATGCTTCTATTGGAAAGGAAGGGGTCCCCTAAAGATCATCCACCTATTCCCTTCTGGAGATAGGCACAATACCTTGACCCACACAAGCAGTCCTCAACTTATGACCAGAATTGGGACCAGAATTTCTGTTGCTAAGCAAGGTGGTTGTTAAGTGAGCTTTGCCCAGTTTTATGGGGTTTTTTTGCCGTGGTTCTTAAGTGAATCACTACAGTTGTTAAATGAAACAGAGTTAATTAAGCAAATCCGACTTCCCACATTGATTTTGGTTGTCAGAAGCTAGCCGGGAAAGTCACAAATGGTGATCACGTGACCCCAGGATCCTGCAACTGTTCTAAATATAGGCCAGAGGCCAAGCACCCAAATAGCAACAGCACTTAAGATTTATATACCGCTTTACAGTTCTCTCTGAGCGGTTTACACAGTCAGCCTATTACCCCCAACAATCCGGGTCCTCATTTTACCGACCTCAGAAGGACGGAAGGATGAGTCAACCTTGAACCCCGTCTGGATCGAACTCCTGGCTGTGGGCAGAGTCAGCCTGCAATGCTGCATTCTAACCACTGCGCCACCACGGCTCAAATGACTGTGGGGATGGTGGGGATGGTCGTATGTTTGGGGACCTTTCTCAATGACCTTGTAACTTCAAACGTTTGCTAAGCGGATGGTTGTAAGACAAGGACTACCTGTGTGTACTTCTGATGAGATTACAGGGCAGGGTTAGAGCAAGGATTTACAATCTCTGCAACTTTAAATTGCCTGGACTTTAAGTCCCAGATCTCCCCAGCCAGCATGGGTGGGAGGGGAGGGAAATCTTATCCAACTTTCCCCTTAACAAACTGATTTGCAGCAACTGGCCTCTGGTGCGAACTGACCTAAAAATGGGGGAATTTGTGAAGAAAATGCCAAGATGTAGATGGCTGACGATGAATTCCCTACGCTGGAAGAAAAACGGAAGAGAGAAGTATTTACAACCTGCAGTGGAAGAGACTAAATAAAAAATGTTTTCTACCTGTACTGTGGTAATATTTTATTGGGAAAATCAGCACTGTTTTCTGCTCCCCAGTCCAATGCAAACTAAGAACAAATCCGATCACACCCCAAAAATGATAAACGAGTGCTGCAAAGCTGTAAAAACATGCGGCGCGTAGGGGGGACTACTAAGAGAGTGTATGGACACACGGGACACAATTTTTCGGAGACTGCCTATTAAAAGCTGCGTAAAACGGGTGCATAAAATTTCGGTACAGTAGATTAAACTGGCACCGTGTCCAAAGCTCATTTGTCTGTCAGTGGCCTTGCATTTTAAGCATCTCTGCAGTTTTTGAAAGTTTTGCAGTGGTGTTTTGCTTTCTATGCAGTAAACATTAAAATTAGGAAGCGGCATTGCAAATGAGCGCAGACCTCCCTCCGCACACAGATACACATCAAACAATTTAACCTTGAGCACTTGGGAACTGAAGCAGGCTTGTTGGGGGATGTGGCTTGTCCCAGCCGTGGTTTTAATAAACTAACAACTCTGCGTTCACAAGTTGAGCTAAGTTGCAAAGAACGACTGACAAGGCGTAAGTGGCTGAGTTTACAATTACAGGTAGTGCTTAAGTTGCACAACTGAACCCAACATTTCTGATGCTAAGTGAGTTTTGCCCCATTTTACGACCTTTCTTGCCACAGTTGTTAAGTGAATCACTGCAGTTCTTAGGTTAGTATCGTGGTTGTTAAGTGAATCTGGCTTCCCCACTGACTTTGCTTTTCAGAAGGTCGCAAAAGGGGATCACATGACCCCAGAATGCTGCAACCGTCATAAATACATGCCAGTTGCCAAGCAATAGCAATTGCACTTAGACTTATATATACTTCACAGTGCTTTACAGCCCTCTTTTAAGTGGTTCACAGAATCAGCATATTTGCCCCCAACAATCTGGGTCCTCATTTTACTGACCTCAGAAGGATGGAAGGCTGAGTCAACCTTCAGTTGGTCAGGATCGAACTGCTGACAGTTGGCAGAGGTAGCCTACAATATCCCGTGCAGTTATGGAACTGCAATGCAACACCATCCTTGTGTAACAGTGGGGTTTATGATAGGGCAGTGGTAACTGCCACCTAATTAAGCGCTGGAAAAAAAATCAATACTAGTAAATCAGCACCTGTTTTGCTTCCCTGCGGTTGATGACTTGCAAGAATAGCTACAACACCGCTTGCTGAACGATGGAAGAAAACCAGCATTAAGAGGGACATTCAGGAGAATGGGGGCATCTGGATAGCTCTCAAAATCTGGTTCAGAAGATGAAAAAGGCTGCAAGGAGACCAAATTTCATAAAGACCCCATACAGATTAATCAGTGGAACGGCTTGCCTCCAGAAGCGGTGAATGCTCCAACACTGGAAGTTTTTAAGAAGAGACTGGACAGCCACTTGTCTGAAATGATATAGGGTTTCCTGCCTGAGCAGGGGGTTGGACTAGATGACCTCTAACGTCCCTTCCAACTCTTGCTATTATTATTATTATTATTATTATTATTATTATTATTATTATTATTATTATTAGTAGTAGTAGTAGTAGTAGTAGTATTGATATTTCTTGACTTAACGACCACAATGGAGGCCAAAATTTCTGTTCCTAAGTGAGACATTTTTAAAGTGATTTTTGCCCCATTTTACAACTTTTCTTGCCTCAGTTGCTAAGTGAATCACTGCAATTGATAAATTAGTAACCCAGTTGTTAAGTGAATCTGGCTTCCCCCATTGACTTTGCTTGCCAAAAGGTCGCAAAAGGGGATTACATGACCCCAGCACACAGTAACGGTCATAAATATGAATCAGTTGCCCAGCCTCTGAATTTTGAGCACATGATCAAGGGAATGCTGCAAAGTTTAACTATGAAAAACGGTCATAAGTGACATTTTTCAGTGCGGTTGTAATTTTGAACAGTCACTAAACGAACTGTTGTAAGCTGAGGACTACCTTTGTAGTGTTTGTACCATACCTGCAATTTGGATTGTTCTTAACGTTGATTATTGCCATCCAGTCATTTCTGACTACTAGGAACCACATACCGTAGGTAGATTTTTCTCCATAATGATCTGTCTCCGAATTGATCCTTCGGATCTTCCAGTAGTGTCCCCATCACATTCATTCATTCATTCATTCATTCATTCATTCATTCATTCATTCATTCATTCATACATTCATACATTCATTTATGGGACTTATATGCCGCCCTATCTCCCGAAGGACTCAGGGCGGCTCACAACAATAAAACAGCTATAAAAAACAGTAATACAAATATTAAAAAAGAATTAAATTACAAAGCCCCATAATTAAACCCTGCTGCCGGTATCAAGTTCCCTTCGTCCAGTGCGCTCCCACAGGGAGGGCCTTCTCAGGGTGCCACCGGTAAAAGACTGCCGGCGGATAACACCCAGGGGGAGGGCCTTCTCTGTGGGTGCGCCTGCCCTTTGGAACCAGCTGCCCGCGGAGCTTAGGACTGCCCCCGACCTTCATTCATTTCGCTGGGACCTGAAGACCTGGCTCTTTGAGCTTTCCGGCCCAGGCTGAGAGTTTTAATTGGGTTTTTTATATTTTTTCAAGAACTGAATTTAATCTTTTTAATTGTTTTTTAATTTTTGTATTGATATTTTAAGCACCTTGTAAACCACCCTGAGTCCTACAGGAAAAGGGCGGTATATAAATTTAATAAAATCTAAATCTAAATCAAATCTAAAACAATATTAAAAACCCCCATCCTCAGTCCAGGTTGGCCAGTTGGAAAAGATACATCTTTAGGTCGCGACAAAAGGACCAGAGATCTGGGGCCATCCGAAGTTCTCGGGGGAGCTGATTCCAAAGGGCAGGTGCCCCAAAAGAGAAGGCCCTCCCCCTGGGGGTCGCCAGCCGACACTGTCTAGCCGACGGCACCCTGAGGAGACCCTCTCTGTGTGAGCGCACAGGGCGGAGGGAAGTCGTTCCTGGCAGCAGACGGTCCTGTAAGTATCCAGGACCTAAGCCATGTAGGGCTTTATAGGTAAGAACCAGCACTTTGAACCTCACCCGGAGGACAACCGGCAACCAATGCAGCTCACGCAGGAGGGGTGTAATATGGGAGTATCGGGATGCTCCCATCACAACCCGCGCGGCCGCATTCTGCACCAGCTGAAGCCTCCTGGTGGTCTTCAAGGGCAGGCCCATGTAGAGAGCGTTACAGTAATCTATATGGGAGGTAACGAGTGCATGAGTGACTGTACGTAAGGCATCTCGGTCGAGATAGGGGCTCACCAGGCGAACCTGGGCAAATGCCCCCCTGGCCACGGCTCCTATATGATGATCTAAGTTGAGTCATGCATCCAGGAGGATGCCTAAGTTGCGCGCCCTATCGACGGGAGGCAACACCTCTCCCCCCATAACCAAAGATGGTAAATCTTGGACAACACGAGATGCCGACACGTAGAGCCACTTGGTCTTGGCCGGGTTGAGCTGGAGCCTGTTCTTCCCCATCCAGATTCGTACCGCTTCCAGGCAACGGGACATCACATCGAGGGCATCACTGGGTTGGTTCGGAGTGGAGATGAAAAGCTGGGTATCATCAGCATATTGATGATACCTCACTCCGAAACCACGTATGATCTCACCCAGTGGCTTCATATAGATGTTGAACAGGAGGGGAGAGAGGACTGAACCCTGAGGCACCCCACAATCAAGGGGCTTCGGGTTTGACCTCTGTCCTCCTGCCAACACCGTCTGTGAACGGCCCGAGAGGTAGGAGGAGAACCACCGTAAAACAGTGCCTCCCACTCCCAACCCCCGAAGACGTCGCAGCAAGATACCATGGTCGATGGTATCAAAAGCCGCTGAGAGGTCCAATAGGACCAGGACAGAGGAATAACCCCTATCCCGAGCCCACCAGAGATCATCCACCAGCGCGACCAATGCCGTCTCCGTGCTGTACCCGGGCCTGAAACCCGATTGGTATGGATCCAGATACTCAGTTTCCTCCAGGACCAACGGGAGCTGCCGTGCCACCACGCTCTCAACAACCTTTGCAAGAAAGCGAAGGTTGGAGACAGGACGAAAATTATTCAAAATAGCTGGGTCCAGAGCAGGTTTCTTGAGGAGGGGCCTCACCACCGCCTCTTTCAAGTCGGCAGGGAAACACCCCTCACTCAAAGAGGCGTTGATCACTGCCTGGAGCCAGCCTCGTGTAACCTCCCGAGCCGCATATACCAGCCAGGAGGGACACAGGTCCAATAAACACGTGGCAGCACTTAATCTACCCATTATCCTGTCCACTTCATCCGGAATCACAGGGTCAAACTCCTCCCAGATAATATTGGCCAGACCTGTCGCTTCCCCCTCGTCAGATACTGTCCAATCAGAGTCCAGACCGGTCTGAATCTGAGCAATCTTGTCCAGCAGATGTTGACTAAACTCCTCGGCGCGTCCCTGCAAAGGATCTTCCCCTGTCCCTTGATTTAGAAGGGAACGGGTCACCCTAAACAGGGCAGCCAGGCGATTATCTGCGGACGAAATGAGGGAGGCAAAGTAAGTACGCTTCGCCTCCTTCATTTCCACAAGATATATAACTGTGTCCATCTATCTTCTACTGGTCATCTTCGTCTTCTCTTTCCTTCTATATTTCCAAGCATTATGAATTTTTCAAGGAATCTGGTTGTATGATTATGTTCTACCAAGTCAATGGTGACCCTTATCAAGCACATGCATAGACTTTATCCATGGTGAGCTATACCTAACTGAGTCTTTCAGCTCTTCCAACAGTGTCTCCACCACCACTGCAACTGAGTCACTTCACCTTATTCTTGGTTGTCTTCTTCTCTTTCTTTCCACCATTCCTAGCATTATGGACTTCTCCAGACAGATTTTGTGCATCTAGTTGATGGTGACTTCCAGCAACCACATGGGTAGACTTTCTCTAGAACAAGTTTGTCCCCAACTTGATCCTTCAGGCTTTCCAGTGGTGCACCCAACACCAATGGGTCTATCCACCTTCTACTGGTCATCCTCTTCTCTTTCTTTCCATCTTTTCCAGCATCAGAGCCTTCTCCAGAAAGCTGAGTCTTCACATTAGGTGCCCAAAGTAAGATAATTCAAGTCTGGTCATTTCTACTTTCAGTGACAAATCTGGGTTGATTTGTTCACGATCCATTAGTTTGTTTCTTGATCTCAGGTGTCTTCCTTGACACCAGAATTAAAAGGGCATAAATGTTCTTCCTTATCTCAATTCTTCAAAGTCCAACTTTCACTTCAGCTGAGTATCGTGAAAATATAGCTTACATAATTCTGATCTTTACAGGTAGTTGGCAAATTTAAGATGGGTGGGGTTGAACCCACAGCATTCCCCAGCCAGTATTTGTAGACTTCAATTCCCAGGATTCCCTAGCTAGGCAGTACATTGGCTTGGGATTTCTGGGAGAGGAAGTCCACACTTTTCAAAGTTGCCAAGATTGAAAAACATTGATGAGGACACATCAGAGCCTTTGAATTCCAAGGCCCTCACCATGTAAAATAGGCCTATTCTACCAAATTCTAGGTCTCTGGTATATTTCTAAGTCTTAATTTTCTAACTTTCAACAATCTGTTAAATAAAGACAGATCTTTCTCTGTTTGGTGATATTTCACTGTTCAGACAAAAACTACTATAATTCTCTGTTTTACTTTTGATTAATAAAGTTCCTGTACAATTATTGTAATTCTTTTACCTCATGATTAATACTCTGCAGATTGTTGCCGTTCTTTAGATACTAATTGGATTTTAGCAAGGAACTACAATTTTCAAGACATTGTTCAGATCTTCGGGTCGTATTAATAAAAGTTACTAATGAAATTTGAAAATCTTTATCTAACAAATTTAATCCTAATTAATTCTATGATGCATGCACATTCTCTGTTTATCTACTTTGCTGCCTCTTTTTTTCCTTGGCTGTCTTTTAATCTTCCAAAAGAGCATTTTTTAAAAAAAAAAAAGTGGCTTGTTTGTGGCTAACAAACCTGGAAGTTTTGCCCACTTTAAAAAGAGGCTCCTGTAGCTTGTTTTGGTGTATAAGATGAGAATCAATTTTGATAAAAGCTTTGTGAACTGGATCCAAAGCTTAACCTTCAATATTGCATGCTTTCCAAGTTAAATATAATATTTTAAATTTATTTATTTCATTTACTTATTTAAAACATTTATATACAGGTAGTCTTCAATTTACGACCACAGTTGACCCCAAAATTTATGATGCTAAGCGAAACAGTTGTTAAGTGAGTTTTGCCCCATTTTAGCACCTTTGTTGTCATGGTTGTTAAATGAATCTCTGCAGTTGTTAAGTAAGTAACACCAATGTTAAGTGAATCTGGCTTCCCCCATTGACTTTGCTTGTCAGAAGGTCCCAAAAGAGGATCACGTGATCCCGGGATACTGCAACTGAGTCAGCTGCCAAGCCTCTGAATTTTGATCACCTGATCACCTGCAACGGCCGTAAGTGTGAAAAACGATCATAAGTCACTTTTTTCAATGCCACTGAAATTTTGAATGGTCACTAAATGAATTGTTGTAAGTTGAGGACTACCCATCATCCTCTCGTGAGTTTCATTTTGTCCATTTAAGGAGTCTGAAGGAGATCTCTGCAAAAATGGCACAAGCAGAAATTTTGTGATGGCAAAAATTGAGCTAAACAGACTTTCCTTTTTAAATTGTTAGATTACACTGCTTTTGAACTGAGCGGTTCAAAGCTAATGAAATTATTCCCTTATTTTTAGCAGCCTTTCCGCATCCTTTCTGTCAAAACTTCCCCGTTCTTTCTTGAGAAATGATCAGACGATTGCAAAAATGATGAAATTTGCTTTTAATGCTGGAACCGCCCCACCCCCACCCCGCAAAACTATATTTGCATTGAGAAAAAAACTTAAAACACCCAACCAAACAGTGTTCTGTATCTCTCCAGCACTAAGGAGAAGTTATCCATACTCAGTTCCCTTTTATACTTTTCAGGCCTGGAATGTACAATGTTGAACAGAACAGAATAGAACAGAACAGCCAATTTGGTGTAGTGATTAAGGTGCTTGCAGCAAAACAAGGAGGCAATGAGTTCTAGCCCTGCCTTAGGCACTAAAGCCAGTTAGATGACATTGGGTTAATTCCAGGAGATGGTGAGTTCTAGTCCCGCCTGAGGCATGAAAGCCAGTTAGGTGACTTTGAGCCAATCACCAGGAACCAGTGAGTTCTAGTCCCGCCTAAGACATAAAAGCTGATTAGGTGACTCTGAACCAATCACCAGAAGCCAGTGAGTTCTAGTCCCGCCTAAGACATAAAAGCTGATTAGGTGACTCTGAACCAATCACCAGGAGCCAGTGAGTTCTAGTCCCGCCTAAGACATAAAAGCTGATTAGGTGACTCTGAACCAATCACCAGGAACCAGTGAGTTCTAGTCCCGCCTGAGACATAAAAGCTGATTAGGTGACTCTGAACCAATCACCAGAAGCCAGTGAGTTCTAGTCCCGCCTAAGACATAAAAGCTGATTAGGTGACTCTGAACCAATCACCAGGAGCCAGTGAGTTCTAGTCCCGCCTAAGACATAAAAGCTGATTAGGTGACTCTGAACCAATCACCAGGAGCCAGTGAGTTCTAGTCCCGCCTGAGACATAAAAGCTGATTAGGTGACTCTGAACCAATCACCAGGAGCCAGTGAGTTCTAGTCCTACCTTAGGCACAAAAGCCAGTTAGGAGACATTGGGCAAATTCCAGGAGACTGTGAGTTCTACTCCTGCCTGAGGCATGAAAGCCATCTGGGTGACTCTGAGCCCATCACCAGGAGCCAGTAAATTCTAGTCTCGCCTTAGGCACAAAAAGCAGTTAGGTGACATTGGTTCAATTCCAGAAGATGGTGAGTTCTAGTCCTGCCTGAGGCATGAAAGTTAGCTGAGTGACTTTGAGCCAATCACCAGGAAATTGTGAGCTAGTCCCTCCTTAGGCATGAAAAGCTGGTTGGGTGTCTTTGAGCCAGTCCCTCTCTCAGCCCAACCTGCCTCACAGGATTGTTGTAGGAAAAATAGGAAGAGGAAGGATAAGTGTTGAATTACAATTTGCTGTGTTGAATTACAACAAAATAATAAAAGTGTGATAAAACACTAATAAATAAATACAAAGCAATGCTGGAGACAAATTTAACCATTGTAGAATCGATAGGCTCAAGGAATGGCATATTTTACCTAGAATAAAACAGAACTCAGTCTAATTCATAAAGATAAAACCCTATTGATTAGAAAGTAACCACTGTAAAACCCAAAGAAAGTCCAAAAATATGACTGATGGGTTTTTGGCTTAATGTCATGGTTCTGACAAATGAATCTCTTCAAAAGAACTTCGAGGCATTGCTTTCCTTAAAGAATCTTTTATTCGAGAAACAAAGCATCGGCACTACATAGTTGAAGACAAAAACTGAATCCCCCACACAAAGTAGCAAAGCACAATTCCCTCCTCCAGTTAAACAGTCATAAATCACATTCCCCAATTAGCTTGAAGCGCAGGCTTTCTCCCCAGCTCTCCAGCCCAAATCTTTATCCAATAACCTTGGATTCCTGCAGCTAAGTTATTATTGTTATGACTAGCTGGACTCTCATCCACATCCTCCCTCCCAGCATTAACTCTAAAAGCGAAAGAGAAAAGATAGCTACATTTCCATCTGTTGTCAAAGCAAGAACACCCGATGCTAGCAGCGTTGACAGATGGGTTATCAACTAAGCTGCAACTGAACATCTTCAGAGCAACAGAGCAATAGTATGTATGTGTTTGTGTGTAAGTGTGGCTGTATAAATATGTCAAGAACCTTCAAATGCAAATATGAGTATCAATGTTGGTCATGCCAGTCTCCTGGTACAACACAACCTTGGAGATCCTGAAGTATGCTCCTTAAGAATTTAGATTGCACCCCCTTTAAGGAGTCAGTTGTTGAACAGATACCCTTTTTCCTGCAAAAATCCAACTATATTTTCTTTTCTTTCTTCATCCCAACAAGAACAGCAACCCTGTAAAGTTGGGCTCTCCAAACTTGGTAATTTTAAGATTTATGGACATCAACTCCCAGAATTCCTCAGCCAGCCAAGTTGCCAAGTTTGGAGACTTACCCAATGGGGAAGTGGATAACCATGGGTGCTAAAGTAACCATGTCTGGCAATTTTGAGCAATGATGGTTAATAAAAGCGAAGAACCTCACTGGATTTAACTTCCATTGGTGGAGAGACAAATGAAGAGGCCATTTGATTTCTTAATTACAGGTGGTCCTTGATTTATAACCAGAACTGGGTCCAGCATTTTCGTTCCTAAGCAATGCACTTGTTCAGTAAGTTGCAGCTGATTTTATGATGCTTTCTTTTACCACAGTTGTTAAGTGAATCACTGCAATTGGCAAGTGAACAACATGGTCATTAAGCGAATCCGGGGGTTGGGCTAGATGATCTCCAAAGTCCCTTCCAACTTTATTATTATTATTATTATTATTATTTGAATCTGGCTTCCTCTGGTGACTTTATCAGAAGGCATCTGGGAAGGCTGCAAATGATCACTTGACCCAGGGACACTGTGGGGATGGTGCAACGGTTGTAAACGCGAGGACTGGTTGAAAGTCACTTTTTCCAGTGCCATGGTAACTTCAAATGGTCGCTAAATGAATTGATGTAAGTCGAGGACTACCAGTATTGTGTTTCTTCTGGAGAACACAGTTCCTCTCAGAAATATTTTCACAGCCTTGAGGGCCTTTTAAGATTTTAACAAATGGAGCAGAGAATGAAATGAATAGGGACAGCGTCAAGCCTTAAAGCTAACTGTCTTTTCACAGCTTTAGCCAGTTCATTAGCTAAATGGAAGTGTTACCAGTCTGAAGATATTTTTTATAACATTTTGGGTTTGGTTGATAACTCTGTGGCTTTGTCCCTTGTCAGATTTCTGAGCTTCTGAGACAAAACGAATCAATTATTCATCCAAGGGGAAAGAAGAAATTAATGATTGCTGATTATTGAACATAACACTGGAAATTCAATGAAAACTGCTCCAGAAAATGTACACAGAATTAAATCGTACAAGGCCAATAGAAAAGGTAGAATTTAAAGCTGTACAGGTAATCTATTTAGGACAGGCAGTGGTGATCATTTGAAGCTACGACCGACCTGAAAAAGGGGACGTGATCCAGATTTGAGGCATTGTTTTACTTTTTTACTTTTCTTTTATTTATTTATTTTTATTTTTTCCTCACATTATTTTTATAAATAACTCAAGGCACCTTTCTCCTGCTACTTTCCTCACAACAACAACCCTGTGAGGTGGGAGAGACTGGCCCAAAGTCACCCAGCTGGCTTTCATACCTAAGGCAGGACTAGAACTCATGTTCTCCAGCTTTCTAGCCTGATGATTTAACCCAGGGGTCTTCAAACTTGGCCCTTTTATGACTTGTGGACTTCAACTCCCAGAATTCCTCAGCCAGCGGGCCTGGCTGAGGGATGCTGGGAGTTGAAGTCCACAAGTCATAAAAGGGCCAAGTTTGAAGACCCATGATTTAACCACTAGGCCAGACAGGTATGCCTTTCCATGGTCACATGATCGGACACAGGTGCTTGGCAATATGGCTCCATATATGGCCATTTTGCAGCATTCCACAGTCCCCTGAACATGTTTTATGACAGTTCTGGTGAAAATTATCACTTACTCCTGGTTTTCAGCAAAATTAAGCACATTGTCCACTTAATGACCATGGTGTTTGCTTTACAACTTCCACATTTACTTACTGGCTGCCAATAAAATATAAAATCAGATTGGTCACATCATCAACTAGTTTGACAACCACGACGTCATATGGCCATCCTGGGCAGATTCCATTACAGTCATATGTCAAAGACTACCTTTGACGTGACTCAAATTTGGCTTCCTAGATTGCACTGACCTTAGTGTTTATGGTTTGTACAAACTAGGATCTATGGCCTAGCTGTGTGAATCACAGGTTAAGACAAAATTCAAATCCATTCCAGCAGAGTCTGAATTTCCCACTGAACCCTGGTCTCGAATTAATGAATATTTTTATTTTATGTCAGGCAGCATACACAATATATCATGTACATGAGTTATGGTAGCAATAAAAAATGAAAAAGTAAACATTTTCAATTTTACCTTAGAGATTGTAAAAGAAAAACTGGGGAGAAGAAGGGATGGGTGGGGGGTGGAAGAAGCAATATATTTCTGCAAAATGGAATTGACAGAAGTAGGACGCAGCAGAGGCAGATGGCAGAGAAAACAAGGATCAATCCTGCTGGTATAAAACTAATGAAATTACCCAGAACCCAGACTTGAACAGGTCACCATATAAACAGACCTTCCTCATTTTGCAAAAAAGTGCAAGAGAAAAGAAAAAAATTAATTTTGATATTCCTCTGAGATGTTTTCCAGGATCATAGAGTGTGTGTTTATACAGTATAGGCTTTTCACTTCTTTGTTCCAGTCTGTGCCTATATACAAATGTTTTAACCATTTCAAGTTGCCAAAATGTCCTGTCAAGCCAGTTTGAAGGCAGAGGAGGAAAAAACCTATCAATGTATAAGGTAAAGGTAAAGGTTCCCCCGCACATGCGTGCTAGTCGTTTCCAAGTCTAGGGGGCGGTGCTCATCTCCGTTCCAAAGCCGAAGAGCCAGCGCTTGTCCGAGGACGTCTCCGTGGTCATGTGGCCGGCATGACTAGACGCCAAAGGCACACGGAACGCTGTTACCTTCCCACCGTAGCGGTCCCTATTTTTCTACTTGCATTTTTACGTGCTTTCGAACTGCTAGGTTGGCAGAAGCTGGGACAAGTTACAGGCGCTCACTCTGTTACGTGGCACTCGGGATTCGACCCGCCAAACTGCCGACCTTCTGATCGACAAGCTCAGCGGCCTAACCCACTGAGCCACCGCGTCCCTTCAGATCAATGTATAGAAACAGCGAAAACAATAAAGGAAAAGACAGCAGAATTCAAAATGAAAGAAGGGAAAAACCACACAACTGAGCTCACACTACAAGGTTAAACACCCAATCCAGTTTAAAACCGGAGGAGCCCCACACCCAGGGCTTTTTTTCTCATAGAACGCTCAGAACGGAGTTGCGGCACCTTTTTTGGATGGAACCTTGTAGGGTAGGCAAGGTGGGTTGTATGACATGTGTGAGTTCTGGCACCTTTTTCTTTTACAAAAAAAGCACTGCCCACACTTATAAAAGCAAAGCAACCATCAATTTAAAAATGCTAGTTTTCCTAACCTTGATGATGTTCCCTAGCTGGTTCATGAAACATCTGTAAGAAAAACTACCAAGGTCAGTGAATATCACAGTATTCCCGTCTTCTTCCTCCTCTTCCTCCCCCCATTCTTCTTCGCCTCCACTCCACACACCCCACTCCCTTCTAGCACTGAAGATATTGCCTAGTTGGGTCATAAAATGTCTGCAAGAAAACAACCAAGATCAAAGAGCATGAAGGACCGTAGAGTTCAACCCTATGCTTCAGAAATTTTCTTCTATTAGTTGTAAGGATTGTATAAAAGGAATAACCAGTGGAACAGCTCGCCTCCAGAATTGTGGATGCTTCATCACTGGAGGTTTTTAAGAAGTGACTGGACAACGATTTGTCTGAAATGGTACAAGGTTTCCTGCTTGAGCAGGGGGTTGGACTAGATGACCTCCAAGGTCCCTTCCAGCTCTATTCCTTCAATATGTGGGATGCATTTGCAAAAAAATCAACTTTAAAAAAAGCCTGGCATGGCTACCTCCATAAAGTCATCTAAATACAGGTAGTCCTCAACTTACGAGCTCAAAATTTCTGTTGTTGAGACATTTGTTACATGAGTTTACCCCGTTTTATATCCTTCCGTGCCACCAGTAGAATCACTGCAGTTGTTAAGTTTGTTAACACGGTTATTAAGTGAATCCGGCTTCCCCATTGACTTTGTTTGTCCGAAGGTCGCAAAAGGGGATCACATGACCCTGGGACTCAGTAACAGTCGTAAGTATGAATCAGTTGCCAAGCATCTGAATTTTGATCATGTGAGCATGGGTTGTAAATGTGAAAAACTATCATGTCACTTTTTTCAGTGCCATTGTAACTTTGAACAGTCACTAAACGAACTGTTGTACATTGAGGACTACATCTACTGTATGTCAGGGGTAGGCAACCTTGGCTCTTTTATGACTCGTGGACTTCAACTCCCAGAATTCCTGAGCCCGCATGGCTCAGCTTGGAAACCTCCCTTTCCCCTCAGCATGGCTGGCTCAGGAATTCTGGGAGTTGAAGTCCATGAGTCATAAAGCGGCCTAGGCCTAGGCCAGGGGTAGGCAACCTTGGCTCTTTTATGACTTGTGGAATTCAACTCCCAGAATTCCTGAGCCAGGATGGCTCAGCTTGGAAACCTCTCCCTTTCCCCTCAGCATGGCTGGCTCAGGAATTCTGGGAGTTGAAGTCCAGAGCCAAGGTTGCCTACCCCTGGTCTATGTGTTGTATTTTAAGGGAACAAACTATTGTTTACATTTGACCCAAGATTATTAGCAGGAAGTAGAGACTGGTTCTGCTGTACAAATAGCTCTCGACCTATGAGCCGAAAATTTCTGTTGCTAAGCAAGACAGTTGTTAATGAGTTTTGTCCCATTTTATGACATTTCTTGCCACAGTTGTTAAACTCACTTAACAAATGTCTCACTTAGCAACAGAAATTTTGGGGGTCATTTGTGGTTGTAAGTCAAGGATTACCTGAACTTCCACGTTTCAATAATGGCCAATATTTGCTAAGATGAAGACTTTCACTTCTCTTCAACATTTGATGGAGCAAAGGAGGAAAGAAAGACTACGGGTTGACATGATAGCAATATTCCAGTATTTGAGGGGCTGCCACAAAGAAGAGGCAGTCAAGCTATTCTCCAAAGCACCCGAAGGCAGGAGAAGAAGCAACAGATGGAAACTAATCAAGGAGAGAAGCAAGCTGGAATTAAGGAGAAACTTCCTGACAGTGAGAACAATTAACCAGTGGAATGACCTGCCTCCAGAAGTTGTGGGTGCTGCATTACTGGAGGTTTTTAAGAAGTGATTGGATAACCATTTGTCCAAAATGGTATAGGGTTTCCTACTCGAGCAGGTGGTTGGAGTAGATGACCTCCAAGATCCCTTCCAACTCTTGTTATTCTATATTCTAAGATATTCAGAGATATACTGACAATGAATTTGGAGGTTTCCCCAGGCTAATATGGTTGAAAGCCACCCACAGACCAATGACCATTCAACTTCGCTTTTCATGGCATCTTATAAATAGCTACCATATAATGACATGCTTTATTTTACCTGTTAGGTTTTGAGGCATCGGTTGATTCTTGCAAAACTTCTGTACAAGAGCAGGAAGGGAGATGTTCACCAAAGAATCACAACGTAGAACTAACTGGATGAAAGAAAACATGGAAGAAGAAGTTAGCAAACGGACTGAATGGGAATTTATTTATTTATTTATTTATTTTATTACATTTATATACCGCCCTTTCCCGAAGGACTCAGGGCGGTTTACAGGGTAATTAAAAACCAAGATACAAAAGTTAAAAACAAATTTAAAAAAAATATATTTGTCCCTGTATAAATAAAACCCCAATTAAAATAAGATTAATCCTCAGCCTGGGCCAGAGAGCTTGAAGAGCCAGGTCTTCAGGTCCCGGCGGAATGAACGGAGGTCGGGGGCAAGTTTGAGGCAAGTTTGGTAAAACTCTGCATTTCTACCAGAAGAGTTTGTTTTCTTAAAAAAAAAACACACCGCCATGCCTGAAAACCCGTTTGTTGCACATTGTACACCTAGTTCTCGACTTATGACCGCAATTGAGCCCAAAATTTATGTTGCTAAGTGAGATATTTGTTAAGTGAGTTTTGCCCACCTTTCTTGCTAGAAGTTGTTAAGTGAATCATTGCAGTTATTAAGTTAGTAACACAGATGTTAAGTGAATCTGGAAAGGAGTTGGGTTTTCTCCCTCCTTTTATGCAAGTGATGTGCCCTGTCACTGAGCAAAACCCCTCTCCTTTGTAACACTGATAATGTTGTTTAGTTCAGGGCTTTTCAACCTTTTCACCCATTGCACCACTTTTAGGATATGGCAGACATGTCAAACACAAGGCCCGGGGGCCAGATCCAGCCCGCGAAGTGGTTTCATGTGGCCCGCAAAGCCATCCTGGAAACAGTGAGGGAACGGCCCCCTCTGCCTTGGCCCTGGCCCAGAGACCCTCCTCCTGCCAGAGACCCTCAGATCTGTCCCACTCCTGCCCAGGCCCCCATAGGCACCCTTGAGGCGAACGATGTAGAGCTGGCCACGCCCACCCAGTAGGCCATACGCACTCTAGCCACGCCCACCCAGTAGGCCACGCCTACCCTGGCCACACCCACCCGGCCCCCTGAGGGCAACCGCCATGCTGATGCGGCCCTCAGTGAAATTGAGTTTGACACCCCTGGGATATGGCAACATCCAAGTACCACCAGTCGCCTAGCAAGGTGTGAAAAACTTGACCAAAAAAACAAAGGGAAAAAAGTGATGAAGTACAGGTAGTCCTCAACTTACAACAGTTCGCTTAGTGGCTGTTCGAAGTTACAATGGCACTGAAAAAAGTGCCCCCCAAGCCACAGCCGAGCAAGATACCTGCCTGCCCAGCGGCGCTCTTCCTCCTGTCCGAGGTTTTTGTTGTTGTGAGCATTTCTGTTGAGGATTGGCAGCGGGGGTGGGGTGGGGTGGTGTTTGGTTTTTATTCCCCGCCCCGCTCTGTTGGGTGGTTTCGGCAGGTTTTGGTCACTGCACATGACCCTGGGACACGGACCGTCATAAATATGAACCAGTTGCCAAGCATCTGAATGCAAATCACAAGACCCTGGAGGTGCTGCAGCATTCCAGCTGATCGGCGCTTCTTCTGGGCTCAGCAGAAGTGCCAGAATCAGCCCTGCAGCTCCAGCCGTCTCTCACTCAGACTTGTGCGGTGCTTCCACCGGTTCAGCTCATTCCCCTCCCCCGCTACCACTTTTCTAGGATGGTTGCGTACCACCTGCCAGGTGCCAATGGACCACAGGTGGTACTCGTACCACTGGTTGAAAAGCCCTGGTTTAGTTGGGTCATGAAACATCTGCAAGAAAACAACCAAGCTCAGAGAGCATCAAGGACCCACAGTTCAACCCTGACCTACAATTATTCTTTTCTATTAGTTTGAAAACATACATTTGACTGAAGATCAAGATAGCTCTAACTTGCCGGTGCTACATGAAACTTCAGAGATTGGCAGAAACTATTAGAGAGTGAGGACAAGAAGCAACGGATATAGAAGCTTATCGAGGAGAGAAGCAACCTGGAATTAAGGAGAAATTTCCTGACAGTTAGAACAATTAATCAGTGGAACAGCTTGCCACCAGAAGTTGTGGGTGCTCTAACACTGGAGGTTTACAAGGAGGGACTGGACAACAAATTGTCTGGAATGGTATAGGGCAGGGATTCCCAACCCTGGAGGTGCAAGATGATATTCCAGGGGGTGCAAAAACTTGGGTTTTTGCATAGTTATATGCATAATTCGTTGCCATTATTTTGAACTTTTGTAAGGGGTGCGAGAATATATCAGAAGCGTTCTAGGGGTGCGGGGTATAGAAAAGGTTGGGAACCGCTGGTATAGGGTCTCCGGCTTGGGATTGGACTAGAAAACCTCTAAGGTCCCAACTTTGTTATTCTGTTAATCAACTGCCATCGCCAGAAGGGGATTAAAGCCCAGCTGATCCAGATGTTGCCAATTGGAACTGGCAGAAATGACATTTTCCCCCTCTTTCCAGCTGAATGCTCTCCGCTTGAAGTTCTTTTCATACCAGGCAAAGCAAATCCATTTAAGCAATCCGGTCAACGCTAACCTAAAGGCTTCGAGATGTAAGAATGATTGAACAGCAATCCTGACATATACTATTACACAAGCCGTTGCTCTAACGTTTGACAGAGAAGGAATCCTGCATTGTGAATGCCCAGATTTAGTGGCATCCGGGACGGGGCAGCTGCCAGCTTTGCAAAACCTTCACCCCCTTTGAGTGCGCCATGCGGTTGACCATGCCACAGGCACCCAGGCCAATAAAGGAAATGGTAGGTGGGTGAGCTTTGGCTGCTATGAAAAGGAAGGACCCCATTTCTGGACAAACACTGCTATTCCTTCCTTTTGGATTCAAAAATGCCAACAGTTGGGATTTTTAGGTAGTCCACGACTTACGATTCATTTAGAGACCAATTCCTTTAGTGACCACACTTACATATTAAGGTAAAGGTAAAGGTAAAGGTTCTCCCGCACATGCGTGCTAGTCGTTTCCGACTCTAGGGGCCGGTGCTCATCTCCGTTTCAAGGCCGAAGAGCCAGCGCTTGTCCGAGGACGTCTCCGTGGTCATGTGGCTGGCATGACTAGACGCCAAAGGCGCAGGGAACGCTGTTACCTTCCCACCGTAGTGGTCCCTATTTTTCTACTTGCATTTTTACGTGCTTTCGAACTGCTAGGTTGGCAGAAGCTGGGACGCGTAACAGGCGCTCACTCTGTTACGCGGCACTCGGGATTCGACCCGCCAAACTGCCGACCTTGCAAACTTACATATTACACACCCCTAATCTCGTTTCTAAGGAGGCCTACTGAATCTAAGAACCAACTATAGGTAGTCCTTAATTTATAACCTTTCGTTTAGTGACGGTTGCGGTGTCACGGGGTCACGTGATCCCCTTCTGCGACCTTCTAACAAGCAAAGTCATTGAGGAAGCTAGATTCACTTAGCAACTGTGTTACTGTCTTAACAACTGCAGTAATTCACTTAACATGTGTGGCAAGAAAGGTCATAAAATGGACTGCATTTTACATTGACTGCAGGAAGGAGCTGTCCTCAACTTATGATCATCCATTTAGTGACCGCTGGAGGTTACAACCGCATTGAAAAAGTGACTTACAACCCAGTCCTCAGATTTACGACCATCGCAGCATCCCCATGGTCAAAATTGGGGCACTTGGCAACCAGCATGCGTTTATGAAGGTTGAAGCATCCTGGAATCATGTGATCACCATTTGCAATCTGGTTTCCAACAAGAAAAGTGAATGGGGGAAGCAGGATTTGTTTAATGACTGGATGATCCAGTCAGAGAGAGAGAGAGAGAGAGAGAGAGAGAGAGAGAGA